>NW_006408527.1:32780025-32787500 GCF_000296735.1 Chrysochloris asiatica | reverse complement strand
TATATATACATATATGTGTGTGTGTTTAAATTTCTTATGCACCAAGTATACATATACATATATACATATTCCATAAATGGCATTCAATCCCTAAGCAAGAAAAATATTGCATATTTATTAATATATAGAGATATATGGGGATGTCATTTAGTTTCCTAATACAACAAGAACAAGTGAAAAATAATTTTGTCAAATGAGTTTGATAAAAATTTCAACTATTTTTTCTCCTCAATAAAAATATTATCAAGCACAGAAAATTTTTTTTACTGAAAGTAACAGTCTATATTTGATTAATCAATCTGCTTTTTTTTTTTTTTTTTAAGTTTTTATTGTGAATTGAGTGAACATTTACAGGGCAGATTATCAGTTTTACATTCAACAAATTATATACTTTGTTTCATATAATGACTGTAATCCCCTCCATGTACCATCACTTAACAGTTTTTCTCTCTATTCATTTTAGCTTTTTTTTTTGTTTTTTAAACACTCAAGCATATATAATAATTTACACTACCAAAGGGCACATTCTGCAAGTCTACCTCCTGGCCACCAATCAATATGCTATTAAGCAATGCTTCTACTTGATTTCAAGCTGTTGTCTCATTCTATTCATATTCCATATTTAATGTTTGTGCAACTCTCCTAAACATTTTGTACTGTACATCCCTGGAAATTTAAATCAAATTATAAACTTGACTAAAATAATTCATGTATGTTTATAAACCTCACCAATTCTTTGTTGTTGTTATTGTTGTTAGGTGCCATTGAGTCAGTAATGACTCAGACAGCAGAAGAAGACACTAACTGGGTCTTTGCCAACCTCATAACTGTTGCTATGCTTGAACCTATTGTTTCAGACAATCCATCTCATTGAAGGGCTCCTCTTTTTCATTGATCCTCCACATTGCTAAGCATGGTGTCCTTTTCCAGGGCATGTTCCTCCTGATTGCCTGTCAAAGTACTAGAGACAAAGCCTTCCCATCTTTGATCTTAAGAAGTATTCTGACTGTATTTCTTCCAAAACATATTTGTTTGTTTTTATGGCAATCCACAATAATATCAATATTTTCACCAATATCATAATTTAAATGCATCAGTTCCTCTGAAGTCTTCTTTATTCTTTGTCCTGTTTCCATATGCATATGAAGTGATTGAAAACATGATGAATTGGGTCAGACGCCACTTAATTCTCAAAGTGACATCTTGCTACATTGTGTCCAAGAAATTAAGTCAATTTTTGAAAGGTTTCATCAATTCTCCCCAATTCAATAGTGCATTATATGTCCCTTGCATGGCATGTATGTATATATATATATATATAGATAGATAGATAGATAGATAGAGAGAGAGAGAGAGAGAGAGAGAGAGAGAGAGAGAGAAGGAGCTCTGGTAACGTAGTGGTTACAAATCGGGCTATGAGCTGCAAGGTCAGCAGTTCGAAACTACCAGCTGTTTCATGAGAGAAAGATGAGGCTTTATGCTCCTGTAAAAATTTACAGCCTCAGAAACCCTGTACAGGGTCGCTATGAGTCGGAACTGACTCCACGGCACGAAACAACAAGAACATATATATATATATATATGGAGTCCTGGTGTGGCACTGTGGGATAATGTGCTAGACTGCAAAGCTGTTTGAACTGTGAGGTCAGTGGTTCAAGCTCACCAGCTGCTCCTCAGAAACCCTATACAGGGTCGTTACGGGCCGGAATCGACTCAATGGCATTTCACAATAACACAACAACTATATATATATATATATCCAGCCAGTTGGTATATATATATACAATATATATACACACTAACTGGCTGCTCCTTGGAAACCCTATAAAGGGTCACTATAAGTAAGAGCCAACTCTACAGCATTTACAGCAAAAGCAACATATATCTGCTACAAACACTTACACCACCAAACAGTTACCTATGCTTTGAGCATACAGAATTTGTGGAATATGTGATCACTGATTTGATATTCTTACAAATTAATGAAATAAAGAAATGAAAAAATATAAAATATCAAGGCAATATAAAGATAGGCTTCAATATGAACAAAATGTCTTTAATTTTTTGGCATAAGAGTCAGTCTTGTAATCATGTAGGCTATATTTAAAAAATCCTTAGAGTAAATGGATAGTCAATAGCAATTGTTTATATACTTATGCCAAATAAATAATGAGAAAATAATAGAAATGTTGCTTTGAATAGGGAGGTGGAATATAAGATGTTCAGCATGAAATGAAAAGTAAACAAATATACAAATACATATGTACATATGTTCACACATATATACATAAATCAATGTTGTTTTTGTTACTGTGTGCTGTCGAGTAGATTTCTACTCATAGTGAGCCATATATGGTGTCTGTAGAATAGTTGTTGGGCTTGAACTGCTGACCTTGTGGTTAGCAGTCCAGTGCCTACCCTACAGCACACCATTAATGAGTGTGTGATTATTGAAATTAATGCAAATGTGAAGTGATTCACTTCAACTTTCCTATTTTAATATTGTTGTTGTTAAGTGTCATAGAGTCAATTCCAACTCATAGTGGCACTGTATACAGTATCTGAGGCTTTTATCTTTGCTGGAACAGAAAGCCTCATCTTTCTTCCATGGATCCACTGGCAGATTTGAACTGAGGACTCTGTGGTTCACAGTCCAGTGCTTATTATATGGAACCACCGCAGTTCTGTGTTTCAATATGTTGTTTGGTGCCATCAAGTCGGTACCAACTCATAGTGACCCTATGCACAACAGAACGAAACACTGCCCTGTTCTGTGCCAACCTCACAATCGTTGCTACATTTGAACCCATTGATGCTGCCACTGTGTCAGTGCAACTCATTGGTAATCTTCTTCTTTTTCTCTGATCCTCCACTTTATCCAACATGATATCCTTCTTCAGGGACTGGTTCCTGATGATAATATGCTTAAAATATGAGAGACAAAATCTGGCCATTCTGGCTTTCAAGGATCACTGCAGCTATATTTCATCCAATCCACATTGGTGTGCTCATTGGGCAGTCAATGGACAAATGTTATTTTTTCTCTTAATCATTTCTAGATTTCCTAATTATTTCCATGCATATTTTACATGCCTACACAGCTGTGGTAGTGTAGTGGTTATGAATCAGGCTGTTAACGTTAGCATCAGCAGTTCGAAACCACCAGCTGTTCCAAGGGAGGAAGATGAGGTTTTCTGCTCCCATCAAGGTTTACAGCCTCAGACCCCTGTACAGGGTCACTATGAGTCAGAATCGACTCCATGGCACATAACCACCAACAACCACACATATGCAAAGATAGGTAGAGAAGTAACAGTAATTTAAATGTAACAGAAAAAAAAAAAAAAAAAAAAAACATACTAAATAAAATAAAGAAGATGCTAATGCTTGCTCTCATGAGATACTTATAAAGAATTTCCCAGGCAATACATCGCTTTCATGGTGTAAGAATATAGGTTAAAATTTATAAAATGTTACATAAGTCCTTTCTTGTAAAGCTTAAGAAAAGATAACCATACTAAAAGAGAGAAAAAGTATATATTTACTGGTGTGGGTGGCATGGGGGGACTTGGGGGAGGTGGAGAAAGGCAATGGTAGAGCACAGTGTAGGGCAGACACATCATAGTTCAGGTGTTGGGGAGGGCAATACACAAGAAGGTGGAGGGGGTGGAAGAACAAGGTAGATAGGGGAACACTGAGACAGGTTTGCATTGGCTAAAAGTAACAGAGGTAAATAGTGAAGCATGATCAACCCTGGAACAAAAAGACTCTGTAATAAAGGGGTTGAGGCATAGTCTGAAGAGGGTGAATAATACTAAGATGCTCGGCTCTCTTATGAATATCAGTTTCCCTTGCCTACTTCTGTAAAATAGATACTTGCGTGGGGTAGAAAGGAGTGTCAGCAAACATGATTACAGAAAACAGGTACACTCATCTTCAGCCTATAACTGATTGAAATACCTGAAAGGGATTCTACAACCTGCCCAGTGAAATAGGCCTCTTTCGGAGTCTTTGCAGTGTATAGGACCTAAGGTAGAAACCTGAGCCCCATCCAGAACCTTTGGAGGTGGGACATTCCCACAAGAAAGGACAATCAGACCAGCCTGGAACAGCCAGAGTGACCAAAGACACATCTTCAAAGAAAGATCAGCAGGAAAAACTCATAACAAAAATGGCATTATGATTGGCTACTACAAGAATAAGCAAGTTGTTCACTGGGAAGCCATCAAGGCAAGCAATCATATCCCTTGAGGACAAACCTCCCTCTAAGACTGAAACTCAGAGGGAACATATGAGCAGGAATGTAAGCTTGCTGGTGACTACATTGGTCTACTGGTGAGTGGAAGAGGGGCAAAGGCAGGAATGAAGAAATGGGCTGAGTTCAACCACGGTCAATAGACTCCCATTGACCAGGAGATGAGAGAGAGGAGAGGAAGGGCTGGTTGGTCCAAAGTGTGGTAAGACCTGAGGACACCTAATCCCATGGGCAAGGGCATAACTACAAAGGGCTAGAGCTGAGAGTGAAGTATCCAGCTGATATGAAGTGAGGGGAGACCCACAAGAAATCCCAGAGTTGCAGATAGTATCCATTTGACCTAGCCTCCATTGCTTGACAATCAGAACTAGACTAGAGGAAAATAAAAAAGAAAACAATTTCTGATAAAAGAAATGAGTGTAAATTGCTACAATTTGATGAACTTGACCTATATTCATGGCGGTAGTAGCTCAAAATATCAACAAAGAGGGAAAGAGTTTTCACATCAAGTATCAATGCTATCCCCTGTGTAAAAGGGTAGATAGGGATGGACAACTTAGATATTAGCTACCTGAAATGTGGGGGCGGTAAAGGCACAAAGTGACTGGCTTACAAGGTTTCAAGAGGGCGTTTAGTTTAAGAATGTGTGTGGGAGGCAAGAAGTGACTGGCTTACAAGCTTTCAAGAAGGAACCTAAATACAGAGGGTATGGAGGAAGGTAGAATCTCCACAGAGTAGTAGCCAATCTGTCTAGGCAGGGCTGATGAAATGAAATGTGGATAGGTCTCTTGTGATACAATAGTGAATAATTGTTATCAGGACTGATTGTGAGGGTTGGAAATGTAAAGGTAGACGTTTTATAGCAAGGAGGGGAGTGATTAACTTTTCCGTCTAGGAGCAGAGGTCCCTGGGACCATCAAGGAAGAAGAGCAGAGAGTGGAACTCTACCCAGAGAAGCAGTGATGCTTGAGATGGAGGCAGAGATGATGATGTGGAGCAATGGAGCAACTGGAGACTTTAGACCCAGAGAGGGAGAGGGGCTGTGTGCTGATGAATGGGGGGCAGGCTTGTAGTGTATACCCTTTGGTTGGATGATGATGCAGGGAGGGGATTGTAACCATGGCAATGAAACGATATACGATAGGATGAATGCAAAACTAATGTTCTCCCATGTAAACTATCACATAATTCACAATAAAACACTAAAAAAAAAAAAAAAAGAATGTGTGTGGTAAGATAGAGTCCCCACTGAATAGTTTTCATCTTGTCTAGATGGGTCTGGTAAAAAGAAATGGGATAAGATTCTTATGATTCAATACTGAGTAATTGTTATCATGACTAATTGCGACTGTCACAATTGTAAAGGCAGAAGTTTTGTAACAAAAATGGGGGAGTAGTTAATCTTACAGTCCAGAATCAGAGAACCCTAGGACCATTAAGGGAGAAGAGAATAAGCAGAATCCGGGACCTTATCCAGAGAAGCAGTGACACCAGAGATGGAGGCAGAGATGGGACATGAAAAGAGGGAACAGCTGAGGACTCTGGATTCATGGAAACAGAGACATTGAAAGCTGGCAGCCAGGAGGCAGACTTGCAGAAAGCGGCCTTTGCTGGTATAAATTATTATATATGCCTGAGTGTTAAAAAAAAAAAAAAAAAAAGCTAAAATGAATAGAGAGAAATACTGTTAACTGATGGTACATGGAGGGGATTAAATCATTGTAATGAAACAAAGTATGTGATTTCTTGAATGTAAAACTGATAATCTGCCCTGTAAACGTTCACCCAATTCACAACAAAAACTTAAATATATATGTGTGTGTGTGTGTGTAAAAAAAGCGTGGAGGAGGCTTTTCTTAATGTATTCTGTCACTAAAGTGTTTTTCTTTCATATGTATGCTTCTTCTATACATAATCTTTTACTGGCTTGCATTCCATTTCATGCATTCAACTTAGCTTAATTTTATACCATCTTAGTTTCTATAGGTGAAGAGCGATGATGAAGGCAAAGGCCTTGTCACAGATACTTTTTATACTGTGAAAAAATTTAAAATATTCTGTATAATTCTTGCTTTTTTAAATTTCTAGGCTGTTAGCTATTCACAATGATTCTTATGTCAGCCACAGAGGACAAACTTTAGCTATGATTCACTATCTTCTAATTTCTGACAGATTTGTTTATCCACAAAACGACTGTCTTTAACATATTCAGTAGGCACACTGTCTTCCTCTGTCTCCAGAAATGCTAACCCCATCAAGGAGAGGTTGACCCTTCCATTTCACCATCAAGATAAGTACTTCTCACTGATGCATATGATTCTACACTTGATATTCTTTCTCCAACTGCTATAGGTGTCTTTTCTCTCTTTTATAGAAACTTCATTTACCAGGACATCATTTTAATGTTGAAAATTCAGTATTCATGCAGATATATTATAAACAAAGAAGAATAATCATCTCTTATTAATTATCTAAATTCTGATTCTGTCTCTCATTAGTAACACAACTTCAGACAAGTATTTGAGATCTTTTTCTTATGATGACCAACTTAAGATAAATTAAGGACTTAATCAATCTAATTAGATAGAACAAATTACTGATCAAAATAGAAAAGCAATCAGCTACATCTTATAACCAACCAATGTAAGGCCTAAGAACAATTTTCTGAATATGTTAATTACATTTTTGTTCATATTTTAGAGAAATAGTCAAACCACAACCAATTAGTAATGATAATGCATTTAATAACAAATCACCATTCACCAATATTATGAAAATGTAATTCATTTTCTTATGTACAAGCAGTATACATATTAGAAACTATGGACGTTTTGTAATAACTGCTTTACTTGTGGACTACTTTACAAAGTTTGTTTCAGCCATGAAACAATATTAATGAATGTCAAGTAACATCTAGCTAAATAAAAAGTATTTTCAAAAATCTCCTTAGCAGGAATCAGTCTTTTTGACTGCTTTACACAAAGTAATTATAGTTTTATATAGTGCATAGATAGAATGATAGATAGATAGATTTGTTGTTGTTGTTATATGCCGTGGAGTCAGTTCCGACTCATAGCGACCCTGTACAGGGTTTCCGAGGCTGTAAATCTTTATGGGAGCAGAAGGCCTCATCTTTCTCCAGCAGAACACCTGGTAGTTTCGAACTGCTGACCTTTCGGTTTGCAGCCCAATTTGTAACCACTATGCTACCAGAGCTCTC
>NW_006408527.1:32760814-32779425 GCF_000296735.1 Chrysochloris asiatica | reverse complement strand
AAAATTTCAAAGATCAGCTCAAGAAGATAAAGCCAAATATTACAACAAAATGTGCAAAGAGTCAGAAAAACAAAAAGGAAGAACACACTCAGCATTTCTCAAGATGGGTGAACTGAAGAAAAAAATCAAGCCTCGACTTTATTTATTGAAGGATTCTCTGGGCACATTATTGAATGATGCAGAGGGCAACAAAAGAAGATGGAAGGAATACACAGTCATTGTACCAAAAGGAAATGGTTGATGTTCAACCATCTCAACAGGTAGCATATGATCAAGAGACAATGATCCTGAAGGAAGAAGTCCAAGGTACTTTGAAGGAATTAGCAAATAACAAGGCTCCAGGAATTGATGGAATAAAAATTGAAATCTTTCAAGAAAGTGAGGTGGCACAGGAAGCACTCACTCATCTCTGCCAAGAAACTTGGAAGACAACTATCTGACCTACTGATTGGAAGAGATCCATATTTGTGCCCTTCTCAAACAGAGGTGACTCAACAGAATGCAGAAATCATCGGGCAATATCTTTGATATCCCATGTGAGTAAAGTTTTACTAAAAGTAATACAGAAATGGCTACAAGCATACATTGTCAGAGAACTTCCAGAGGTTCAAGCCAGATTCAGGAGAGGCCATGGAACAAGAGATATCACTGCTTATGTTTGATGGATCTTGGCTGAAAGCAGAGAATTATCAGAAAGATGTTTACCTGTGCTTTACTGACTATGCAAAGGCTTTCAATTGTGTGCATCATGACAAGCTATGGACAACACTGCAAAGTATGAGTATTCCGGAACACTTAATTGTGCTCATTAGGAATCTGTACATGGACCAAGATGCAGTTGTTCACACAGAACATGGAAACACTGAATGTTTTAAAATTCAGAAAGATGTGTGACAGGGGTGTATTCTTTCTCCATACTTATTCAACCTGTATGCTAAGCAAATCATCTGAGAAACTGGGTTATATGAAGAAAAATGTGGCATCAGGATTGGTGGAAGACTCATTAACAACCTGAGATATGCAGATGATACAACCTTGCTTGCTGAAAGTGAAGAAGACTTCAAATACTTACTGATGAACATCAAAGAGCACAGCCTTCCATATGGATTGCATTTCAATGTAAAGAAAACAAAAATCCTCACCACTGGACCAATAAACATCATTCTTATCAATGGAGGAGAAAAGATTGAAGTTGTCAAGGACTTCATTCTTCCTGGGTCAACTATAAACACTCATGGAAGTAGCAGTCAAGAAATCAAACGAGGTATTGCATTAGGCAACTCTGCTGCACAAAACCTTATTAAAGTGCTAAAGAGAAAATATGTCAGCTTGAAGAATAAGGTGCACCTGACCCAAGCCATGATATTTTCCATAACCTCATATGCAGGTGAAAGATGGACAGTGAATAAGGAAGACCGTAGAAGAATTGATGCTTTTGAGTTATGGTGTTGGAGATTACTGAAAGTGCCATAGACTGCCAAAAGAACCAATAGATCTGTATTAGAAGAAGTGCAGTCAGAGTGCTCCTTGGAGGCTAGGATCGTCAAACTTTGTCTCTCATACATACTTCAGACATATTGTCAGGAGTGACCTGTCACTGGAGAAGGATATCATGTTTGGTTAGGTGGAGGGTCAGAGAAAAAGAGGAAGAACCCCAACGAGATGGACTGGCAAAGTGGCAGCATCAATGGGCTCAAGAGTGGCAACAATGGTGAGGTTGGCCCAAGATTGGGCAGTGTTTCATTCTGCTGTGCATAATTCGCTATGAGTCGGTACTGACTCAATGGCACCAACCAACAACATATATGTATATATATATATGTGTTTTTATTGTGTTTTTGTGTGTGTGTGTGTGTGTGTACTCATGTGCCACATAACAATCCATTCAGACAATGTTCAGCTGCATATACACCCACGGTATCTAAAATTATAATGTTTTTCTTGAGTCAGTTCCAACTCATAGTGACCCCCTATAGGGTTTCTGAAGACCAGCTAGTGAGTTTGAAATGCCAACCTTGCAGTGCAAACCAAATTTTCAATCCACTGCTTATCCTACAATGCCACAACATGGCTCCAAAATTAAATAGAGTTTAGTATTTCAATCGGAAAGTTGGATGTAGTCAGTGCAACAGACTGCTACATACGACGTGTTTCTCATGCATACTGTATGCCAAGTAATTGTGCTGCCAGGTATATAATGGTACAGTCTATATGTAATCTATAATACAAATGTCTTGCTAATCATAACAAATGCCCATTTTCAAGTTTATGAATGTATTGTACTATTCTTGATATGTAAAATGCTTACCATATAACTTTTATGCTTCAACTTGTAGGTGGTGGTGGTGGTGATTATGTGCCCTGGATTTGGTTCTGACTCATAGCAACCCTGTATAAGGTTTCTAAGATTGTAAATCTTTACAGGAGCAGAAACCACTACACTACTAGACTTGTGGGTCCTAGCATTTAATTTCCTATATGCATTCTCTCTTTAATACAGTCATGTTAACTGTTTAAATTTATTTCAAAAATATTGTAAAATGTATCATGATTCCCAAATGAAGCAAAACCCAAGTTAGTATTGTTGTTGTTGTTAAGTGCCACCAAGTCAACCCAACTCATAGCAACCCTATCTATGGTCTGAGAAACATATTTTTAGATCTTTCAGGGTACAGAAAGCCTTGTCGTTCTCCAAAGAGCAGCTGATGGGATCAAACCACCAAGTTTGTGTTTCCCAGTCCAGTGCCTATCATATGGAGCCACCATGTTTTCACAGCAAAAAACAAAGAAGACATAGAGTTTTGGAAATGAGGCAACAAACAACATGAAATGGAAAATCAGTGAATGCCATTGTTTATAATTTAAGCATTTACTTGACAATTACAAAGATTTTCAAAAACAAAGAACAAAGTCTTCAAGCTATTAAAGGATGCACTCAACTGAAAGCTACAAGTCTAACAAAAAAGTGAGAGAAACTTATGTCAGATATGGAAAAATTACTAATAAAGTTGACTGAGCACAAAACACAAATGTAATCACTTGACCATAACTGCTAAGACAAGAAGCTTCGATAAAATTCTTAAAGAAATAGCAGGACCAGATTATAATATGATTATCTTACAACAGCCAAATCACATCCTTAGAAGCCAGGATGGTGAGACATCATCTCTCACACTTCAGACATGTTATCAGGAGGGATCAGTCCAAAGACAAGGACATAACGCACGGTAAAATGGAGAGTTGGCAAGAAGAAAAAGACTCCCAACAAAGTGCACTGACATAGTGGTGGCAGCAATGGGTCAAATGTAACAGTTATGAAGATGACACAGGACCACACAGTATTTCATTGTATTGTGCACAGGATCCCTGTGAGTTGGACCAATTTGACGGTACCTAACAACATCTAAGACAACAAGAACCCCTGGTGTCTTCTTAATGTCAAACAATAGTTTAACTTAACTATCAAAAAATATTTGCTTTGGGGGGCAGGGGGAGAAGATTGAGCTGATCCAAGCAGACGAACTTAACCTATGCATACGAATGCAGTGACACAAAAAGGCAACAAATCCTTACAGCAAGAAACATTCCCACGCCCTCTACACACAGAGTAGACAGAGAGGGGCAACTTGGACATTGGATACCCAAATGGGGAGGGAGGGACTACAAAGGCAAGAAGTAACTGGCTTACAAGCTTTCAAGAGGGAACCTAGCGCTAGGGGGCATGGAGGAAGGCAGAATCACCAGTGAGTACTATCCAATTTGTCTAGGTGGATCTGATGAAATGAAATACAGATGGGTTACGTGCAATACTGTAGTGAATAATGGTTATCAAGATGGATTGAGAGTGTTGGAAATACAAGGGTAGATGTTTTGTAGCAAGGAAGAGAGCGATTATTTCTCCAGTCTAGGAGTGGAGGTATCTGGGACCACCAACGGATAAGAGCCGAGAACGGGACCCCACCCAGAGAACCGGTTTGCCTGAGATGGAGACAGAGATGATGACATGGAGAGATGAAGCGGCTGACGACTTTGGATCCAGAGAGGGAGAGGAACTGTGGGCCAAAGACTGAGGGGGAAAAGGGGAATGTAGAGCACGAGCTTTTAGGATATGCCCTTTGGTTGGAAGACGATGCATGGAGGGGATTGGAACCATGGCAATGTAATGATATACGATGTAATGAATATGGAACTGAGGTTCTCTCATGTAAATTATCATATAACTCACAATATAACATTAAAAAAAAATTGCTTTGAGCATTATGCTCTTTTAAGACTATCTGTATGAGATCAATTTGGTACCAGGAACTTCAAAGATTAAATAGGAATGGAACTGTAGAGGGCAGTGAATTTATGCTAATGGAGGGATAACAAAAGGGAGGGTAACAATAATGTAGTCATAATCACTACTTGGTAAGTGTAAAAACTGTTGAGCTGGTATACGTTTTGTTGTATATATTCATAAACATCAACAAAATGAATAAAATTTTATATATTTTAAAAAGAATGCAAACACTATTCATGTTGTGTCCACCTGGTCCCAGTTTGTTGTTGTTAAATGTTGAAGCCATTTCTTACTCATAGTGATCCTGTATGGGGTTTCTGAGGAAAGGCTGATCTTGCAGTTAGTTCAGTGTTTATTCTACAGCACGTTCTCATTTTATCATTTCTAAGTTAATTTGATCATGGGGTTCTTTGTGATGGAATATGAAGTTGCATTTATGATTTTAAGATAAATTATTTCAAATTAAATATATGAGTTGGGTTCATCAAAAGTTAAGTAAACGTACTGATATAACCATGACTGTTGTTGAGTGCCTTTGAATTGGTTCCAGCTCAAACCAACACTGTATAAGGTTTCTGAGGCTTTGTGTTTTCGAGAAGCAGAAAGCCTCATGTTTTTCCCAAGAAGAGCTTGTGAGCGCGTACATCGGACCTTGTGTTTTGGAGTCCAGTGATTACTGAATGGAGCTACCACATTCCTATAACTACAGTACAGAGCTGAATTTCACTTCTATAGTGCTGGAAGGAACAAGCATTGCTGCCATCTTGACTATAGCTCAATGAACCCCATTTCTGACTTCTGCCCCTCAGTAATGTAAGAACACACATCTGCATTATTTTAAGTCACCAATATTGCGGACACTTTAATATTCACATAGCAATAGGAAACTGATACAAAAATTGACTATGCTTGTTGGTTTTGTATGATTTGTAGGGAGGGCATTTTGGTAGTTCATAACTTAGGAGTCAATAAGAAAAATATAACAATGAATTTCCCATTAATTTTATAAACAATAATGCCATTAATTCTTCAATTACTTTTTCCTATCTGCATTTTATTTCCTATTCTATAATTTTTAAAATCATATATAGTTTAGCACTTTTACTTCTATTCTTGACCTACCATGAATTCCCTTTTACATATTATGCATCTTAATATTATCTTGCTAGGTTCTCTTTCTGGGACTATGAAATAATTGGTTCTCTTTCTGGTATGATGAAATATCTATTATAACATTACTGCCAAGAAAAAGTGGGGGGAAATAGAAAAGCAAAGCTATTTAGCAACATCAGACAACTGTGAACATAAACAGTACTTGGAGAACCAAGTTCCTGGAGAAAAGGAAATTCCTCTAAACAGGTTCCCCCAGAGGAACAGACAAAACTGGAGGACATATGTTTTGTTTGCTTTTTAAATTGATAATGGTGGAGACTTGGGATTTGGAACAATTCAAGTGGAAGAGAAAAACTCTTGAAGGTAACTGTCAGTTTGAATTTGCTTTCACATGCACTCAACCTTACATAAGCGGTAAGGTTACCAACAGTTTGTGACATTGCTGTTGTTTGTTCTTAAGAATGGCCAACAGAAGTAACATGGAAAGTACAAAGCTTAAACATATTTCCTCCAAGACATCTCTAACTACTTTCTACTACTGCCATTTGCACCTGTCTGCATGCATCCACCCACTGCAGGTATCAGGTCTCCAGTTAAGCTTCAGGAGAGATTTGCATTTTTTATTGCTGTTGTCAACTCTTGAACTCCTTCTACTATGTGCTGCTTACTTTATATTGATCTCATACATTATACAACTGGCAAGCAAATTATCACAGATTTCAGAAAATGCAAGTGATGAATCATTTAATGTTTGAGCCAGTTTAGTTTGTATATATATTTAGTTTATATATCCAACTTATAGTGACCCTGTATAGGGTTTCCAAGGAGCAGCTGGTGAGTTTGAACCACTGATCTTGCAGCTCAAACAGTCCTTGCAGCCCAATGCATTAACCTGCAGCACCAAACCAGGCCATATAAATATCTTCTGCTTTGTCTCATTTTCTACTTTTTGAAGTTGAAATCCAATATTATTATTCTCTAAACCATTTTCTATCATCCAGCATAATGCTATAATAATGAGTGATAAAGATGATAATCAGAGAACCCAGAAGAAAAAAAAATTAGATTGGACAAGAGGGGAAACCATAATAGATTATTACTGAAAGTTCTCCAAGATCTAATTTTTTTACTTCAATGAACAGACAAATGCTATTAAAAGAGTTGTATAAAAGTTTTAATAAGGAGAAAATAAGGAAATAAAATGTTTCTTTCACTTTAAGCATGCATTTACTTTTCTCAAACTTAGCATATGGTGTGGTAAAATATTAGATTTTATTTTAGCAGCACATCCTCAACAACTTTTCTAACATGTGGTGATGCATTTTAATTCTTGCGTGCCAGTTTACAACTATGTCAGCATCTGCTGTGTGTAAACAGCATGATCAGCACCAGGTAAGTGTGTAGCTGTTTACTGTTATCTGGAGAAAAATGAAGTGTAAAATACAGTGACACAGAAAAAGAGAATATGGGGTTTTTAATATTGGGAAAAAAATATCAGTGATAATTCTATACTGCAGTGTGGAATTGCTATGCATACATCTAAAATGTCCATGCCTGAAAAATATTTTATTGCAGAAGAAAATTATATTAGCTAATAATTTAGTATTTTCTCATATAGAACAACATGAAAACAGTGTGTGTACAGGAAACACATATTTACAATGCTAATTTTTGCTCTACAGTTGTTAGCTTAGAATATATTTGCTGTCCTTGATAATGGGACCTGAGGAATTTCCTGAGGTCATCACATATATTTTTCTGACTTCCAGATTTGCAACAACCCAAACAAACCAGTTAATCACACAGCCTGATCCTGATCTCACCATGTGGGAGGACTAGCCTTGGAAATAACTTCAAGGATGCCTCTCAAGTATAACTTCATAAATGATAGAATACCAAGAAGCCATTGGTATTTATTATAGATCCTCAGTTGCTAAGCCAATTCTGACATTACACATATTCTACATTTGTTTGTGAACATTCCATTTAGCTATTATCATTCTAAAGCCATAGATATTTGTACTGCATCATTAACTCATGAAATAATAAATACAACGGGGAATCTATTTAGTATGAAAGACAGTTTGAGGACTAGTGCTATGGATTAGTGTTGTTAGGCTAGTCTATATCTGATCACTGAACACACTCAGCTCTGTTGTGCTGATGACAGAAGTGCATTGTATATGTGTATGAGAGATGCAGCATGTACATAAGGAGTAATTAAAAAGTGGGATCACAAGACTCTGCATCTGGTATACATAGCCCTACCTGCCTTAACTCACTTCTCCCTCCCTGCCTCAATTTCCCTTTCATTTCCCTCAAAAACATAAGAAATTTCTCATAATAAGGCGATAGAAACATCCCATGTTAACTCTTCTGCAAGGACATCAATTTATATTTCTTTGGTCTCACAGCAAAAGAGGCTAAAAAATGATAGATTTTTAATAGGATGTAATATTTGTATTTCTTTCCCTTAAAATTTGGTAACATGAACTCGCTGACCCTGCATTGATCCTCAGATATGGAGAGGCTACAGAGGTACTCTAAGTTTCTGAAATTCAGTCACGCTAGAGTTCAAATCTCTCCACAGTTTAAAGTTAAAAACTAAGAAGTAAAAAAAAAGAAAGGAGAATCCGGACTTTCTCTAGGTGATTACCATAACCTTTTCCTACCTTGTCAGATAGTGCCTGGAGCAAGCCTGAAGGCAAAAAAGCTTGTATTTTATCTTCATCCTAGAGATTTTGTCTCCATGTCTATCTTCCATGCAGCTGTCTTTTACTTATCTTTCTTCAACTTTCTTATTTTTAATTATTTTTGCCTGTTTAAGTTTAAAGCTATTTGCAAAGAAGTATCTAAAACAAACTCTACGAGCACTTTGACAGTATCACTGAGACTAAGAAGATAAAAGGAAATCAGAGGATAATGATCTTCGCTAATAACATAATTTTAGAGTATATAAATTGACTTTTATAAATCACCATGTAAACCAAACACAAATAAAGAGATTGGAAAAATGATGGTCAAAAGGAGAGCGGGTTAGATAATTTGAATAAGTGTTTGTGATTAAACACTTCTAAATACACTGTCATTCAAGAGATTTCAACTGCAAGCAACCCTAACTACAGTTTTTAAAACTGTAACCCTTTATTGGAGCAGACAGCCTCAGTATTCTTCTGAGGAGTGGTTGGTGGGTGTGAACCACCAACTTTGATGTTAGCAAACCAACACCTAACCCACAGCACTACCAGAACTCCTTGATAAAACAGTTTAAACACTAAGAAAGGTAATTAACCGTGACCCTTGTCTCAAGCAGTTCTATTCCCACCCTCTGATTCTGAGATACTGATTTCCTTATGGTTTCCTTGAAGCTTTAAGCAGAGAGTAGATTTTCTAAGTAGAGGAATCAGCAGTATTTAAGAGAGTTAAAATGGAACAATATTTATCTTCTTGGAGTGGTGGAAAACAATTATCCCCATCATTAAAAAGTGTATTTTAAAATTCCATCTACACAACTGGGAGGAAAAAAAGATCTTTTATAAATCAATCAATAAATAGATAGATAGATAGATAGATAGATAAATAAACAAATAAATTTGGGGAAAATAGCAATACTTTAGCCATTATCTCTTTAAGGATTACACTTTTTATTTAACCTCTGTATTTATGAACACATTTATAAGCATGAGTTAACACGCAAATGTAATGTGTGTACATATGTGTACACACACATATGTGCATATACACACACATGTGCAGCATCCAGAGTGAAATAATTTTGATAAAAAAACATGAAATAGTTCCTATCCTATTAATAGTATAATTTTCAATAAACAAGGGAGATACCAACAATAACTAGATAATAATCTAATAATTTATATTACAGTTATTGAAGTTGATATTCCTGCATAATTTGAGAGTTTAAGAATATTTGAGTTTGTAAATAAAGTAACAGAATAGAACACCACATAAAACCATTTTCAAAAGGTTATCATTCACACATGCAATAAAGAATATGTTGATGATTTACTTTCAAGGGCAAAGAATATCTTTTTTTAAATTGTTCCCATAAAAATATCACTTATAGTAAAATTATTAGATATTACTCTGATGTTCCTTTTGTAATTTTTCTCTTTAATTGCTTACAAAATCCAGGCAACAATAAAAACACTATTTTATTTTTTTAGATCTGGCCAAATTAATATTTCTTAACAGTTCAAGGTAAACAATTTGTATTGGCTCTTCTTTCTTATCTATTTTCTTTTTTTCCCCTTTATATTTCATAGAAGCTGTTTATTGCTATGAATGATTCATTTTTGAAAATGATTCCATTTTCGCTGTGCTTCTTCAAGTTTCTAGTGACTCATTATCCATATGCTGTAAAGGAAAGGTTCTTTGGGATAGACATATTAACTTTCTTTAAAATCATGTTTTTTAAAGATATTTTTGAATTTAGCTCTATATAATTCTCTATATATTTTTTACATACTACAATGGAAAGGGAATCAATTAATGCTTGAAATTTTCTACTTTCGACATGTTGGCTTTACAAAAGTTGCTCCTCTCTTGTATTGACATAGTTCTCTCTCTGTTGCTCATTATTTCCCAAATCTAGTTTTTATATTAGGTTGAATGGAACAGCTAATTATCAGAGCTGTGCTAACCAACCTAGTAAAAAACCACCCCTGTAACAATCTATACCTTGATTTATTTTTCTTTATAAGAGTTTTTATATAAAAATGTATCACTTTCTGACGTACATAAATATTTATTAGTGTTTTGACCTTCTTTCATTTCCCCTACCCACCACACACATATGCAAGTATGCAGACACTTCAGGAGACAGGACTTTGTTTTATCTTTATTTTCTGAGTATCTAAAACAACTCCTGACAAAAAGCAGTATACATACACACTCACACTCCAGGTGGTACAAATAGTTTGCACTCTGATACAAACCACTAGCCTAAAGGATAGTGGTTGCAACTCCTCTAGTAGAACCATTGAAAAAGGCTTGACTCCTTAGAGATAGCAACCAAGAAAATCCTATGGAGCAATTCTGCACTTTAAGACAGGATGTCATGATGAGTTAAATCAATTCTATGACCACAGTTTATGCAAGTAAAGTCAAGAGCTGTTCGGTCCTTAAAGAATAATATATACTGAGTTGGGCTGCTAACCTCAAGGGCAGCATTTGGAAACTATCAGCCATTCCATGAGTGAAAGATGAGGCTTTCTGATCCCATAAAGATTTATAGCCTTGGAAATCCTATGCAGGATCAGTATGGGTTGAAACTGACTCCATGGCACATCGCCACTACTGTATATATTGTTGTTGCTAAGTGCTGTTGAGTAGGTCCAACCCCTACCGACCCTGTATAGGGTTTCCAAGGAGTGGCTGGTGAGCTTGAACCACTGACATTGCTGCACAAACTGACTTTGCATTCCAGCGCATTAATCCATAGCACCACACCAGTGTATTTATACCATTGAGCCAGTTTGAATCACAGTGACCCTTTATGTGTCAGAATAGAACTGCACATAGAAATGTAAATGACTGTTACCTTCTAGAAGTAGATCACCAGGTTTTTCCTCCCTTTGTTTCAAGGTGCCACTGGCTGAATTCATCTTGTCAATGTTTTAGTCAGTAGCTGAGTGTTTAACCATTTATACTACACCTTGGGACTATAAACAGCAAAACCAGTGCCATCAAGTTGATTCCTGCTCATAGTGATCCTCTGAGTAGATCTGTGCTCCAAAGGGCTTCTAATGACTGATTTTTCAGAAGTATATTACCAAGCCTTTATTCTAAATGCCTTTTGGTAGACAGGAACCTGCAACTTTTTTGGTGATTAGCTGAGTACTTTAACTACTTTCCACCACTCAGGGAATTCTATTTCTCTCTATATTTTTTAATTCTAGGCCTTTCTAATAAAGTTGGTATAGTGTTGTGAATTACTTACTACGTCTCTTCCATCCATAGTCTTAGTAACTCCCACCAAATGATTGGATAAAACCATACAAATAGGGTGCTCAGGACTCTCTAACACAGGAGTTGGTTAGCTTTGCAATCCTTCTAGGTTTAGAAGAATCCATCTTAGAAGAAAAAGATTCAAAGATTCATGAAAGAGGAAAGTACCACAAGCCAAGAATGAGATCATTGCAAGGAAAAGTGACACCAGCAAAGTTAGCAACACAGAGAGACAGAGCAGTGGACTTTCTAGCCCATGGACCAAGTAAAGCTGAATGTCTTCTGGTAGAAGGTTGTCTTGCATATTAGACTCTTTGAGCACTTATCCACAGTTCCAAAAGAGCTTGTGACATTTGCCCAAGCAGGTCAGAGACCATACTGAGAAGTCAAGGACAAGAGTGGCATATCTGTCGTATGCCTGAGAAGAGCAGCTCCTAATGGAAGAGCTGCTATCTTCTGAGTTGTTTCTGATCCTGAGTTGTACCCTGTTAAAGGAGTCCTGGTGTGGGGCTGTGGGTTAATGCACAGGACTGCAAGACTGGTTTGAACGTCAAAATCGAGGGTTCAAGCTCACCAGCTGCTCCTCAGAAAGCCTACGCAGGATTGCTATGAGTCAGGACTGACTCTATAGCACTTTACAACAACAAAACTTCTCTAACAAATCCATAATCATGGGTATTGTCTATGAATTCTTGTGGCCATTGCAATGGATATTGAAACCTGCAGAGATGAAGAGTGCCATGAGAGGGATGGTTGATATCAGATTAGGATAAACAAAATTGCAGAGTGTAGGTATTCTAAATTCTACCTCAAATGAATAAACTTTGGGCGAATATGAAGTTTGATTCTTGTTCCTTCCTGTGAAACTGGAGGAGGTCAAACATGTCCTCATGCCACTACTGTGTTTGGCATGGCTAAAGTCTTTCCAAAGGCTTTCACCAATCTTTAGGAACTTCAGGGCCTGATAATTAGGTGATTTCAGTTTGTATTGGCTCTTCTGAACCCTTGTGTCTAACTCTCCTAGTCTTTGCCTGGCAGTGCTGTTGTTAGTTGGTATGTCTTTTCTTTTTGTTTTTATTTTAAAAATGAATTATTCTAAATGTGATAGCCAATGTTTTGTGTCAGCTTGGGTTGGCCAGGATTCTCAGTGGTTTAGCAGCTAAGCTGTAGTTATAATCATCCATGATGAGATCTAATATAAGGGAATCACCCCCACAATGAGATCAACCCTGATCTAACTTAATTATTCAATGTGTTGTAAATCCTCACTTCTTTGATGTTAGTGGAGTTGGATGTAGTTGGATGATTATGTTGTATCTTTACCCAATGTCTTTTGATCTATAAAGGAAGAAAGAGGTGAGCAGAAAGTGAGATACCCACTGCCACCAAGAAAGAAGAGCCAAAAGTAGAGTGTATCTTTTGGACCTCGGGTCCCTGCAATGTGATTCTGTTATCCCAAGGAAGACTGATGCCAAGACACTTGGAGAATTCCAAGGAATGATGGTCCCACTGATGCTGAAAATCGTCAAGGTTGTTTCTCCAGAATCAGTACTCCGAATTTAGACTTTTAGACTCCTAAATTGTGAGAGAATAAATTTCTATTTATCAAATAAATAGAAATTGTTATATTTCTGTTATAGCAGCATGAAATAGCTATGCCACTAAATAATTTAGTGATTGCAAAACCAAAGAAAACATGAACCAAGAAAAATAAGATAAACATATTCGGTTTAATGAAAACTGAAATTTGTGTTCCACGATCTAGTGTTAAAATAATTTATTAGACTGTACATGTTCTAGACTGTACATGTTCATGCACTTAATGACTTATATTAATTAGTAACTCCTATTGGTCTTGGTAAAATCTGTGTTTGAAAAATTTCTTGCAGGAATTTCTTTGGCCCTTGCTTAATAAAACAAAGCCAGAAAACAATAAACAAAAAAGCCATGTTCAATCTAAGCTGAAACACCTTACATTAAGCAGTGTCTCATGTTGGCTTCTGAAGTTGCTTTTCCTCCTACAAAGAACTTCTGAAATGGTTAGAAGAGTATTGCGTAATCTCACACTACAAATGATGAAGACTCACATGAAAGCAGAAAATGTGGGAATGAAAAGAAAGAGAAGGAGATAAATTTGAGCTTCTTAAATCTGTGAACTGCTTTGCAGCATGAATTTCAGCAGAATAATTATATATATCAGCACACCAATGCCCTGGGTCCTATAATAGGTGGCATTTTTCAGTAAGAATGTTCAAATGTTTCAGAGACACATAATACTTTAAAAATAGAAATGACGAATACAGGCAATTTTTCTCCAGCTCCTTTTGCACAACAGTGTAAAATTTGGTGTTACAGAACCAAGAAACATAGCCTTAAAGCAATTTTCTTAGACTTCTATCATGATGACAGCATATATTCCTGAATTTAACAATGTGTTCCTGTATTATCCAGGGTCACCTGCATAGTTAGCTGGAAGGCAGTTATCATATTAGTAATCTGCTCCTGGCTTAAAAAAAAAAGATGGGGGTTGACCTCCCTGAAGAAATGTCTTACTGAAGTTGACACAGTGATAATTATAATAAATTAACTGAGATAAATTAGAATATATTTTGCTTAAATTAAGTTGAGTATCATATGTTTTACATGAAATAATTATTCTAAATACTTACTGAAAATGAGGTTTTTAGGTGCTTCTTGTATACATAGACTTTTTAAAAATATGAATTTATTTTTAGGTTTAAAGAACTAATATGAGGGGAAAAACAATGCTCAACTTTGCAGGGATTTAGGCTGGTGACTGAGGTTATGTAAAGATTTAAGGACATAGCTGTTGTTTACAACATTTTACTCACAGCTACAAGTATATGTGAACACAAGATACAGCACATTTAAGAGTATGGTAAGTTCCCCCAGGAAGTCTATACCTTGTTTCCTTGCCAAACTAAAGATGGCCATGCTCCAAATATTTCCAAATGTGCAGGGATTTTTTTAAAGTGCAAGGTTTGAGCACAGTGCTGAAAGAGAGCCTCATGCAGCAGAATTTACTACAGGTTTTTTTTTTTTTTTTTTTTTTTCCCACAGTATTCAGAGCTTACCTTGGGTATTTCAATTTAGCAAGTACAATTTATTGAAAAATCTGTTCACATTTGCATCTTTCTAAGCATATATTTATAATCTGACTTGTTTATTTGAAATAAAATAAAGTCTTGTTAATACTAGATAAGGGATATTATTCTAAAACCTGTGGAGTTCTCTCAGAATCTAAGTGCAAAAGCACAACTAGGCCACACTGGAAAAAGAATAATCAGTATTTCTCTCTTCTCTGTGGGGCCACATTGGTTAGTTGCCTGACTTCTCTGCACTATTTAATTTTATACTCTCCTTACTCATCTGCTTACACAGCATTAGTCATTCTTATCCCTAGATAGCAGCCTCAGCTTCTGGTCAGGTGAAAAACTATGAATCTACAGTACAATTCCAAATTTTCATTTCAAAGAATTCTATTGGTTCTTGGTTTAAGTAGTTCTGGGCAGAGTTGAACTTATCTGAAACATAAAGCTGTCCATTCCAGTCTCCTATAGAGCAAAGGATAAGCATGAAGCCATTTATAGAAAACAATTGTCTTAGGCCAGGTATTCCAGAGAGGCAAAACCAGTGAAACACAAAAAATGTAAAAATATAAAAAGAAGTTCATTATCTCACAATTGTAGAGTTCCAGGTCCCTAGCAAATGAGAGACAGAGAGAGTTCCTCCTGCCAGTCCATTATATTGGAGCAAGCCAAACTCCCAAGAAAGCATCCCTTTAATTGACAGGCTACTCATAGTCATTCATCATAGAGTTAACTATGGCTGTATTAGGTTTCATCAACATGGGAATAAGCACATTGCAACTGCTAAACCCCTGGAAATTCTGGCCTAGTTGAGCTGACACAGAATCCTAATCATTACAGTCCATCCTTGTCAACTTGAAACCTATAAACTATAAGCATAATCTCTAAACAATATTGTAAAGTCGTGCTTGTGCCTAACATGATTAAACTAAAATACGTGCTACTGAACATTCATTGGCACTTTTTTCATCTTAAATGTTACAAATCAACAAAGCAAAAGTATTTGATGTACACATGTTAACAATACAAAAATATATATACTGATTCAAAAGTCTCTTGCCCTTGGGCACACAGTCCTTGGGCCTAGAGTCCACAACTGCTGTCTTTCCATGCCACTGCCTATAATTTCCATGTCTCTACAGTTTCGGACTGTCTCTGCTGTTGCTGCTATCCAGGCATGGATTTCATACTCTACTCATGCTATTCCTTAATGATGGTTCTGGGATCTTATCTGTTCCTGAAATAAAAGATAACAACTCCTTTCCACCTCTTGTCTGTCAGGTTGTTGTACTGTGATGGCTTGTGAGTTGCTATGATCTGGAAGCTATGCCATGGGTATTTTAAATACCAGCAGGGTCACCCACAGAGACCTAGTGTGGTGATGCAAAGTCATTTGAACTGCAAGGTCAGTGGTTCGAGCTCACCAGCTGCTCCTCCAAAACTGTATACAGGGTTGCTATGGGTCAGAATCTACTCAGTGACACTTAACAAAAACAAAACAAGAGTCACCATGTTGGACAGGTTTTAGCTGAGCTATGGACAAAGACAGACTAGGAAGAAGGAGAGACAAACTAATTCCAAATATTTAGTCACTGAAAACCTAATGAATAGCAGAGAAATATTGTCAGATATAGTGCCAGAAAATGGTTGTTAAGTGTCATGAAGTCAGTTCCAACTCATAGCAAACCTGTATAGGATTTCTGAGAAGTGGCTGGGAGTTTGAACCACTGATCTTATAGTAAGCAATCTAGTGCTTATCTTATAACACCACTCCAGAACTCCTTTATTCTAGTTGTTAAGCATCATCTAGTTGGTTCCAACTCTTAATGACTCTGTATAGGGCTTTCAAGGAGCAGCTAGTGGGTTTAAACTCCCGACCTTTTAGCTAGCAGCCCAGTTCCTATACTACAACACCACCCCAGGTCTCCTTATTCTTGTTAGTCCTCTACTAAAAATATGTTGGCTTTGCACCAACAAACCCAAAACAACAACAATAACAACACAAAACCATGTAGGTTTCTCCTGACATGCATAAATTACAAGGTGGTATAAAACCTAAGATTGGTAGGTGAGATGACAGACTGTTAATTCACAGACTGCACATGCTAATGAGTCCCAGGATATGGCAGGTTGCTGGATCAAAAACCAGAGGTCAGATGCAAAATGATGAAAGCCAAATGCAGAGTTCAGTGAGAGCAAAAAGCTATAAAGTTTTGTCACAGCAACCACACATATTAAAAGCAGGCCACACCCCATAGGAAACTCCCTTGATCTCAACATGGAAGTGATTACATTATATAAAATATCCCTATAATACTATATAATAACTGACATACCACTGAGAATCATGGTCGAGTTGACATACAACCTTAACCATCACGTCATCCTCATAACATATGCATATATACAAGGGGACCCCAAACATTTTTTAGGGAAAAAATGGAATTAAAAATTACTAGTAAGGTGGAGGGTCAGTGAAAAAGAGGAAGACTCCAACGAGATGGATTGGCCAAGTGGCAGCATTGATGGACCCAAGCGTAGCAACAGTAGTGAGGTTGGCCCAGGATCGGGCAGTGTTTCCTCCTGCTGTGCATAAGGTCGCTATAGTTGGTACCAACTCGATGGCACCTACAACAACAACAGTATTTTCCAAGAACCTTTGAAGTCCTCTCAGAAATATAAATGCATATTTTCATTATGACATAAGTTGTTCTTATTAAAATAATTTATAGATTTTTTAAAGGAGTATCTAAATGAACATATTTGCTATTGTTAAGTGATGTTGTGTCGGTTTCAACTCATAGCAACCATGTATAGGGTTTCTGAGGAGTAGTTGGTGAGTTTGAACCACCAACCTTGGAGTTCAAACTGACCTTGAGGTCAAGGGCTGATCCTACAGCACCACACCAGGATTCCAAATAAATATATTATACTGTTATATCTTAGCCTGGCACCAAGAATTTCTAAATATAAAATATCTAGTTGGTAAACACTGAAATGAAAACAGAAATATTCAATTATTTTCATCTATTATTTACCACGATAACCTCAAATGAGTCACTATGACATACTAGGTCTAGCGGCTCCATTTAAAAATATATATACAGAGTAAGAAATGGATTTGCTCTAATTGACACAGTTTTGACATATTTAATATGTCATCTGTAGTTGAATGGTGAGCTAAATTGAATTAAAAATTACTTCTGATAGAGCCACTTCAGTTTACTAGTGATAACATCTGCATTCTCTTCTGGTATTATTTAAAAATTTCAGTAGGTTTATTCTGAATTTCCTTTCTCATCCTTCTGTTGACAAGCGTGTTGATTAACGTATTTACAGAATTGTTTTTAAAATGATGATATATTAAATAATTCACAATGTCCCTAATTGTTTTTTCCTTTTTTTTTTTTTTTTTTTTTTAATTTCATGACAATTTTAATCTGCTTGGACAAGGTTATTTGAGAATAGTCAATGCATGATAAAGTTATACAGATTAGATTTCAGCTGGAATAATACTATGTCTGTAGTAGTTAACCAAATACGAACTGATTAATTTCCAATATTAATATATCTTGAGATAGTTTAGATATTGAGTTGAGTGCATTTTATAAACTGCAGGCATTAGTTTCCAGTAGCAGTGAGCACATCAACAGATTGATGTTTGTCATCAGTCCAGATATTAATCGCTCAGTGAAAACATCTAATACTTAATGGAATAAAGAGACAAATACTGTAACCCAGTGGGAAAACACAGTCTAAAGTATGACACCAAAGGCTAATGGATTAAGAGTTCTGAAATCTGAAAGACATGAGTTGTCAATATCTCTGTTGTTACCTACATTAACAGTTTAGCCACTTTAGCACAACACATGTTATAAATACTGAATTAAAAGTTAATTGTATGTGATGTTAAAACAGCAATTCCTGTTAGAGTTTAAGATTATGGCATTTGTTGTTGTTGTTGTTGTTGTTGTTGTTGTTGTTGTCAGGTGCCATCGAGTTGGAACCGACTCATAGCGACCCCATGCACAGCATAACGAAACAATGTCCGATCCTGGGACAACCTCACTACCGCTGCCACACCCGAGACCATCAATGATGCCACCTGGCTGATCCATCTCATTGGGGGTCTTCCTCTT
>NW_006408527.1:32721109-32759273 GCF_000296735.1 Chrysochloris asiatica | reverse complement strand
GTTTTCTAACTCTAAATCTTTGCATATTTTATTATAGTATTTGGCTTTATCTTCTCGAGCTGATCTTTGAAATTTCCTGTTCAGCTCTTGCACCATCAATTTGTTGTTAGGTGCCATCAGTTCAGTACCCACCCATAGCAACCTTATGCACAGCAGAACGAAACACTGCCTGATCCTGGGCTAACCTCACTACCGTTGCAACGGTTGAATCCATCGATGCTGTCACTTGGCAAATCCATCTTGTTGGGGATCTTTCTCTTTTTCTCTGACCCTCCACCTTACCAAACATGATATTCTTCTCCAGTGCTGGTCCCTCTTTACAATGTATCTGAAGTATGAGAGACGAAGTTTGGCCATCTTGGCCTCTAAGGAGCACTCTGGCTGCACTTCTTCAAGAACAGATCTATTGGTTCTTTTGGCAGCCCATGGTACTTTCAATATTCTCCTCTAACACCATAACTCAAAAGCATCAATTCTTCTATGATCTTCCTTATTCACTGCCCAGTTTTCACATGCATATGAGGTTATTGAAAATACCATGGCTTGGGTCAGCCACATCTTAGTCCTCAAGCTGACTTTGCTCCAAGATTATGGCATTAGAAGCTATTAAAATGTTAAGATACAGAAATAGTGCATCTTTGTGCAAAATATCAATTGAAGAAAAACATGCAACCACAGGAAAAGGCTGAAGGTATGATATGGGATAAGAAGTGCTTCAGAACAAGCTAGTTTTAAGAAGTGTTATATGTCTATCACCTGTCTTTCAGGTTGGTGACAGTGGTGGTTATGTGTTTCTGTGATTCTGGAAGTTATGCTACCAGTATTTTAAATACCAGCAGAACAGGGAATGTAGCAAATGAAAATCCTATGGGTCACAGTTATGTGTTGTGCTTCAAATTGCAAGGTAAACAGTCTGAATCCACCAGCCTCAGAAATCATACATAGGATTGCTCTGAGTCAAAACTGACTCCACAGCAGTGGGTTGTGGGATGATCCTGAAAGATGACCCCTTCAGATTGAAAGGTGCTCAAAATACACGACAACTGCAACAATGGTCTTGAGAATAACAATTTTAAAGGTAGAACAGGCAAGGTTTCATTCTCTTGTACATGGAGTCAACTGGAAGTCAACTAACAATTGCATCATATAATACATAAAATTTATAAAATAAAGGATGCATGGAAGGGAATCATCGGTGCTCAAATTATTTTCAATTTAGAGATTTATATAATTTTTTCTTTCATTTGAATAATTTGCTTGAATTGTTTAAAGGATGAAAATTAATTTGCTTAAATTGTTTAAAGGATGAAAAATAAAGTCCAAAACTTAGGCCTATATCTATATGTTCTACTGAATAATAACCCTCATTTACATAGTTATGACCTGAGAAGTCTAATAGTGAAGATGTGCTGGTTCAGTATGCTCACTCCTTCATTCTCAGTCAACCATGCATTAATAACTCTTGTTTGTGCCAAGGGGGAAATGATCATATTGGCTGCTGTGTAGAAGCACAGATTTTCAAAAATCATATCCTGTCACATTAATACCTTAAGATGGAAAAATTTTGGATTTGATCTGTCAGGAAGTTCAAAGTTGTTGTTTTTTTTCTTCAAAAGTTGCATTTTATTTAATTATTCTCTCTAATACATTTATAAAGATATGTGAGTACTCTCTGACAATGCTACATTGAAAAATCTGTAATAAGAAAGAAAGAAAGAAGCCCAAAAGAAAAAAAAATGTTACGCATAAAATGCAAGTATTTTAATAGAGGGTCATGGAGTTTATAATCCTTTGTGCCAGTTTCCATAGAGATTTCACACAGACAAATGTGTGCTACCCAATGTAACCTCTACTACATAAAATGGTACAAAACTTTTATTGCAGAACAATTTTAATGGCTAGCAGGCTGACACTCTTCTTTTGTTTAATTTAGGCTCCAATCCTCTTTATAAAGCATATTCACAACCAGGATCTCAATAAATTCTACTAAAACATTGCTCTTTGCCTTTTAATTTTTATGCTTTATGAATATACCTAATGACTTAGATATAAAATTCAGACACATTACTATCATTGCTCATACTACTTATACTATATGATGAATGCCATTCCAAGTCCCCAGAACATTACCTGGCATATAGCAATCACTTAATAAATATTCCTACAAAGAATAAAAATGATCCCATTTGTTTAATTAATAATTTACTCATATTATAATTGTTTTTATTGTTGTTGAGTGTCATCAAGTTATTCTGACTCATAGCAACACTGTATAGGAGTGGTGGTGAGTTTGAACCACTGACTTTGTGGTTGGAGTCCAGTATTTATCCTAAGGCACCACACTGCACATTACTTATAAGACTCCATTTATTTCATCTTTAATTCATCACTAGTTCAGGAAGAGATGGGTTGTTGGATACAGTTACAAGTCTGAACGCTTCATTGTCTTTATCATTACCAACCTCATTTATGATAATGAAGGCACATCTCTGAAATATAACACTGAAGCCATATGCCATAGCTTGCATAGCATTTGAAAAGAATTTGGAAAAGGAAGATATAACAATTACATCTATTTATCACTGTGTGGTAATGTATGAATCTAGAAAAATTAGAAGGTGTCAAAATGAAATGGAATGAAAAATGATTGATATCTTAATGAATAATTATTGATATTTTAGGCTTTAGTGAGAGGAAATGGACAGATATTGCATACTCTTAATCTGACAAACATGGTTTAGTATGCCTGGAAAAACAAATTCAAGAAGAATGACAGCATTCATTGTCATAAAGAATATGTCAAGATCTGCCTTGAAGTACAGCTGTGTCTGTGATAGGATAATATCCTACAAGGAAGGCCAGTTAATACAACTACACTATAAAGTTGTGCTTTATTGACTATGCACAGGCTTATTATTTTTTTGGATCTTGACAAGCTATGAAAAAATGAATATTCCAGAACATTTGATTGTGTTCAGAGGTAACCTGTACAAAGATTCAGAGACAGTTATACAAAAAGAACAAGGGGATACTGAATGCTTTAAAATAAGGAATGGTATGTGTCAGAGTTGTACCCTTTCATCATCATTACTCAATCTGCATACAGCGCAAATAATCAGAGAAACTGGATTTTATGAAGAAGAATACGACATCATGATTGGAGGAAGAATCATGAACATCCTGTGATATGCACATGATACTACTTTGCTTGCTGAAAGAGAAGAGGACTTAAAATACTTATTGATGAAAATCAAAGAGCACAGACTTCAGTATGGATTGCACGTCAATGTAAAGAAAACAACGAGACTAATAACATCATAATAAACGGAGAAAAGATTGCAGTTACAAAGATTTGTTTTGCTTGTATCTATAATCAACACTCATGGAAACCACAGTCAAGAGACCAACAGTCTCTTGTAAGGAGCTCTGGTAGCGTAGTGGCTACGAATCGGGCTGCGAACCTTAAGGTCAGCGGTTCGAAACTACCAGCTGCTCCGCGGGAGAAAGATGAGGCTTTCTACTCCCGTAAAGATTTACACCCTCGGAAACCCTGTACAGGGTCGCTATGGGTCGGAACCGACTCGGCGGCACTTAACAACAACAACAATAATCAACACTCATGGAAACCACAGTCAAGAGACCAACAGTCATTGCAT
Source organism: Chrysochloris asiatica (assembly GCF_000296735.1). Lineage (NCBI taxonomy): Eukaryota > Metazoa > Chordata > Mammalia > Afrosoricida > Chrysochloridae > Chrysochloris > Chrysochloris asiatica. The sequence continues at coordinate 32,755,617 of NW_006408527.1, read as the reverse complement.
TAGGCAAATCTGCTGCATAAGACCTCTTTAATATGTTTAAAAGCAAATATATATGTCAGTTTGAGGATTAAGGTGGTCCTGACCCCACTATGTTATTTTCAATAGTCTTATGTTCATATGAAAGATGGGCCATGAATATGGTAGACCACAGAACAATTGATGTATCTGAGTTATGGAGAAGAATACTTAAAGTATCATGATCTACCAAAAGTACAAACAAATCTGTGTTGGAAGAAGTATAAGCAGAATGATCTTTAGAAACCAGTATAACAAGACTTTGTCTCACATACTTCCAACATAATATCAGTAGGGGCCAGTCCCTGAAGAAGAAAGTTATGCTTGGCAAATCAGTGAAAAAGAAGAAGATCCTCTACATAATGGTTTATCACAGTGGCAGCAGCAATGTGCTCAAGTGTATCAATAATTGTGATGATGGCACAGGACGAGGCAGTGTTTCATTCTGTTGCACATAGGTTTGCTATGAGTCAGAGCTGAGTGGACAGCACTTAACAAGAAGGTGTACTCATTTACATTTCACAACATTGAGGAACAATCTTGATTATTGGACTAATATGCCCATCTTGTATTGCAATTCCTTCCCCAGTTCTGTCAGAACTGAATAAAGACATAAATATTAAAATGTACATTAAGCAATTTTATTCATCACTAGAATCTGTAAAGCCTTTAAGTCTCATATGTGAAACAAGAATTTATTAAATATTGAACTGAAACATGAATGATAAGACAACAGTCTTTTTGTATGAGAATGAGTCAAAACTTATCTGCACTCTGGCTGTAGAAATTATTTTAATCAAATTTTTTAAAAGACAAATACATAATTTTTAACATAATCCCATTGCTTTTCAATACATTTTGTCCATCTGTCAACAAGCTTTCTTATTTCCTTATTTTAAATGTTTTAGGCTGAGCTGCAAGCCAAGCAAGCCATGAATGAACCATTGTGTTTACTTCTTCATCAGAGGAGAATCTTTGTCCTCAGAGGGCTGCTTTCAGGGGATCAAACAGGCGAAAGCTCAATGGAACAAGTTCAGGGCCATAGGAAAGATGGTTTAACAGTTCAAAACAAAGTTTTGCAGAGTGTTAACAGTGTGGGCAAAGGTATGTGGATGTGCATTGTCATGCAAGATCATAGTAACCTTGGATAGCAATTCTCTGGGTTTATCAGAAGTTTAGGCTTCAACTCTTCAGGGAGCAATTCACTTTAATGAGCACCATTGATTGTTGAAACTTTCCTGATAGTGTTATTATAACAATTCTTGAAAATCTCAGAAAAGTGTAACCATCAATTTGCCAGCTGGTGGTTGACTTTTGAACTTTTTATGGTCTGCAATTGAAGATGTTCCCATTCCATGCTCTACTGTTAACTCTCAGACTCTTAGTGATGAATCCACGTCTGGTCAACAGTAATGAATTTTTGTTAAAGAAACACTTACCTTCCTATGAGTATCAGTACAAATTGTGTTTGCAGATGTCCAAACACTTCTGTTTATGCTCTTCTGTTAGTTTTTCAGTGGTTACAAATAGGGCTTCTAACCTCAGGGTCAGCAGTTCCAAATTACCAGCGGTTCCATGGGATATAGATAAGGCTTTCTGCTCCAGTAAAGATTTACAGCCTCAGAAACCCTGTACAGGGTAACTATGAGTCGAAACTGACTCCACAGCACATAACAACAACAACATCTTGAACAAATTTTTCAAGACTCAAGTCTGTTGTGGATTATTTCATAGGCACAGCCATGACTGATTTGCAAATGATTTGACACATAATTCACTGGCTCTCATGTGTTTGATTGGCTCATTTCATGTACATGCTCAGTGTTGTCATCTACCATGGATGTGGACCAATGTTTTAATATAACAGGAGTGCAGAAAATTTCTGACTTACCATCAAAAGTAAGAGCATTTTCCTGAGAGGGAAAAAAAACACTAGGTTTGTTGTTGTTGCTAAGTGCCATTGAGTTGATTTTAATAGGTTTAAGGAGAGAAAAACCTTGCTGTTTTAAGGAGCACGAAAGAGTGATCACACTGGATCTACTAAATGAAAAAGAGTGGGAATGGAAAATGATATGGAGCCAAGCATAAATCACATCATGAATGGACTCTTATTTGATGGAGAGTTATTATTATAATATGTTTAAGATATCAATCATTGTACAGTTTTCATTGTGTGTCATAGATAAGGAAAGAAATTTCATGGTGGTTAAATAATAATAATATAAGAGTTGAAGAATCTGTAGAAATAACTTTTAAATGTTGATAGTAGCTATATTATTGGGCATCTTAAGAAGTGAGGATATTTACACATAGTTTGGATATATGACAGGAGACTTACTGATGGACTGAATATGGGATATGCAAAAAATGAATCATTGATGGATTCTGAGATTTCAGGTCAATCAATTCAAACAGATAGAGGTATTACTAGGATTAATTTTATTCTGCCACATTTAAAATAATTCTATGATGATCTTTTTGTACTTGCAATATTGATGGATTCTACTAGTAAAATACTTAACAGTTCAGGAAACATCAAAAGAAGATACAGAATAAATTTCAAAAAAATAATAGTTCAAAGTTCAACCATTTCCATAAGGAGCATATAATCAAGAAGCCGTGGATTTGAAGAAAAAAGCCCAAGCTGTACTAAAGATATTGGAAGAAAAACAAAGGTTCCGAAGCTGAAAGAACACCAACTGAAACATTTCAAAAAATACATGCAGTATTGGAAATGCCCACTTGTCAATTCCAAGAAATTTGGAAGACAGCTTACCTAGTCAACGAACTAGAAGAGACCCATATGGATGTCTATTACAAAGAACAGTGATCTAGCAGAATGCAGAAATTAACAGTATCATTAATCTCACACATAAATCAAACGTTGCTGAAGATTATTTAAAATGGTTGCAGCAGTGCATTGACATTGAACTTTCAGAAATTCTAGCCAGTTTCAGAAGAGTCATGAAGTGAGGGATATCATTGCTGATATCAGATGAATCTTGGCTGAAAGAATAGAAAATCAAATGGCTATTGACCTGTGTTTTATTGTTTATGCAAAGGCTACATAGTCTTCAATATAAATTACACTTCAACATAAAGAACACAGAAATCCTCACACCAGACCAATAAACAACATCATGATAAATGATGAAAACATTGAAGTTGTAAAATATTTCATTTTACTTGTATCCACCATCAACATCCATGGAGAAGCAGTCAGGAAATCACATGTAGATCATAACAAATGGATAACATTGCACAGAATGAAAATTCCAGAATATTTAAATGTGTTCATGTTGTTGTCATTGGTGTTAAGTGCAATCACAAGTTGTCACTGGCACATAGCAAAAAATACAGGGCTTAGGAGGAGGAAATTGTATACAGATTAAGAGGCAGTCAGTCAAGCAGAACATAGTTTAAGCATATGTCAGAGTTTTATCACTTTATCACATGTATCTAATCTGTATGATGAGCAAATAAACTAAGAAACTGGACTATATGAAGAAAACAGTGACATTTAGATTTGAGAAAGTCTTAGAAGGAACCTGCTATATTCAGATGATACAACCTTTCTTGCTGAAACTGGAGAGGACTTTAAGCTCTTAGTGGTAAAGAACAAAGACTACAGACAGTTTTCAAAATAGATTACACTTCAACATAAAGAGCATAGAAATTCTCACATTTGACCAGTAAGAAATACAACTGATTTGTTGTTGTTAAGCATTGTTGTTTTGATTCTGACTCATAGCAATTCTGTATAGGGTTTTCAAGGAGCAACTGGTGAGTTTGGAACCTCTGACTGTGGTTCAAACTGACCTTGTGGTCCAGTGTGTTATCTTGCAGTGTCACACTAGGGCTCCAATATGTAAAAACACCCACATTTTCAAAGACTTTATTTTACTTACATCCACAATCATCATCCATGGAAGAATCATGAGATCAAATGACATATTACTTTGAGAAAATCTATTGCAAAAGACCTTAAAGAACTAAAAAGCAGATATCACTTTTAGGATTAAGGTGCACCTTATCCAAACCATGGTATTTTCAATCACCTTTTATACTTGTAAAGCTGGAGAATGAATAAAGAAGATTAAAGAAGAATTGATGTCTTTGAATTATTGTGTTAGATAAGAATATTAAATATACCATCAGTTGCCAGAACAATTTACAATTCTTTGTTGAAAGAAATATAGCCAGAATGATCCTTAGAAATCTCACATACATGGGACACATTATCAGAAAGGGACAATTCTTGGAAAAGGACATTATGCCTCGTCAACTAGAAGATCAGGAAAAAAAGAGGAAGATCAGGAAAAAAAGAGGAAACTTTCAGTAAAATGGATTGAGACCCTGGCTACAATAATAAGCTCAAATATAGCAACAATAGTGAGAATGTTACAGCTTTTCATTCTGATGTATATATATATATATATATAGTCACTATGGGTTGGAATTCGAAACTACCAGCTATTTTGCAGGAGAAAGATGAGGCTTTCTGCTCCCGTAAAGATTTACAGCCTCGGAAACCCTGTACAGGGTCGCTATGAGTCAGAACCAGCTCCATGCCACATTAAAACAACAACAACTATGGGTTAGAACAAATTCCATGGAATCTTACAAAAACAACATTTCCATAACTGCACATTTTAGGGTATTCCATCACAAAACTTTGTGCTGTATCTACATAATTTGCTTATTTTGTTACCTGATATTATTATCAGCTTCAGTAATAGGAGATTTGTTAAGTAGATGGTAACAGAACACCAAATTAGCATTTCTAGGCTTAGTGATGGCAAAGCTTGGCTCTAAAGAAAGTCTTCTCAAATTTTTAAGAAATTAAAATTTGGTACTGAGTCTGATAACTAATTGAAGTCACATAAAGTGAGTAAATATTCATAATAAAATGTTGATTGTATTCATCCCTTATTAATAACATCAATGGTGTTATAACTTAACACAACAAATCACAGGTCAGATTGCATCTCTCAGTGCTTTCTCTGTATTGTTGTTAAGTTCCATCAAGTTGTTTCCAACTCATTAGATATGCTGTATAGGATTTCTGAGGAGCATCTGGTAAGTATGAACTGTCGACCTGTGGTTGAAGCTGACCTTGTGGACCAGCACTCGATCTGTATTAGAAAATCCTAGTTTTTCTCTGTATTAGAAAAACCAAATTCAAATTATGAGATTGTTTGGAATGAAATAATCACTTTGGTAGCTATGCTATATAATTCTGGATGATCCAATGACAATGAAAACTTACCAGTCACTCCTCAAAAAACTTACACAGGGTTGCTATGAGTCAGGATCAACATAAGAGCATTTAACAACAACAACAATCTATTCAGAACTGTATGATTTATGTGTGTCACAACTATAAGCTAAATATAAAATTTATTAATATTGTTGTTAAGTGCCAATGAGTTAGTTCTGACTCATAGTGACCCAGTATAGGGTTTCTAAGGAGTGACTGGTGAATTTGTACCATTAACCTTATGGTTCAAACTGACCTTGCAGTCTTGTGCTTAGTAAAATTTAGTTAAGATCACACTTTATTTTGTGAAGTATTCCTTTACTTTGTTGTCTACTTTGAAAGTGATTTATAAATTAATACAGCGTAGTTGAATTTTTAACTTACTCCTGAAAAAAATAATTGAAAATTTGACATCTAAGTGAGCAAGTTTTCCGTACTAATCTAGTATTCCTCATTAATACTAAAAATTTGGCACAGGAATGAAAGAAGAATTCATTCAAAGTAATCTATAGAAAAATTTTGTTGTTGCTGTTAAGTGCCATCAAGTCAGTTCTCACGCATATACAGGTTCTTACCATGTATAGAGTTTCCAAGGAGCAATTGGCAAGTTTGGACCAAGGAACTTGTGGTTCAAACCAACCTAGTAATTGTGAGCTTATGCTTTAGTAACACACTAGAAAACTCTAGAGGTTAGGCTCTCCATTAAAACAACCAACAGAGGGTTTTATTGGATGAAAAACCAATCCAAACCCATTCCTGCCTGGTTGACTCCAATTCATGGTGCCTATGTATTACAGAGCAGACAGCTACATAGAAGATTGTTGGCTGTAATCTTCATAGAAGCAGACTGCTAGTCCTTTCTTCTGTGGTACCATTGAGTGCATCTGACCCATCAACCTTTAGATTAGTTGTTGCTGGTTTTGCTTACTGAGAAATTGGCTAACAACTCATGATGACTTTATGTGTAACAGAAGGAATGGTTGACTGGTCCTGTGCTATTATCCCATTCTTGGTTATGTTTGAGCCCATTGCTTCAGTCACTAGAATAAACTATTTGTGTCACCCAGAGACACTGCATCACAAGATAAGGGGACACTAAATGAGAAAACCTTTGAATATATAAATAAAGAGTTTGAGTAGTGAGTATCTGAAACTGTTAAAAGAGAGAAATTACCTCTTTCACAAGTATCTTAACCTTGTGAATGGCATCCTGTGAGCCCCAGAGCAACTATCTGATGAGCTAACTAGATAATAGCTTTATCTAAACAAGTCAGTATGAAAGAAGTTATCGCAAGATAGTTCCATTTAACTAAGAGATTGACCCAAGGGAGTCAGTAATGCAGCTAGCCAAAGGAATGGTAGAGTGGGAAGACAGGAGAATTAAGTAGGTAAAAAAAGAATACAATAAAATTTCCTTCAATTAAGGCATGAATTTCCCCTATTACAGAACTACCTGGTGCCTGAAAAATAAAGTTTTGATTAATATATTGATTGAATGGATCATTTTAATTACTGAAATGTATCAGCATTTGAAGAAGTAAATTTTAATAGTCCTGGTGTGGCACTGTAGGAGAAGCACTGGACCACAAGGTTGGTTTCAACTGCAAGGTCGGTATTCCAAACTCTCCAGCTGCTCCTTGGAAACCTTATACAGGATTGATATGAGTTGGAATTGACTCAACGGCACTTAACAACAACATCTGCAGTAAAAAAAAGCACTAGATTGCTAATGGTAAGGTCAGTGGTCCAACCCCACCAGCTGCTCCTTAGATACATATACAGGGTCATTATAAGTTGTAGTCAAATTGATGGTATTTAATAAAAATAATCTATTAAATACAGATTACCAGAAAAACCTTGAGCTTTAACATAATTTTCATTCAATGATAAGGGAAGTAGTTTTTCTCCATATGAATATTAAAGTGAGAAAGACATTAAGTTGTATTAAAATTATTTCCTATACATGTTGTTGTTATTGTTATTGGTAAGTGCCATCGAGTCAGTTCCAACCCATAGTGACCCTGTATCATGTTTTTGAGAAGCAGATGGTGAGCTTTAATCACCAACCTTGCAGTTCAAACCAACTTTGCAGTCCTGCTCATTAACATGTAGTGCCGCACCAGGACTCCTCCTATATATAGTCTTTGTTTAAAAAAAAAAAAAAAAAAAAAAGCATCTCTTTAGTGAAATCCCCTGCAACTTTTAGATGTTCAGATGTATTTGTTGAATAAATTGTAGGTCTCCCTCAAGTAGATACAGTAATGGACCTTACTCTTCAGTAAGCTGTCACTCTGGGGTTTACAGGTACCCCTAAGAAAATGAAAAGTTTAAGTTTCATAGCCAGTAAGATTAATTAGGTTTGGAAATATCTAAGCTATAGTTTATCCATACGCAAAGTAGAATGACAATAATTACCTTGTAGGTTTTCTGTGAGCTTTGTAGATAATTAATCCAAAGGAATGAACACACCTTGATCATTAAATATATACTGTTGTCGCTTTTGGTGTATGGATTGAATACTTTGAAATGACTTTCAGTTCTACTTGATGCACCAATTTTACTTGATTATTGAAACTTCTCAGTTAAACAGTTTATCAAAATAGTGGAGTTTTAGGATATGAAAGTTGTTGTTTTTAAGTGCTCTCAAGTCAGTTCTGACCCATAGTGACCCTGCATAGGGTTTCCAAGGAGTGGAAACGGCAGACCTTGCAGTTCAAACTGACTTTGTAGTCCAGTGTATTAACTCACAGCACCACACCAGGATGCCAGGATATGAAAAGTATAGACCAATAAATGTTAAATAACTATTGAAAATGTACAATGGTGGTGGTTATGTGCTGTTGAATTGGTTCCTATGCATAACAACCCTGGATAAGTTTTCTGAAGCTATAAATCTTTACAGGAGCAAAAAGTCTCATCTTTCTTCCAGGGCTCCTTAAAATCTATAATAGCATAGCTTGTCACGATCACCAGTGAGGGCTCCATTGCAGTCCTGAATGCGTTGTATCAGTTTTCTGGTTCCTTTTCCAATCAGGATGCTACTCTTAACAGTTGGGCTGTTATAGACCAACTAGACAAGAAAATAGCATTATAAATGGAGAAACAAGTGAAATTGTCAAAAGACTTCATTTTGCTTGAATTCATAATCAACATTCATGGGAACAGCAATCAGGAAATCAAATCATGTATTGCATTGGCCAAATCTGCAGCAAAGCACTTTTTAAAGTGTTAATGAGCAAAGATATCAGTTTGAAAATTAAGGTGGACCTGACCATGGTGTTTTAGATAACCTCATTTGCATTAGAAAATTGGAAAATGAATAAGGAAGATTGGAGAAGAACTGATGCATTAGAATTATGGTTTTGGTAATGAAGGTTGAAAGTATCATAGACTGCCAGAAGAATAAACAGATCTGTCTTGAAAGAAGTTTAGCCAGAATGTTAGTTAGCAGTAAGGATGGCAAGGATTTGGACTTTGTTGTCAGGGGGGACCAGTCCCTGGAGAAGGACATCATATTTCATAAAGTGGAGAGTCTTGAAAAGAGGAAGACTCCAATGAGATGGATTACATGGTAACATGGACTCAAATTTAACAGTTGCAATGATGGCACTGGACAGGACAATGTTTCATTTTGTTGTGTTTATAGGGTCACTCTGAGTTGAAACTAACTCAAAAGCACCTAACAACAACAACATGTACCCAATTAATGAGTTCCAAAATATACAAATGAAATTATAACATAATTTAAAAGAAAAATAGACAACTGCACAACAATGGTTGCTGCTTTTGTAGTTGTTGTTGTTGTTGTTGTTAAGTGCCATCGAGTCGGGTCCGACCCATAGCGACCCTGTACAGGGTTTCCGAGGGTGTAAATCTTTACGGGAGTAGAAAGCCTCATCTTTCTCCCGCAGAGCGGCTGGTAGTTTCGAACCGCTGACCTTAAGGTTCGCAGCCCGATTCGTAACCACTACGCTACCAGAGCTCCTTTGTTAGGTGCCATCAAATTGGTTCTAATCTCCAGCATCTTTTCTATTATCATAGTCATATTTTCCAACTACTGATTCTTCCTCTTTGTTACAGCTTTTATATTCCAATCACCAGTAATAACCATTGCCTCTTGATCCCATGTTTGATCAATTTCATACTAAAGAATTCTGTATAAGTCTTCAAACTCTTCATTGTTATTAGTGGATGGTGCATAAAGTTGAATAATAATCATATGAATTTATCTTTTTTTCAGACCTACAGGTATTATCTTATCACAGACAGCATTATACTTCAAGAATGACCTTGAAATGTTCTTTCTGATGATTAATTTGTCATTCTTAGCATAACAAGCCATGTGATTCAAAATGGTCAATACTAGTCAATTTCAATTCATTACTACCTACTGTATCTATCTTTGTGTATTCCACTTCATTTCCAATGATTTCAAATGAAGTGGCAGCCACAATGTGTTCAAATGCAAAAATAATTGTGAGAATGGCACAGGAATTGGTAGTAATTTGTTCGGTTGAGCATATGGTCACTATGAGTTTGAGCTGAATTGATGGCACCTAACATCACCACCAACAATATTGGGAGTTGTATAAAATGTTTTAAGAACTTCATATGAAGAAAGGCCAAGCAGCTTGTGTTGCCTTAGCATTTCATCTCTTTTGGCATTATATATATGATCATATTTGTTGTTGTTGTTGTTTCTACATAGAAAGAAACATTCTTTGTGGTTATGAGGGATTGGAAGGGAATGGTGGATGAGTCACTACAGTTTTCTTTATCTCATGTAAAAAGAAAGATTGTAAAAGCAGGGGAAAGAAAATAATTTAGGAAAAATAGAGTTTCTGAATAAGAAGATTATTTAAGAACATTTAGTTCATTTTAGAAAATTAACTAAGCAATAGGAAAAACACTAATTTCCAGTTGGTTCATAATTAACTACACATTCTGTTTCCTTAATATCCCTTGAATATTAGGATTATAATTCACACAAATGACAAATTTGAAATAGGACCTGAAGGTGAGTCTCTCTTCTTGCTTGGACAAGGTTTCTAAAACTATGGTATATGTTAGAAGAGAAAAAAAAAATGCATTAAAATTTGAGAACACTGAGCAAGCACATTGCATAAGCAAGTACTTCTATCTTAGTTTATGAAATGTGGTAATGCATTCTAAAATTAAGTATAATTATAAAGGAAAGTTTTGAATAAATTGTTGAAAAACCATTCTCATTATTTGCAACGATAGCTACTGAAGAAAGGCCATTTTTTAAAAGTTTAATAATCTATGTTTGCACACTTAACACATCTCCTAGGAATAATAATGGAAATTGCTGTATTATTTAAATAAAACTGAAGATAACTTCAATTTATTATAATCAATTTAAGAGTTCCTGCTGTTCAAGCATTACTATGCAACTAGTTATTCATTATGTATTTTCATATCAGTATTGAATAAGAATATGCACTACTTGGTAAATGCATTCTGTGTACAAAGATCAACTTCATATTGCAGCAAGTTTCAGCCTTGCCAATGCAACAAAATCTGTTTATTCAATTGCTAGGCTGAAGAATCTGACATTCTAGAATTGAATTTCAAAAGAAAACCTGATTTCACTAAAGATTTTTGTGATTAAAGCAATATATATTCAAATATCCAACAGTTATCAAATTTTAAAATATTAATATATTTTTTGCTGCATATAGATAAGATCATTTCCTAAAAATTTATTAAAATTCACTTTATTATTTGACACTAAGACACCAGAAACTATGTAGAGAAATACATAAATAAACTGTCACTAGTTATTTTTAATGGTTTATAATTATTAGTTTAATTTTAGGACGATCCCTAGTGGAGCAGTGGCTAAGTGCTCAACTTCTACCAAAAGGTTGGCAGATGAAACCTATGTCTTTCCACTGAAGAAAGATGTGGCATTCTGCTTCCCTAAAAATTTATAGACTTGAAAACCCTAGAGAGCAATTTTCTGAGAGTAAGTCAATAAGTATTGTTATAAAATCATGGAAGCATTTATTAAACAAATAAATTATATTAAAAAAAATGAAACTATTGTCTCTTGATATGCCCTCAACCCAGTTAACACATCAAAGTTTTGAAGGTGTTGTACTGAAATGCAATGACAATTCTTTTACATGTTCTTCAAGTTTGGGAAACAAAAAGAAGTCAGAAGAGACAAGATCATGGCTATAGTGCAGACAGGATAAGATTTTCCAATGAAATTGTCAAAAGACAGCCTTCACCACCTGAAGTAGGAGAGGAGAGCAACAATATGATCTTGATAACATTCCACTTGAATTTAGAGACCATCTCAAGAACATTAATGAATGAAGACCAAAGAAGTTGTACAAGAACATCATCTATGAAGAAAGCAAAAAGTCACTTAAAAGACAAGAAAAACGAAAAGATCAAATGGAATTTCAGAAGAGATTTTAAGTCTTATTCATGAATGTATAGAAGTTAAGCAACTGGAAGAAATGAGCAAGTAAAAAAGTTGAACAGAAAATTGCAAAGGGCAACTCAAGAAGACCAAGTGAAATATTAGAATGAAAAGTAAAAAGACCTGAAGTTAGAAAAACAAAAGAGAAGACTATGATCAGCATTTCTCGAGCTGAAAGAACTGAAGAACAATTCAAGTCTCAGCTTGCAATATTGAAGGATTCTACCAGAAAAATATTGAATGACACAGAACACATCAAAACAAGATGGAAGGAATGCAGAGACAATGAACCAAAAACATTGGCCAATGTTCAACCATTTAAACAGATACCATATGATTAAGATCAAAGATATCAGCTTGAGGACTAAGGTATGCCTGACCCAAGTTATGGTATTTTCAATAACCTCATATGCATGCGAAAGCTGGACAATGAATAAAGAAGACTGTAGAAGAATTGATGCTTTCGAGTTATGGTGTTGGAGGGGAATATTGAAAGTACCATGGGCTGCCAAAAGAAGCAACAGATCTGTGTTGAAAGAAGTGCAGTCAAAGTGCTCCTTGGAGGCCAGGATGGCCAAACTTCATCTCTCGTACTTAGGACATATTGTCAGGAGGGACCAGCTTCTGGAGAAGTATATGTTTGGTAAGGTGGAGGGACAAAGAAAAAGAGGAAGACACCAAACGAGATGTATTGGCAAAGTGACAGCATCAATAGGCTCAAGCGTAGCAACAATTGTGAGGTAGGACCAGGATTGGACAATGTTTCATTCTGTTGTGCATAAGGTCGCTGAGTTGGTACTGACTCGATGACACCTAACAACAACAATATGATCAAGAACTGATGATGCTAAGGAAAGAGGTCCAAGCTGCACTGAAGACATTAGAAAGATAAAAAACAACAACAAATCCCCAAGGTTGATGGAAAACATATTGAAATGTTTCAACAAAATGATGCAGTGCTGAAGGTATTCACTTGTCTATTCCAAGAAATGTGGAAGAAAGTTACCTTGCCTGTAGGTTGGAAGAGAACCGTATTTGTGCATGTACCAAAGAAAGGTGCTCCAACAGAGTGTGGACATTATAGAAAAATGGATCTTGATTAAAGGCAGAGAATACCAGAAAGATGTTTGCTTATTCTTTACTGACTACACAAAGGCATTTAAACATGTGGATCATAACATAGTATGAACAACATTTCAAAGAACAGATATTCCAGAACTCTTTATTTATTTGGCTCATGAAGAACCTGTACATGGACCAAGACTCAATCATTAGAACAGAATAAGGAGATATTGAAAGATTTAAAATCAGGAAAGGTGTGCATAAAGCTTGCATCTTTTCAACATATTAATTCAATTTGTATGTTGAGCAAATAATCTGAGCAGCTGGATTATATGTAGAAGAACTGGGCATCAGGATTGGAAGAAGACTCCTTAACAACCTGCAACATGCATGTGACATACCCTCGCTTGTAGTGTGTTGTTCTTGAAGTGAAGAGGTCTTGAAAAATGAACTGATGAAGATCAAAGCCTAAATCCTTCAGTGGATTGCATCTTAATGTAAAGAAAACAAAAATTCTTACAACTGGACCAATAAATAACTTCATGATTAACAGAGAAAAGTTTGAAGTTGTTAGAAGCTTCAATATGCTTGGATCTACAATTAACATTCATGCAAGCAGAAGTCAAGGAAGCAAAGTATGTATTGTAGTAGTCAAATCTGCTGCAAAACACCTCTTAAAATGCTAAAGAGCAAAGATGTCAGTTTGAGGAGTAAGGTACATCTGGCCCAAGCCATGATATTTTAAGTTGTTTCATATGCATATGAACATTGGACATATATAAGGAAAATCATAGAAGAGTCAATGCATTTTATTTATAGAGTTGAGAAAGAATACTGAAAACATCAGACAGAGAACAAAAAAGTTGTACTGGAAGATGAACAGCCAGAATGTTCCTTAGAAGCTAGGATGGTGCAACGTCATCTGTCATAGTTTGTGCACGCTATCAGGAGGGACCAGTCCCTTTAGAAGGATTCATGTCTGGTAAAGTTGAGAGTCAGAGATACAAAGACAGTCCTTCAGTGAGAAGGACTGACATGGTGGCAATAACGATGGGCTCAAACATAACAATTGTGAGGATGGGGAAAGACCGGGCAGTACTGTTCTGCTGTTGCTATCAGTCATGCATGGAACCTAACAATAACAACAATATGCATAGCTAATGCATGTCACTGCTGGTCACCACACATTTTTTTTTGTTAATGAATGATTTCTTGTAACTATGATACTTAACATATTTCAGTCAAACTTCCAAATTAATAATAACTAGGAAAAAAAGTCTCTCAATCTACTGATCTGAAAATCAGCCAGCAAAAAATGTTATGGATCACAATGGTCCAACATGAAAATGGCATTAGATCAGCCAGCATTTTCTTCCATTGTGCCTAAGGTCGCCAGGTGTCAATGTCAATGGGTGGTGAGGGCATGGAGAGAGGCAACTTGATAGCAACTAGCAACAATATATATACTTATTTAATGATTTTATATTTTAAAGATTAAATTCTAGAAATAGAATTTGGAGTAAAAGGGAATTAATAAGCCTTTAAAATGTTAAAAGATTCTTTTCAATTGATCACACTTACTAATATATAGGAGTCCTGGTATGGCACTGTGGGTTAATGTGCCAGACTGCAAAGCTGTTTGAACTGCAAGATTGGTGGTTCAAGCTTACCAGCTGCTCCTCAGAAACCCTATAAAGGGTCACTATGGATCGGAACTGACTCAACGGCACTTAATAACAACAACTAATATATAAGAAATGTTGTTTTCCCCATTGCTGTAAAACATGATATTGTTAAATGTTTAAACATGATATTGTTAAATGTTTAAACATGATGTTGTTGTTGTTAAGTGCCGTCGAGTCGGTTTCGACCCATAGCGACCCTGAATAGGGTTTCCGAGGCAGTAAATCTTTACAGGAGCAGATCGCCTCATCTTTCTCCTGCGGAGCAGCTGGTAGTTTCGAACTGCTGACCTTCCGGTTCGCAGCCCGATTCGTAACCACTACGCTACACATGATAGGTAGCAAAAAATTTTTCTGTACTTTGCAATTCCCTAAGTACAAATGAGCATGTTGTTGTTATTATTAGGTGTTGTCGAGTTGGTTCCAACACATAGCAACTCAATATACAACAGAATGAAACACTGTCTGGTCCTGCATCATCTTAACAAATGCTACTATGCTTGAGCCCATTGCTATTGCCACCATGTCAATTAATTTCCCTGGGGATCTCCTTCTTTTTTGCTGACTCTCCACTTCACCAAGCATGATGTTCTTCTCCAGGTACTGGACCCTCTGGATAATATATTTGAAGTATGTGAGATGAAGTCTGGCCATCCTGGCTTCCAAGGAGAGTCTAGTTGTAGTTTTTTCAACACAGATTTGTTTGTTCTACTGACAGTCCATAGTACCTTTTATATTTTTCTCCAACATGGTAACTCAAATATACATAGACATTTAAAAAATAAATTTGGCCCATGTAAACTATCACATAATTCACAATTAAATAAATAAATAAATAAATTTGGATCTAGTATGCTTGGACCAACAATCAATACTCATAGAAGCAGCAATCAATAAATAAAAGGACATATTGCATTAAGCAAATTTGATGCAAAAGCTTTAAAAATATTCAAAAGCAAAGCTGTTATTTTGAAAACTAAATTACACTGACTCAAACCATGGTATATTCATTAGCTTCACATGCATTTGAAAGTTGGACAATGGATAAGGAAAACTGTAGAAGAATCAATGCATTTGAATTAATGTGTTGGCAAGGAATATTAAAAGTACCATCGACCTGAAGAAGAATAAATAACTCTGTCTTAGAAGAAAACAATCAGAATATTCCTTAGAAGGGACAATGACAACTCTTCGTCTCTTGTGCTTTGGACATATTTTTAGGAGGTACCAGTTCCTAGAGAATGACATTATGCTAGAAAAAATGGAGGATCAGCAAAAAAGTGTAAGACATCCAACAAGTTGCATTGACCCAGTGGCAACAACAATGGGTTCAAACAACAATTGTGAGGATAGCACAGAGATGGAAGGAGAGATAATGACATGGAGAGATGGAGCAGGTGAGGAGTCTAAACTCATGGAGGGAGAGGGGATGTGTGCTGGCAGCCAGGGGGCAGGCTTGCAGAGTGTGTCCTTTGGCTGTTTGAATGACTGTATATTCCTGAGTGTTTTAATGCACATCCCCCCCTCTCTCAAATACTGCTGAATGAAGAAGGATGCAGGGGATTGTAATCACTGCAATGAAATAAATACTATAGGATGAGTGTAAAACTGATGTTCTCCCCATTCAATTCACAATAAAAACTTACACACACACACACAAAAAAAAAAAAATCAGTTGGACTCCTCCATACTAATAAAGACAGCACTGAAAAAGAAATTAGGAAAACAATATCATTTACAATAGCCACCCAAATAATGAAGTACTTAGAAATACATTTAACCTGAGAAAAAGCAACCTATCAAAGAAAACTATGAAGCACTACTACAAGAAACAAAACAAAAAAGATTTTAAAAAATGGAGGAATATACCATGCCATGGATAGGAAGACTTAACATGATAAAAATGTCAATACTACTGAGAGCAATCTATAGATATAACACAATCCCAATACATATTCAAATAACATTCTTTAAAGAGGTGGGGAAAGTAATCATGAACTTTATATGGAAAGGAAAGAGACCTTGGATAAGCAAAGAAGAACAAAGTTGGAGGCCTTACACTTCCTGAGTACAAAATTGACTACACAACCACAGTGGTCAAAATTTTGTACCTGTCCAGTGATAGATACATAGATCAAAGGAACAGAATTGAGAACCGAGAAGTAAATCCATCCACACACAGCCAGCTGATCTTTGACAAAGTTCTAAAATATATTAAATGGGGGGGGGGGGGGAGTCTCTTCAACAAATGGTGTTGGCAGTTTGTGAAAGAATGAAACTAAATACATATCTTATACCATATACAAAATCAATTTAATATGGACTACAGACCTATATGAATATCCCAGACCCATAAAGATCAATAATGAAAAAATAGGGACCAAAATAGGAGGAAAAATACATAGACTGTCAAACACTGCAAAACACACACACAAATAAGTGTCTGGGGCATACTAAAATGTACAAACATATGTGCATTAAAATATTTTACCCAAAGACTAAAGAGGCAGCCTACAGATAGGGGAAAAAAATTTTTTTTTTCAATAACATATCAGAAAAGGGACTAATCTCTAAAATTTATAAGAAACTAAAATACCTCTACAAGAAAAAGACAAAACAATTTAAAAATGGGCACAGGACAGGAACAGACACTTCACCAAGGAAGACATTTAGGCAGCCAACAGATATATGAAGAAATGTTCATGATCACTAGCCATTGTTGTTATTGCTAAGTGCCATTGAGTTAACTCCAACTCAAAGTGACCCTGTATAGGATTTCCAAGGAGCAGCTATGAGCTTCAACAGCCAACCTTGCAGTTCAAACCAACTTTGCAAGTCCAGCCATTAATCCACAGCAAGATGCAAATAAAAATAATAATGAGATATTATCTTATGCCAACATTAACAGTGACGTTCAAAATAACAGAAAACAACAAATGCTTGCGAGGGTGTGGAGAGACTGAGACACTACTACATTGTGGATGAGTCTGTAAAGTGCTTCAACCACTCTGGAAAATGGTATGGCACTTTATCAGAAAGTAGAAATAGAAATACCCTATGATATAGCAATTCTTCTATTTGTTTGATATTCACAGAAAATATGAGCCAGAACACGAGTAGATATATGCACACCAGTTTTCATAGCAGCACAATTCACAATAGCAAAACAGGTGGAGACAGCCAGCACTGGAAGAATGGATAAACAAACTTTAGTATGGACACACAAAGTAATAGTATGCAGTCTTGAAGAATAGTGATGAATCTGCAAAATACCTCACAACATGGATAAACCTTGAGGACATTATGCTGAGTGAAACTGTTGTTGTGGTTAAGTGCTATCAAGTGAAATTAATCACAAAAGGACAAATATTGCATGAGATCATTGTTGTAGAAGCTTAATAAAATATTGCCATACTAAAAAGAAAAAATCATTGATAGCTATCAGGAGTGGGAGGGAGGGGAGAGTAATTCACAGGATAGAGGGTAGCCACATGGTAGCTCAAGTCACAGGGAGGGCAATATACAAGTAGTGGGAGGATAGTACACAAGAAGAGGAAGGGTGGCAGATGAACATAGGGGACGTCTTAGGGAGGTATGCATTGGCTAAATAGGATAATACCCTCATATGGATGCAAAAGCTGGACAGTGAATAAGGAAGACCGTAGAAGAATTGATGCCTTTGAGTTGCGGTGTTGGAGGAAAATACTAAAAGTGTCATGGACTGCCAAAAGAACCAATAGATGTATTTTGGAAGAAGTGCAGCCAGAGTACTCCTTGGAGGCCAGGATGGCTAAGTTTTCTCTCTCATACTTTGGACATATTGTCCAGAGGGAACAGTCGCTGGAGAAGAATGTCATGCTGGGTAAGATGGAGGGTCAGAGAAAAAGAGGAAGAACCCCAATGAGATGGATCAGCCAGGTGGCATCATTGATGGCGTCAAATGTGGCAGTGGTGGTGGGGTTGGCCCAGGATCAGACATTGTTTCTTTCTGCTGTGCATGGGGTCGCTATGAGTCGGTTCCAACTCAATGGCACCTGACAACAACAACACATAGTGATTTATACACAACCGTAAACAACAGTGTTCTGTGATACAGGGATAGAGACATGGGTAAAGAAGGGGAAAAAGTGGTTTTGAGGCTTGAGTGTCTTGTGGATATTGGTTTCCCCTGATTACTATTACAAAACAGACATTTAAGTGTGATGAAAATGAATATTGGGAATTATGACTATAGAAAGTATATAAGATTGTCTTTAATCTATAACTGAATAATTCAGTAAAAGGGGAATTAAAATTTGCCAGGGAAATAGGCTCCCCGTTAAGCCTTTTTGGAATATGGAGCCTTAGGTGGAATCCTGAGCCCCATCCAGAATCTTCTGAGGTGGGACATACCCACTTAAAAAGACATACAGAACAACATGGGATGGCTAAAAGAACAAAAGACACTTATTAAAAGAAAGACTAGCAGAAAAAAAGCAGACTGTTTGGCTGTTAGACTATCACACATGTTGTTTGCCTTGGAAGCATCAAGGCAAGAAAAGTCAGCCCATTAGGAAAATCCCCTACTAAGACTTGGAGCCTCAAAAGGGGCCCACGAGCAGTCTAGTATGTGAGGTCTACTTGTGATTGGAAGTGGGGGAAATGCAGCAATGAAGACATGGACTGAGTTTGGCCATGTTCCATTAACATTTGTTGACCTTGAGATGACAGAGAGAAGAGGAAGGACTGACTGGTCTGAAATTTAGGAAGATGTGCAAACTCCTGAGCTCACTGAGCTCATGGACACTGACTTAGCTACTGGCGGCTGGAGCTGAGAGTGAAGCTGTCAGATGGTCTGAAGTGTGTGGAGGCATGTATGAACTCCCAATCTTTCACATAGTACCAATTTGTTCTAGCTTGGCTGACTAGCTGACCAGAACTCTACCAACTGAAGATAAAGAAGTTTGATACTGTGAAAAAGCATAAAACTGGACCTTTGCTAATGGATGCAGTTGCTCAAAATTCCACCTTAAGTGCAGAGATTCATCATATCAAGGATCCAATCTGTTTCCTCAGTGCACTGGTTTGACATGAATGGGCAATATAGACATTGGTCTCAAACATGGGGGGGTGCTGTAAAGGCACAACGTGACTGACTTCATCAAGAGTGTGCTTAATTTCAGAATAAGGGGGCTAAGGAAGAATCCCCATGGAATAGTTTTCCTCTTTTTCCAGTTGGATCTGGTAATAGGTGACAGGGGATGGTGGTGATAAAGTTTTATGATTCAGTAGTGAGTAACTGATAGCAGGATTAATCACAAATTTCACAACTGTGATTGTAGAAGATGTGTAACTAAAAGATGGTAGTACATAATCTTTCATTTCAGAAACAGAAGACCCTAGGACCATCAAGAATGAAGAGCCTAAGAACAGAAGATCTTACCCAGAAAAACAGGGACAGCAGAGGTGATCGCATAAAGAGATACAGCAGCTGAGGATTCTAGGTCCATGGACTCAGAAAGGCTGTGTGCCTGTCGGCAAGAGGCTGGCTTGTAAAATGTGTCCTCTTGACATTTAAATGAATATATATGATTTGTTTTATGTGTATATATAAAATATTTTTGTTTTGCTCATTTCCATAAAATAAGACGTAAAAGGGAAGCCACAGGGTGTAAGCAATATAACTGTTGTTTTAGGGAGGGGAGTGTAATCATCGAGAAGAAAAAAAAAATGTATGATTTGTTGAAAGTAAAACTGATGAGCTAGACTGTTTACCTTCACTCAAATCACAATAGAAAGTGAAAAAAAAAAAAAAAAAAAAAAAAACCAAACAAACAAATAAACAAAGTCATTCTGGTCCATCAGTATTAGTAAGGATTTAGGGAGGACTAGTCTCTCAGTGGAGTTAGTAGATACCAAACCAAATCCTTTGTTTATTTTTACAGTTTCAGAATGCATCGTCATAATAGGCATATACAGCAACTGGCAGAATTTTCAAATTGGTTTTATGACTTTTGGAGAAGCTATAGGGAAAAAAAAAATTCAAATGAAAGTCAATAGTCCTATCAGTACCTGCAACAATAGTAAAATAAGATTACTATTGTATTCCTGGAAGTACTGAAAATCACTACCATCAAGGACTGTAAAAATGCAGTAATGATGACTTCCATCATAGCTAAATCAACTCAGCTACTTTGCCTAAGCAAGAAACAAATAGATCTTGGAGAAGGAGAGAGAATTTTTGAAGATATTGAGGCGATGACTCCAATTATTGTTGCTGTTCCTAATGTGGCCTTGTTATTTTGTAAAATTAACACATAGGTTGCTATTCTATGCAGCCACTGATGTAGCAAATGTATTTTTTTCTCTAGATCCCTTAGTAAAAACCATGAAAAGAAGTATGATTTTTGCTGGCAAAGGCATCAAGACACCTGCAGTATACTACCTAATTATATCAATTATAATCCTATGTCATAAATTAGTCTTCAAAGAATATCTTTACCTGCCATAAACTGACTTGGTAATATTATGCTGGTAAGGTTAGACCTGGTAAGAAAAAAGTAGCAACTATTCTAAACATGTAAGTATGTTTATTCTACATGTTTATTTTAAACATATAAGCATGTCAGAAAGTGGAAGCAAATTCTACAAAATTTAGGAGCCTGTTAACTCAGTGAAGTTTCTCAAAGTCCACTTAGAAATTTAGTGCATGTGGTGATATTCTTTGTAAGGTAAAGGATACATTGTTACTTCTGGTCTCTCCTGTAACTAAAAGAGAGACACAATGGATAATGTCCCTTTTTGGATTTTGGAGGCAAGCTATTTCTCGTTCAGGTTTGCTACTTCCAGCCTATGGGTCCTGACAAAGACATGATGCCATGTGTCCACTATTACAGTATCGTACAGAATAGTATTACTCTCTTGAAAATGTCACTTACTACATTTATTTATCGCTTTTTACTACCTATAAGCCTCTGAAAGTCAATGACCTTTTAATGATTTCCTTATCCAGAATGCCAAATTTGGAATTTATAGTTTGTAGCTTTTTCAGACAAGCTTTTTTCACTTATCAATATGCATTTTAAGTCTTCCCAGTATTTTTTGTGATGTAATAGCTCATATATATATATTTATAACTGTATGATGCTCTATTGTATGGATTTACCTCAGTTTTTATATTTCCATTTGTTTGTTGTTTTTTTAAATCTATTCACCTATTGAAGGACATCATAGTTGTTTTCAATTTTTGGCAATTGAATACAATTTCTATAAAATATTAATGTTCAGGTTCTTGTGAGGATATATGTTTTCTGTTTATCTGTAAAATACATGACATTTTTTAAATTTAAAAACTAAAAGAAATGAATATTTGCTATTATGATATATTATTTCAGTAATTCATTGAGCAAAATAAGTCTCTATTAATAAATATCTTCTAGTTTTGCAAATAATAATCTAACACTTGAAGAAAACATTTTTATTTGTATGATAAATTAGAAATTGTAGAGATACTATTTTAAAACACAGTTAACATTTTTTTTCTTTTTAAATATTGAGAAACGGAATATTCTGAACATATATTATTTAGCAAATTTTTGTTTAAGCAATTAAATATTGATTTTAAAATACAGAAAAGGTATGAATGAGTTATAGATGTGCTACTTAAGATTTTTACGCATTACATAGAAATTTGGACATATTATCAGAAGGGACCAGCTCCTGAAGAAGAACATCATACTTGATAAAATGAAAGTCAGTAACAATGTGGTTTGACACAATAATGACAATGGATTGAAGCATAGCAACAATTGTGAGAATGGTACAAGATATGGCAGAGTTTGTTCTATTGTACATAGGGTTGCTATGAGTCAGACATGATTTCAGAGTATCTAACAATTGTTATGTCAGCAGGTGCATAATGGTCAAAATTACATTGTTTCTATTACTATAACTAAAGCAGAACAACAGGTTTTTCCTTCTTGAAACCGTGGGGTGAGTTTAAACTGCCAATCTTTATTTTAGTAGTCTAGAGCAAATGATTTGCACCACCTAGGGATATTCACAAAGGATAGGCAAAGAAATAACTTTTTTTTTTTCCTAAATAAACAAGTATTGTAGTAAACCATAAAAAATAATGTAAACAGAAAACTTAAAGTCTCAGTACTACATTTTTCTTATAGTCCTGTAAGAAATGTTGTTGGTACCCCAGACACTGCCTCAGCCCCTCTTAGGCACTAGCGGGTCTGTATAAACCCCTGATTTGGACCTTACTCTGATGGGACTCTGAAGGAAGAACTGGGGCAGACTACCTTATCCTGTATGAGGTTGCCAATGGGTTATCACAGGTGCTTACCAACAAATATTCAAGAAATCCAAACTGTACTCATTTTAGCGCGAGAGAGGTCTGTTTATTTGATTTTGCAAAATCAGTTGTCAGACCCAGAAGCCATAGGCATACATGAGGCATGGGCAGCTCACAAAAGTTTTAGTCCCCTGTCTCAAAAAAGCCCCTCCTGCAGTTCCCTTTTTACTGGATTCTATAGCATGGTGCTGTGGGTTAATGCGCCAGACTGCAAAGCCGTTTGAACTGCAAGGTCGGTGGTTCAAGCTCACCAGTCGCTCCTCGGAAATCCTGAATAGAGTCGCTATGAATCGGATCCGACTCAGCGTCACTTAACACCATAGAGTTTACAATCTACCTACTTGTTATTATGGGTAGCATTCTCATTTAAAGTTATTTTCCCTCCTTCCCATGAACTACCCCTATTTTCTTGATGGGTGTGTTCTTCTTTTTAATTTTTTAGCCAATCGAACTAGTCTCCTCCTCTTCCCTGAGCTCTTTTTGTTATGCTAGCCTGCTACCCCCTAGATTCACCTTAGTCCCAAAGATGGATCACCCCAAGAGCTATTTCTCACAGTCCTATGTTGACACTGTCAATGAAATTGGAAAATATTTCAACTGTAATATTAAAATATTTACTAAATATTTGTACACATCCACCTGGCATGAAGCCTAACAGATGATAAATTTGAATTAAATAAAGTAAGTGAAAACTTATTAATGATAACATTCAAAGTACTAAGTATTCAATATCTCTTAATAGGGAATAATGAAAACATCATAGATATTATGTACTCTGTCATTTTGATCTAAAATACTACAGTGTAACAGTCAAATATGAAATACATATTACATATATATATTTATACACATATATGTATTAGCCAATTATTTTACTTGCTTTCTTTTGCTATAGTACTTCAAATTTAATGTGGTGATAATAAATTTCAATGTACTTTAAAGGTAAAATGAAAGTTCTTCACAGATCGATTAATTTCTATAATGTTTCTTTTTGAAAAATCTAGTTTGTGTGTTCTAACATTTTCATGACAAAATTATATTCTGGTTTGAATTTTTTGTTGATACCACACATTTTCAGTAAAGGAAAGCATGCTGAAATTAAGATAACTTTTTCTTTCTTTTTTTTTTTTTTTACTTAATATTGATATTGATATAAATATGTGAAATATATCCCAAATGCATTCTGTGGTAGGGTTGGTGCTTGAAGGCTCATTTCTTCAGATTTGCAGTTAAACTGGCCCTTGTGATGTTGTAACACATAGTACAAGGCGGATAACAGTTTCCCTAAGAAATCCAAGGAACTGAAAATGTTGGTGGACTACATATGTTCCTACATGTCTTGAAAGCATTAATTAGACAGCAAGAGACATATGGTGTAGGTGTTTCATTAAAATTATTTCTAGTAAATGAAATTTTCTAAGAAAAATATTAGCCCCAATGGTAGCATAGTGGCTTGCTAGTTGGATAGCAAACTGCAAGGTCAACAGTTTGAATCTACCAGTCACTCCGTAGGAGAAAGATGAAGCTTTCTGTTCTTGTAAAGATTTATAGAGTTGTTATGAATTCAAGTAGACTGCACAGCACACCACCACCATCAATACCAGATGATAGATATGAGGATAATTTGATGTTTATAGCCCTAGACCAATCACACACACAAAAATGCACATCACAGGAATGAAAAAAATCTGTTATAGCTAATGATAATCCATATTTATTAAATATTTAAAATACTTCAGACACTATGTTATTCAGCCTATAGACTTTAGTTTATTTAATTATCACACAGTCCATAAGGTAGTCTATATAATAACATTTGCTTTAGAGATATGTCAACTGAGGCACAAGGAAGTTGCAATATGAGGTTCATGTTTGTAAGTGATCATTTCAATTCAAGCAATCTGTGAATAAAATCATTTTACCATTATCCAGAGCACCATTCTGAATTGCAATAAAGAAAAGATGCTAAAGAAGGAAATAAATACCCAGAAATAAGCTGCATTATTTTAATATATTTATGATATAAATTAACCAGTTTTCAAATTTTTGCTAATTATTGAATCATAAACAATAGTTATGTTTTTCAAAATAATGTTCAATCTCTCAACTAGGAAGAAGACCTGGAAATATATTCTGGTACATGAGGAAACTTCAAAAACTTTGTGGAAGAAGGGAATCAAAATATAATGTTATTTTCCACAGACTCTTAGAAACCCCTTCATCTCTCTCTCTCGCTCTCTCTAAATATATGGTGTCGTTGTTAAGTGTCTGTTCCGACTCATAGCAATCCTGACTCAGTTTCTGAGGATTGGCTGGTGAGTTTGAACTGCTGATCTTGTGATTCAAACTGACCATATGGTCAAGTGATTATCCTACAGTACCAAAATAGTATCAACAGAAACATATACAGAACAAAGGCATGCATACAAATCTTCACTGTATATACTGAGAACACAATGACTTCTAAAGTTCATGCATTTTATTTCTAGTTTTTAGTGAATGACTAATCAGTGAAGATCCATTTATTTCCCTGAAAAAGACATTTACTTTTTTCCATCAATTATAATATTTTTCCATATTTAAGTTTTTTGCAGATGATAATGACAATAACATTTTAATATAATTCTGCAGGAATCATTCTGTTTCCCACTGATTCATCAAGCTACTAATTATGAACTCTACCTATGAGATCCAGGCGTGGTGCTGTAGGTTAACCACTGAGTGGCAAGGTCGGTTTGAACCACAAAGTCAATGGTTCAAACTCCATAGCTGCTCCTCAGAAACCCTATACAGGGTCTCTAAAATCAGAACTGACTTGACAGCACATAACAACATAAGCTCTTATTCAGCCTTTTGACTTTATATTTCATTGATAAGCAGATGTTTCCCAAATTTATATCTCTAATCCAGAACCTTCACCTGAACTCCATGCTGTTGTCAGGTGCCATCGAGTACCTGAACTCCATACTCATATATAATAGGACCCATTTCATAGATTCACTTATTGATCAAAAGCAATCTTAAACTCAATGTTGTTAACCTGATCAACTATTTTCTATTATAAACATGCTCTTCCAGCCATATTTCTATCTCAGTCAGTGACATTCCTTAAGAAGTTCAAGCCAAAAATATTGTAGGTGTTCTTAATACTTGTATTTCTCTCCCTCCCTAAATCTATTTAACCCTATTCCCCCCCCCTTTTATGCAGGGGGATTTGTTTTATTTTACAGTCTTTGAATGTACCTCAAGGCCAACACTTCTTTGCAAGTGCTCTACTACAATCATGAGAAAAGCCACCAAAACCACTCACTTGAATTACCAGAATAATATCTTAGCTTACTTATCTTATTCCATTTTTGTGAATACAAGGCTTATTTTCCACATAGAAGCTAAAATAAACCATTTAAAAACAAACACAGATAGTTTACTCCATCATCATCTCATCTCTGTAAAGTAAATAGAATAAATGCCCGGGATCTCATAATGGTCCATAGTCCCCAAGTGATGTGGCACTTAGTGTCCCTCTATCCTCCTAACTCAAGCTTACTCTGTTACAGTTACATGGATCCCCTCTTATTATCCAAATAACTCCCCATATTTTGGGTTCAATACATATACTTTAGTGATTCATTCCATTTGGAATATTCTTTGCCTATATAACACACTTTCCTACTTTTGTTCAGATATAATTTTATGACTATAGTATTCCCTCAATACTCTTATAAAACTGTAACTTCCAACTCCATGAGCTTCTAGATCCTGTACCCAGCATGAATTATCTCAAGAAACATCTCACTAAAATATTTATACATTTATTTAAAGACTATCCCTACTAGATTATAGGACCCAGGAGAGTCAGCAGTTTGTATGTTTGATTAACCAAAGCATACAGTTATTCTAGAGTAGTACCTGGTAGGTAGATGACACTCAATAAATCATTGTTGAATACAGTAATTAAAAATATTGTTGTTGTTAAGTGACTTTGAGTCAGTTCCAACCCATAGCAACCCTGTGCAGGGTTTCCGAGGAAGCAACTGGTTGACCTTGTGGTTCAAACCAACTTTGCAGTCCAGCACATTAACCCACAGCGTCAAACCAGGACTCCTAATTAAAAGTATTACTGCACCTTAAATTGACTTCTTCATTCCTTGCTTCATAAGGATATGTGTCATTATATATTTGAAATATGTTAGTTATATTGTACCTATCTTTTATAAATATAAAAATAATTCTAAACAATCTAAAATACAGCTAACAATTGAAGGTATTTGAATCTATATAAAACTCTTCATAGGCTTTGTTAACATTTTAGTTATAAGTGTATCTGTAGATAAGATGTTCATTTCTACAAATCTAATTGCATATTGGTATCCCATTGTGTAATATAAAATAACTAACCAAATAGGGAGTAATACAGTCATTAAGCCAAAATCCTAAAAACAAATAAAACTACAATTACTTTCATCATAAACTCATATAACTCCCAAGATTATACTGCTGAATTCTGGCTTAAATATACTAACCTTATATGCAAAATTTCTCATGGTGGCTATAAAGGCAAGATAACATAAATGGACATTTTCAACTCTTTAAAATCTTAACTGGAAATCCTATACAAAATCAATGAAAAGCATTGAGCTAAAAATGACTGTATTTTCAAAAGTAGGTACTATTTTTATATGATTGTGCTTTTGGAGCAGACATTTGTAACATTCCTTATATTTATACCATTCTCTTTTATTTAAGCTTTCCTGCTCAAATCCTTAGCTGAGTCAGCACTGTTTGGTAATCAGACCCCATATGCAAATTGTACTAAATCAAAGGAATGACAAAGTACAGATACTCAGTTCATTGACAGATCATGTTTCTCCTCTTTTCCCAATTTGAAATAAAATACATAATATGTAACTTGTTGTTGTTAAGTGCCGTCGAGTGGGTCCAAACTCATACTAACCCTGTATAAGATTTCAGAGGAACAGTTGGTAACTTTGACCACCAACCTTGTGGTTCAATCAGACCTTAAGGTCCAGAGAGTGCATATCCTATGATGCCACAACAAGCAATTATACACACTTTAAATGAAAAAAATATTCAAAAGTTAAGTTCAGAGCAGTACGAATATTATTTGTTTTGATGAAAGCAATAGAAATAATAGAAAGGCCATGACAATATTTGTTAAAATCAATCACCCTGTGTTCCTGGTATTCTAATGTTTAGTTAAATACTTTTTACCCCCTGACTTTATTTTTCTCCTTCTTGCTTCAAATTTAGATAAATGAGTGTTTATTTGCAGAAATCTTCAGGATTATTGAAAAATAACTTGAGTGGTTGTATTTTGCAATAATCATACCTAATTTATATATAGCCCAGATGAGACCTGGTGAATAGCTAAAATATAAACAAGGCCTCACAGATAACTTCATATAATGTGGTTAAGAGCAGCTTCAAGAAGTCCACACAGGAAGTTTGTAAGAAGCCTACATAATCATGTCTAAAAATAGGAGTATGAAAACATACTATAGGAGTAGAGGAAAAGAGAGATAATAGCAAAAAAAAAAAAAAATTGAAAAATAAAATGAATTATACTAAAAACTCACAATTAAGAAAGTGCTTTTGAAGTAAAGAATTTTTGTGAAAAAAACCTGATACTGCTTTAAGAAATATAAACAAGATTGCAGACTTTTTCTATCCAATAACAAGATGAAGTTAGTATAGAACGTTTATATACTCCATATCAGGTGTTTGAATACAATATTGTTACATGTTGCCCAGTTGGTTATGACTCATAGTGGTTGTAGACACAAAGGAATGATATATTGTCCAATCCTGTGCCATCCTTAAAACTGCTGTTGAACTTGATTAGCCCATTGCTGCTGCCATTATGTCAATCAATCTCTTTTTCACTGACACTCCACTTTATCAAGCATCAGGTCTTCTCCAGAGACAGATCTCTCATAATAATATGCCTGAAATATGAGAGATGAGTACCGTCAGCCTGATTTCTAAGGAGAATTCTGACTGTACTTCTTCTAACATCAATTTGTTTGTTCTTTGGTCAGTCCATGGTACATTTAATATTCTTCTCTAACACCATACCTCAAATGCATTAATTCTTCTATGGCCTTTGTTATCCATTGTCCAACTCTCACGTGCATATGAGGCTATTGAAAATACCATGGTTTGGGTAAGGCACACCTTAGTCCTCAAACTGACATCTTTGCTCCTCAACACTAAAGAGGTCTTGTGTAGCAGATTGGTTTAATGCAATATGTCATTTGACTTATTGACTGCTGCTTCTAAATGTGTTGATAGTGGATTAAGCAAAATTAAGTATTTGACAATTTCAATCTCTTCTCCATTTATCATGATGCTATTTATTGGTCCAGTTACAAGGAGTTTTATTTTCTTTACATTGAGGTGTAACCTATATTGAAGTCTGTGGTCTTTGATAATATCAGTAAGTATTTTGAGTCCTCTTTGCATCCAGCAAGCAAGTTGACATCATCTTCATATTGCAGGTAGTTAACAAATCTTCCTCCAATCTGGCTGCCACACTCTTCTTCATATAATCCAGTTTCTTGGATTATTTGTTCAGTATACAGATGGAAAAAGTACATAACTACAGTGAAATTATGTAACCCTAACACACACATTTTCTGATTTTGAACCATTTAATATCCTTTTCTTCTTTTCTAATGACTGTCTGTTGATCTTAGTACAGGTTCCTCAGGAACAAATTTAAGTGTTCTAGAATATCCATTCTTCACAAAGTTATTCATAGCTTGTTATGATCCACACAGTTGAACACTTTTGCACACTCAATAAAGCACAGATAGACAACTTTCTGGTATTCTCTACTTTCAACCAAGATCTGTTAGATACCAGCAATGATAGATCTTGTTCTATGACCTCTTCTGAACGTGAGTTCAGTTTTGGGCAGTTCCATGTTGACGTATTGTTGCAGCCATTTTTTAATTGTCTTCAGCAAAAATTTGCTTGCATGTGATATTGATGATATTATTCAATTATTTCCACATTTTGCTGGGCAACCTCTATTTGTAATGGCCACATATATAGATCTCTTCCAATTAGTTGACCAGGTAGCTGTCTTCAAATTTCTTGTGTTTCCAGTGCTGAATTAGTTTGTTGAACCATTTCAATTTGTATTCCATCAATTGTTGGATGCTTATTCTTTACCAATGCTTTCAGATCACCTTGCACTATACTACCTTAAGTACCATTAGTTACTGATCATATGCTACCTCTTGAAATGGCTGAATATTGAGCATTTCTTTTTAGTACAATGCCTCTGGTATGTCATCAATCTTCTTTTGATAGTTTCTGCATTAGTCGATATTGTCCAAAGAATGTTTCAACAATGCAAGTCGATGTTTTGATTTTTTCTTTAGTTCCCTCAACTTGAGAAATGCTGAGTGTTCTTACCTTTTGGTTTTCTAACTCTAGATCTTTGCACATTTCATTAAGTCTTTACTTGACTTTGTCTTCTCAAGCTGGCCTTTGAAATTTTCTGCTCATCTCTCTTACTTCCTCATTTCTCCCATTTGGTTTAGCATCTCTGTGATGTAAAGTAAGTTTCAGAATCATTTCTGGCATCCTATTTTGGCTTTTATTTTTTTCTTTTCTTTGTAATGACACTTTGCTTTCTTCCTGTATGATGTTCTTGATATAATCCCACAACTCTTCGGATCTTTGGTCATTAGCATTTAATTCATGAAATCAGTTCTTGAAATGATCTCTAAATTCCAGGGGAATATGTTCAAGATCATATTCTGGCTCTTGCAGACTTGCTTTTATTTGCTTTAGCTTCAGCCTGAACTAGCATATAAGCAATTGATGATCTGTTCTACATTTGGCCTCAGCATCACAGCTACACACAAGCCACCATTCTTCTGTCAGTTTCATGTACAATGGTGAATTTCATGTTATTGTGATGCTGGAAGCTATGCAGTTAGTATTTTAAATGCCAGTAAAGTCACCCATAGCGGACAGGTTACAGCTGAGCTTCCAAACTAAGAGAGTAGGAAGTAGAGGAAATCTGTTTCTGAGTGATCAGCCACTGAAAAACTTATGAAAAACAGTGGAATATTATCTGATATAGTGCCAGAAAAATTAATATATTATGAACAGTACCAGAATGTTGTCAGATAGAGTACCTGCAGATAAGCCCCGTTGGAAAGTACTCAAAATATGACTGAGGAAGGACTGCCTCCTCAAAGTAAAGTTGACCGTGATGATGCAAATGGAACAAAGATTTAGGAACCTTCATTTGCTTATTGGGTCACAATGCAAATTGAGGAGAAAGAAATGTAAACATTCATTAATAATTGGAACATGGAATATACAAAATTTGAATCTAGGAAAATTAGGATTGTCAAACCTGAAATGGTGCATAAACATTGAAGGACCCTGCTTCTGATCAACAAAATGGCATTGCAGCTTCACCAAGTGGTGCTGAATAAAGTCCTGCTTGGGCTTAAGTCTTTATTACACTAAGAGACCGTTCTCCTGGTAGTTTCAGGTTTCAGGAAAATCTCCATACCCCCACCCATTGAAAACTCGCCAGAACTGTACCAGAACCACAATGCCTTAAATACCCCAGCAGGCTCTTGGTCTCTTTTGGTGACTTAGAGTACCCCCTCCCAGGTTTACTCTCAATAAACCTGCCTGCTGTTGAAACCAAGACTTGTTCCTTAACTCTTACTTTCTTATTTCTTATAAACATCAATATCTTAGCCATTAATACACTGAAATGGATTGCTATTGGCCATTTTGAATCTGACAGTTATTTTGAGAGACAGGCTAATATTCACACCTCTACTAGGAAGACTAGTTAATGCTACTATTATTCAAATTTATGTACAGAACATGAATGCCTGTGATGATGAAATTAAATACCTAATTCTTCATTGTGAAATTGACTAGACATGCAAGCAAACTGCATTAATAATTATTGTTTAATGGAATATGAAGGTTGGAAACAGAGAGGAAGGGTCAGTAGTTGGAAAATATGGCCTTGAAGATAGAAATTATGCTGGAGATCATGTGATAGAATTAACAAGACCAATGACTTCTTCATTGTGAATACATTTGTAAACAACATAAAAGCTGACTATACTCATGGACCTCACCAGGTGAAATACACATGAATTAAACTGACCACATCTGTAGGAAAAGACATTTTAAAAGCTTGAATATAATAGTAGAGATATAAAACATCAGTTGCTAAATTATAGATTAACCCCTCAGTTGGGAATTATTCAAAATTCTCATATTAGAAAATAAAAAGGCAGATTCCCATAACACACCAAACTAAAAAAAAAAAGTAACTAATATATATATATATGGGAAAAGTTACAACTTAAAATCATCAAATTTAGTATATACTATAGTGCTGTAGGGTAAGCACTGGACTGCAAGGTCAGTTTGAACTGCACGGTTCAAACTCACCAGTCACTCCTCAGAAACCCTATAAAGGGTTGCTATGAGTCAGAGTCGACTCAATAGCACGTAACAACAATCTTTTATATAATCAGACATATTTTCCATATCAGAGTATGGAAAACATTCTTAAAAAATACTAAGTGCAGACATCATAAAGGTGAAGATCTATAAAGATGTTTAGTAAAAACACGAGGCTATTTTGATTCAGAACATAGCTAGAGATGATACAAATATTCTTATAAATATGTGCCCTAGGCATCAAATTCAGAGATTTTTTTTTTTTTTTTTTTTCCTAACGGAGTGAGAAGGAAAGGACACTGTAACTTCTATGTCCTTTTAACAGGTAATGAGGCAAATATGACAAAAATAACATCTGTTCATTCTTTGTAACAGATTATATAGGTATTCATTTCTTGTGATTTGCTGTCTATATTTTCCAAAAACAATAAAATGACACACAAAATGTACATCTTTCACAAAATCCTAACTAAACTTTATTTGTCATTGTTATTTTTTTTCATTCTTCAGACATAAGGATAAAACAAGTGATCATTACTATATTTTATTTATAATATGTATATTTTATTTATAATTTCATCGACCATGTCAACAAAAGTCCATGAGAGTACCATGATATTAAGTCTTGGAGTACCATGATATTAACTGTTCTGTTTGCTTTATTTTTTATGGTTTATGAGTAAAGCGATTACAAATCAGGCTGCGAACCTTAAGGTCAGCAGTTCAAAACTATGAGCTGTTCCACGGGAAAAAGATGAGGCTTTCTGCTCCCGTAAAGATTAACTGCCTCGGAAACCTTGTGCAGGGTCGCTATGAGTCAGGACTGCCTCCACCGCACATAACCACCACCACAAAAGACTTTTATGCTATCTGACAGTGTTCCACTGATATTCATAAGGTTTTCAGTGACTATTCAAAGTATCTGTTTCTCCTTCTTCTGAATCTGCCTTAGTTTGGAAGCTCATCTGTAACCTGTCCACCATGAGTAACCCTCCTGGTGTCCATAATACTGGTGGCATATCTTTCAGAATCACAGCAACACACAAGCCACCAGAGTACGGCAAATTGACAAACAAATCTGTGTTGGAAGAAGTACAGCTAGAATACCCCTTAGACACCAAGATGGCCAGACTTTGTGTCTCATACTTCAAAGATACTATCAGGAGCAACCAGTCCCTGGAGAATGACATCCTTGGTAAAATGGAGGGTCAGGGAAAAAAGAGCAAGACCTCCAACGAGATGAATTGACACAGTGGCAGAAACAATGGGATCAAGTATAGTAATGATTATAAAGTTGGCACAAGATTCAGCAGTGTTTCATTACGTTATTCATAAGGTCATTATGAGTAGTTACTGACTCGATGGCAACAAACAAAAGATTTGTTTTTTTAAAAAATAAAGTTGTTTCTGCATCTATCATCATGGAAATATTCCCTAGATCATGCAAATAATTTGCTCTAGACTACTAACATAAGGAACTCTGGTAGCTCTGGTGGCTGCTAGCCTGAAGGTCAGCAGTTTGAAATGATCAGCCATTCCATGGGAGACAAGGCTTTCTGCTCCAATACAGCCTCAGAAACCCTATGCTGGGTAGTTATGAGTGAGAACCAACTCCATGGTGCATTCCCACAACTAACTTTAAGGTTCACAATTTAAACTCAAGCCCTGGTACCATGAAGGAAAATCAGGTGCCCTGCTTCTATAAAGATCATAGCTAAGATAATCCATGGAGCAACTCTACTTTGTAACACTTAGGGTCCAATTCCCCCTGAGTTGGAAATGATTTGATGAATTGATTTCATCTTTAGGATTTAACAATGAAGGAGATATTTTTAAAATCAGAATCATTATATCGAATTCTCTGAAATTCAAATGTCAAAAAGAGAAAATTTTTAATTTTGTCTTCATTTGAAAAGATTCATGGATTGATTATGAGAATACAAGAAAAGTCTATTTTCAGAAGTTAAAAATTATAACTTTTTCCAGTAGGATTTTAGTCAAAGAACGATGGATAATAAATGCTTATTGTTATCAATATTATGTAAAGCCACGGTTCTACACAAAAGTGGATATTTTAGTAAAACACAGAATTTGGATTTGGAATAAAATCCAAAATTTATAATTGTTGTTGTTGTTGTTAAGT
Source organism: Chrysochloris asiatica (assembly GCF_000296735.1). Taxonomy (NCBI): domain Eukaryota; kingdom Metazoa; phylum Chordata; class Mammalia; order Afrosoricida; family Chrysochloridae; genus Chrysochloris; species Chrysochloris asiatica. The sequence continues at coordinate 32,721,180 of NW_006408527.1, read as the reverse complement.
GCCGTCGAGTCGGGTCCGACCCATAGCGACCCTGTACAGGGTTTCCGAGGGTGTAAATCCTTACGGGAGTA
>NW_006408527.1:32719961-32721009 GCF_000296735.1 Chrysochloris asiatica | reverse complement strand
TAAAATTTAAAACATATGTACATCAAAAGACTTCACCAGAAGAGTAAAAAGGGAACCCAGAGAATGGGAAAAAATCTTTTGCAATGACATGTCAGACAAGGGACTCATTTCTAAAATATACAGGAAACTACAACACCTCTACAAGAAAATGACAAATAACCCAGTTAAAAAGTGGGCATAGGATATGAACAGACACTTCACTAAGGAAGAGATCCAGGCAGCCAACAAACATATGAAGAAATGCTCACGATCAGTAACCATTAGAGAGATGCAAATCAAAACAACAATGAGATATCATCTCACACCAACAATAACAGCAAAGATGAAAAATGTAGAAGACAATAAATGCTGGCAGGGATGTGGAGAGACTGGGACACTCCTGCATTGCTGGTGGGACTGCAAAATGGTCCAACCTCTCTAGAAAGTAATATGGCGTTTCCTCAGAAGGTTGAAAATAGAAATACCTTATGATCCAGCAATTCCTCTACTTGGTATTTACCCGCAAGGAAAATGAGCCACAACACGAAAAGATATATGCACACCAGTGTTTATAGCAGCACTATTTACAATAGCAAAAAGATGGAGACAGCCAAAGTGCCCATCAACTGAAGAATGGATAAAGAAATCATGGTACATACGCACAATGGAATATTATGCTACCTTGAAGAATAACAAGGAAGTGGCAAGCCACTGCATAACATGGATGAACCTTGAGGACATTATGTTGAATGAAATTAGCCAGTCACAAAAAGAGAAATATTGCATAGGACCACTCCTGTAAAAGACTAAGAAAAAGAAATTATACTAAAGGTGGGTAGGGGGAAGTCTTTATTAGTTGCTGGGAAGTTGGTGATGGGTGGGGGGAAGGAGGAAGGGTGGAGCGCAGGGTGGGGATTGGACACAGGAGATCTTGGGTGCTGGGGAGGGGAGCAATATACAGGAAGGGAGAGGGAAGTGGAGAAATAGGGCTGATGGGAGAACAATTGGGCATGTTTGAATGGGCCAAATGGGACAGAGATAAAGGATGATATATGCACAGCCCTGGAAC
>NW_006408527.1:32714334-32719861 GCF_000296735.1 Chrysochloris asiatica | reverse complement strand
AGCCTCATCTTTCTCCCGCGGAGCAGCTGGTAGTTTCGAACCGCTGACCTTAAGGTTCGCAGCCCGATTCGTAACCACTACGCTACCAGAGCTCCTTATAATAAAATAAGGAAAATTAGTTTATTAATTGTTGTTGTTAGGTAAAATCCAATCGTTCTCACTCACTGACCTATCTGAACAATCATTGCTTTGTCTGAGTCCATTGATGCAGGAACTTTGTCAATCCATCTAGTTGAGGGTCTTCTTTTTATTTTTTGCTGCTGATCCATTTTTGCTGCTACTATCTCAATCCATTTTATTGACCTTCTACTTTACCAAGTATGATGTCTTCTCCAAAAAGTGGTTCTTCGTGATAACATGTTCAGAGTACCTGAGGTCAAGTCTCCCCATCCTTAAATCGAAGGAGTAGTCTAGCGGTACTTCTTCCAAAACAGATGTCTTGTTCTTTTTACAGTCTAGGATATATTTAAGATTCCTAACCAATACAATTTAAAAGCTTCTATTCTTTTGTCTTCTGAGTTACTATCTGGATTTCCCTTGCATATTATCTGATGAAAAATGTCAATACTTGAATCAGGCCAACCTCAGTATTTAAAGTGACATCTTTGCTTTTGAAGACTTTAGAGTCTTTGATAGCCAATTTCCCCAAAGCAATGGGTCATTTGATTTCATGACTGGTGTTTTCACAGGTGTTGACTATGATCCAAGTAAAATAAAATCCTTAAAAACTTCAATCTTTTCTCTGTTTATCATGATGTTGCTGATTGGTGCAGCTGTGAGGATATTCTTCTTTATGTTGTGATATAATCCATAATGAAGGCTGTACAGTCTTTAATCCTTATTAGTATGTGCTTCAAATCCTCTTTACTTTCAGAAAGCTAGGTTGTGTCATGTGGATACTGTAGGTTGCTAATGAGTCTTCCTCCAATCCACATGCTGCAAGATTCTTCTATTATTCCATTGTCTTATATTATTTGCTTAATACTTTAATAAATACATAAAAAGGATATGTAATTGAATAAATTCAGGGAAAGGATACTACCATTAAGTATATGTTTCTTAAATTTTAAACAATGACATATCCCTTTGCTCTGCTCCAATGATTGTTCATTGGTCTATGCAGGTTCATCCTCAGCACAATTAAGTGCTCTGATATTTTCATTCTATTCAGTGTTATCCATAACTTCTTATGATTCACAATTTTACATATCTTTTCATAATAAATAACACAGGAAAATATATTCTGATATTATCCACTTTCAGCCATGATCCATTTGACATGAGAAATGATTTTCCTTGCTCCACATCCTCTTGAGCATCCTGAATGGATGTCTGGTGCTTCACATTTGATGTCCTGCAGCAACATTTTTTAATTGTCTTCAGCAAAATTATAGTTGTGTGTAGAATTAACAGTATTGTTTTATAATTTCCACATTCTGTTGGGTCACTTTTCTTTGGAATGGGCACAAATATATTGTTTCCAGTCCTTTGGCCAGCTAACTGTCTACCAGGTTCTTAGGTTTAGACGAGGGAGCATCCTCTTTTAATATTGTATCCATTAGTTGAAACATCTCAATCTGTTTCCATCAATTCTAGGAGCCTTGTTTTGTTTTGCTTTACTAATGCCTTCCTTCCAGCTTGGACTTCTTCCTTCAGTCTCATCGGTTCTTGATCAAATGCTACCTCCTGAAATGATTAATGTCAATAAATTCATTTTGGTATAGTTATTCTTGTATCACTTATCCATCAGTTTGTAGTACTGTGGTGGCTTGGATGTGATACTGAAAACTATATCACAGGTATTTCAGATACCATCAGGACCATGCATGGTGAACAGATTTCAGTGGAGATTCCAGACTTGTCAATCTGCTTTTAAAAATACTGGCCATGTATAAGTAGTGTCAGAAGATGATTCCCATAGGCTAGAAGGCACTCAAAATATGAAGAGCTGCCTCTTCATGGTAGTCAAATTTAATGATGTGAGCAGAGTAAAGCTTTTGAGACCTTCCTTGCTTATGTGGTACAATTCAAAATGAGGAAAAACAGCTACAAGCAACCATTAATAACTGCAATGTAGATTAAACATAGTTTCAATCATAGAGAGCTAAAAGAGCATATAGTTAAAACCTTATGACATAGTAAATATCTAGGGAAAATAAAGAACTGTACCAAATTCAAATGTGCATAGATTTGAAATAAAATGTTTAAACCCTGGGGTGAATGCAGTAATTGAAACAAAATCAATTTTCAACTTATAAATTTGAATACTGAAATAAAATTATGCTAATCTAATGTATTTGCCTTATTGTGTTCTTCAGTTCATTATGCTGCATGCATAAATATGAAATGGTTATTTTCCCTTTGATAATACTCTCCTTAAATTATTTACTTTAAATTGGTTTGCTTCCTTTAAGTACTACCAAAGCCTTTTGAAAGATCTTGTTTTCACACGAGCATTCTCTGCCTGATATATTTTATTTTAATTCAGTTTTGTTTACATTATATACAAGGCATTACCAATTATTTTGCTTACTTGTATTATGAGACTACTGTTCATAAATATCCAAAGTTGTCTCCCATTATCCTTTATTTTTAATAAGAATATATAAAATATATAGGATATGATTCATAACAGTTAAAACCTCTCAAATTTTCTAGCGGGTCATCTTTGTTGTCCAAATTTTCCAACCTACTTTAGCTTTGCATTGATTATATGTATTACAATGGTAATTTATCTTGCTTCTTTCTTTCATACAAAGCATTCTTTTATCTCTTACTATAAGGTCATCATTTCTATTCTCTTCAAAGGGATGGCTCTTTTTTCTGTGTGGTTCATGGTTATGCCAGTAAATTATAAAAAACTAGACAAAGAATAAAATATGAAGCATATTCTAAGAACTTGTGCTATAAATAATGTTTGTTTCATTAAAAGTTTCTTGCCTTTAGTTATATCTTTACATTTTCAACATCTAGTTGTTACCCTCTGGTTATCTTATGTTAAATCTTTCCATTGGTGTTTAGGATGAAAATGTGGGCATATTTCTTAAGGTTTGCAAAATAATACCAAAATGCCACAGTTAATGCAGATGATAAAAAACATTAATAAGGAAAACAAAAATACAATTTTAAAAGATCAAGAAAATTACTTTGCAAATCTTTCAAGTACAGATTTTAACTGTTTTTAAAATGACATCAAAAGGGTAGTTAGCTTTTTCTCTATCTCATTTCTTATTCTTTCTTGTTCCTATTTCTTCTTCCCTCTCTCTTTTTTCCTTTCTTCTTTCCTATCTTCCTTTATTTCTTCCTGTCTCCTCTTAGCTTCTTTTCTCTTATTCTCCCTCACACATTTTCTTCTTTTTTGCCACTTAACAGATTCTATTTTAAAATAAACATGAATAGTATTACCATGGAATAATACAGATTATATATGCAAATGCCTGTAGTGACCAGGAAATTCACTTGGATGTATGAAGCAAACAAAACCTTACCAAAAATAAAAAACAACTTCCCAAACAAAATCAGTAACCACTGTGATGGTGATTGTGATAATGATCGAGTACTGTGGAAACATGAACAGGTTTTCTGAGACTATAAATCTTTACCAGAGTAGTAAGCCTCATCTTTCTCCCACAGAAGAGCTGGTAGTTTCAAACTGCTGACACTGAGGTTAACAGTCCCACTTATAACCACTGTGCTACCATAGCTCCTTCACAACTGTGATGATCTGCTATTTGCGACAATAAGAAGTGAGTGATGTTAATCAGTAATCTCAGTGGTGCTGCATTCCAATAATGGATGCAGCATCCCTATACTACTGTTGTTGTCCAGCTCTGCCTATTTTTTTTTTTAAAAGACATTAGCCATCACATCTTTTAACTGATAATAATTATGGTTTCTACAATCTTAAACTTGAAAAGGGTAACAAAGATTTCAATGTTTGTAAACAACTCTGCAGAAAGAAGTCATTTAATCTATAAATTTGTGGTCTGGAAAGTGGTTTGCATAAATTGAAATATCTGCTATAATTTTGCAAATTAAAGATTTTATGATTTTCTGGATTGTGTTATAAAGAAATGAAAGCTAACTCAAAGAGAGAACTGAGTCTGAACTAGTACTCTACAACTAGCTAGCTTAGAATCTTTTGGAAATATTATTTAACTTCTATAATCTTCAGCTTTTACATGGAACACATTTCAAGGATCAAAGTAGATTGCTGATGAAAAGGGATACAAATTATTTGAATCCAAATGTGATCACAGGTATGTGCTTTTCTTTTTCTTTGAGACATAGGTGTATAAGAAAAACTCAAACTCCATATAATAATTTTTAAAGCCCATGATTTAATGATGTGGTTGTTATGGTGTGCCATGGAGTCAGTTCCGACTCACAGTGTCCCTGTACAGGGTTTCCAAGGCTGTAAATCTTTATGGGAGCAGAAAGCCTCATCTTTCACCCGCAGAACAGCTGGTAGTTTCGAACGGCTGACCGTGAGATTAGGAGCCCAATTCGTAACAACTATGCTACCAGAGCTCCTTAATGACAGAGATAATTTAATGAAGAAAGTAAAATATATATGATCAATTCTATGAAAATAAATATTTGCAAAAATATAAGATGTAAGAATAAAAAGATATCATAACTCAGAGGAGGAAGTGACAAATTTGCACTAAAGGAATAATAATATACTAAATATTACTTTCAAATTTCATTTCAAAAGATTATTTTGAGGGACTTCTGACACTTACCTGGCTGGGCAGCACAGGTACGCAGCTCCGGAGAAAGCAGGTAGGTGGTATCTCACAGGGGAGGCCCCTGCCTGGTAGACAGACAGCCTTTAGGCAAACATAAGACTTTAGGCTTCAACATTATGAACTTGCTTTTTAAAGGATCAAACTGCTGAGGAGTTACAGGCATTTTGAGCTTCCGCCTGCACCTACTCGGCTCCCATGCTTGGGACTGCCTCTGCCCACTACAGAGCTTGGGTAGTGGGGCTTGAGCAGACCCATTCAGAGGGAGGACGCTCTCAGACACAGGAACTAACACAGTCCTTCCCAGGGGTCCTCACTGCCATGGTAGGGGTTATCAGCATGGATATAGGACAAATCAGGGTGCCCACGGCACAGGGAGGCAGAGAGAGACATTCCTGAAGTCATCAGACACAGACGCCATCTACCTGCAGCCACTACCCCTGCCCTCCACTCCCTCGGCCTAGGCCAGCCCTCTGCCCAGACTCTGAGGTTCAGGCCCACCCACCAAGGCGCAGGCCAGCCCAAGCAGAGACACCTTGAGTTGTTTTTTACCACCAGTAACAAAGCAGTCCTGCTGTGGCTCTGTGGGTTAATGCGCCAGACTGCAAAGCCTTTTGAACTGTAAGTTCAGTGGTTCGAGCTCACCAGCTGCTCCTTAGAAACTCTATACTGGGTCTCTGTGGGTCACGATCGACTCCACAGCATATCAACAAGGAGAGAAGCTCAGAAAGGGCCTGAAAGAGAGTTAGGACATTAAAGACTTACTTATATTAAGCTAC
>NW_006408527.1:32705065-32710338 GCF_000296735.1 Chrysochloris asiatica | reverse complement strand
CGTGTTAAGATGCTTGGCTGTTTTTTGAATCTTGCTTTTCCTTGCATTATAATATAGAGTAGACACTGGAGGGGGGAGAGAAAGGAATAGTCAGAAACATCACACTAGAAGACTTGTAAGTCTGTCTTCTGCCTATAACTGATTGGAATAACTAAAATGGGGCTACAGTGTACCCAGTGAACGAGGCTTCCAGCGGAGCCTTTGCAATACATAAAACTATAGGTAGAAACCTGAACCACATCCAGACCTCCAGAGATGAGACATTTCCACTTGAAAGGACAAGCAGACCAGCCTGGAACGGCTAGAAGAACAAAAGATACTTCTTAAAAGAAAGACCTACAGGAAAAATATAAAACAACATAGACAGACTGACTGTTACTACAAGAACAAACAAATCGCTTCTCTAGGAAACATCAAGGTAAGTGGTCTAGTTTTCTCAACACAAACCCCCTTCCAAGACTAAGACTCCACAGAAACACACGCTCTGATTGGTGACCACACGCATCACCGATAGGGGGAAGTGGGGTAAAAGCATCAATGAAGTGGCAAGCTAAGCCTTATAATGTTCAGTGGATTTCTGTGGACCCAGTTGGGGACCTGGTTGGCAAGCAGTGTGAGGAGACCTGGGGACTCTTGGGCCCAGAGTCAGTGGCGTGGCCATGGATGACTCGAGTGGAGAGTGGAGCTACCAGCTAATGGGAAAAGAGGGCATGTGCACAAGAACGCCCACTCTTGCAGATGGTACCCACGTGACTTGGACCGGATTACTGGATGATCAGAGCTCAACCAGGAGAAGAAAGAAGAGGAAAAAAAAGAGTGAGCTGATACAATCTGATAAACTTGACCTATACCTACGGATGCAGTGACTCAAAAGAAGGAACAAATCCTTACAGCAAGAAACATTCCCACCCCCTCCACACACAGAGTAGACAGAGATGGGCAACTTGGACATTGGATACCCAAATGGGGAGAGGGGGACTACAAAGGCAAGACGTGACTGGCTTACAAGCTTTCAAGAGGGAACCTAGAGCTAGGGGGCATGGAGGAAGGCAGAATCTCTAGTGAGTACTATCCAATCTGTCTAGGCGAAGCTGATGAAATGAAATACAGATGGGTAACTCATGATATTGTAGTGAATAATGGTTATCAAGACTGATTATGAGGGTTGGAAATGCAAAGGTAGACGTTTTGTAGCAAGGAAGGGAGTGATTAATTCTCCAGTCTAGGAGCGGAGGTCTCTAGGACCATCAACGGAGAAGAGTGGAAAGCGGGACCCTACCCAGAGAAGCAGAGATGCCTGAGATAGAGACAGAGACGATGAGGATGACATGGAGTGATGAAGCGGCTGGGGACTTTGGATCCAGAAAGGGAGAGGGACTGTGGGCCGAAGACTGGCGCAGGAGGGGAGAGTGTAGGGGGCTGGTTTCTAGGATGTACCCTTTGGTTGGTTGATGATGCATGGAGGGGATTAGAACTATGGCAGTGAAATGATATACGATGGAATGAATGTAAAGCCGAAGTTCTCTCATGTAAACTATCATATAATTCACAATAAAACATTAAAAAAAAAAAAAAAAAGATTATTTTGAGCTTCACAATTCTACTGATTTTCCAACATTCATCTGCCAGTTTATTATACTGTGGTGGCTAGCATGTTGCTGTTATATCAGAAGCTATGCCAGCAGTATTTCAAATAGCAGCAAGGTCACCCATGAAAATTAACTTTAGCAGAGCTTCCAGACTGAAAACAGACCAGGAAGAAGTAAATCCTTCATCCGTAAGTCAAGCAGCAGGAGGGAGACTTCTGCAGTCATTTTCCCCAAGATCCGTTTATCGAACAGATATTTTGCACTTGTTATCAGGTGGGACAAGTCGCTGCAAAAAGATTCTTGGTAAAATTGATGGTCAGTGAAGAAGATAAAGATCCTTGATGAGATGGATTGACACAGTATTTGAAACAATGAGGTCAAGCATTATAAGAATTGTGGAAGTGGCACAGGAGTAGTCAATATTTCATCTGTGCTGTTTTACATTGAATGTTAATGAGTTGGAACTGATGGGCTTCACCTAACAATGAGAACAATATTGTTCTGCTATTGCATGAAGCATTCATCTATAAAAGTAATTTGGATATCATTCACTGTTCAAAAATCCATTAGTTATAATTTATAAATTGCTGAGAAAAAAAATTACAGCTAAAATATTGAGCTTCTTATTCATATTGTTTAACTTATCACCAGGTATATAGACCACAGTACAAATATAATGCAGTCTCTATTCTTAACAACAGTATATTAATAAATTGACATATTGTATGTTTGTATGTATTAAATAGTATTAATTTTAAACTTATACTAATACATTTATAAATATTAAAATATGTATACCAAGTTCATTAAACTATAATGTACTAAGAAATATTGATATTATTGTTGTTAAATCCTTGAGCCAGTTTCCACACATAGCAATCCTATATAGAGTTTCCAAGGAGCAGCTGGTGGATTTACACCAATAACCTTGCAGTTAGCAGCCCAGTGCTTAATCTACATGCTATGCCATATAGTATATCTCTAAAGCCATATGCAAAGGCTTTCAATTGTGTGGATCATGACACGCTGTGGATAATGCTACAATGAATGGGTATTCCAGACTACTTATTTGTGTTCATAAGGAACCTGTACATAGACCAAGAGGCAGTTTGAACAGAATAAGAGAATAATGGATAGTTTAAAATCAGGAAAGGTGTGCATCAAGGCTGTACTATTTCACCATACTTATACACTCTGTATTCTTAGAAAATAATCTGAGAAACTGGAATATATGAAGAACAATGTAGAATCAGGATTTGAGGAACTCCTTAACAACCTAAGATGAATAGATGATAGATACAACCTTGTTTGCTGAAATCAAAGAAGACTTAAAATACTTACGGATGAAGATCAAAGATCACAGTCTTTAGTAGGAGTTGCACCTTATTGTAACAAAAATAAAAACTTTAAGGCAATAGGTTGATAGACCTGGGGACTCCATGGTCAACTGGCATAACATACGCCACAAAGACAACGCTCTATATTGTGCTTGGGTGAGTAGTGTGTGGGATCTTGAAAATTCATGAACAGTTGTCTAAGGTGCAGTTATTAATCTCTTTCTGTGCAGAAGAAAGAAGAAAAATAAGAAATGAAGAGGCTTGGAATCCATTAGCCCAATGGACTAATGGAACATGTGAGTATCAGTCTCCATGACACTGAGACCAGAATAAGACTATGCATGGCTACCGCTACCAACTGCTCTTAAAAGGAACATCCAGGGTCGTGGATACAGTGGGTGAAAATATGGAACAAAATTCAAAATGATTTAATACTTTTGTTTAAATGACTGGGTTTACTGGTCAGAAAGGGATAGGAGGAACCTGAGACTATGGTCCTCAACCACCATTCAGATCTGGGAAGTAAATCATCCTCGTTGCCCAATTTTCAGCCGAGCAGTAGTTTTATAGGGGTGGGGAACAACACCACTAGCAAAGTATGCTCACTGTGGAATAGTCAATGATTCAAAATCAAAAGGTCAACAGTTTCCTAAGGACAAACTTGAGAAGTGACAGGAAGGTGTGTGGGATACAAATAAGAACCACAGTGCGTAAACAGGATAACTGTTGTTGCATGATTTGCTGAATGTAAAACTGAAGATGTTGTGTGCAACTCTGCACTTAATTCACAGTAAAAAGCTAAATAAAAAAACAAAAAATGAAAACAAAACTCCTCATCACTGGACCCATAAATAACCTTATGGTAAATGGAGGAAAGATTAAACTTGTCAAAGACTTCATTTTATATAGCTTAACTGTCAACAGTCATGGAAGCAGCAGTCAAGAAATCAAACAATGTAATAGATTTAGGAAATCTGCTGAACAAGACCTCTTCGAAGTGTTGAAGAGCAAAGATGTCAGCTCAAGAACTAAGGTGTGCCTGGCCCAAGCCATGGTATTTTCAATAACTTCACATACATTTGAAAGTCTGACAGTGAATAAGGAAGACCACAGAAGAATGGATGCATTTGAGTTATAGTGTTGGAGGAGAATATTAAAAATACCATGGACTGCCAGAAGAACAAAGAAATCTCTGTTCAAATAAGCACAGTCAGAATGATCCTTAGAAACCAGGATGACAAGATTTTGTCTGACAGGCTTCAGACATATTATATGGCAGGATGAATCCATAGAGAAGGAGATCATGCTTGGTAAAGTGCAGGGTCAGCGAAGAAGAAGACCCCAATGAGGTGAACTGGCATGGTAGCAGCAGCAGTGTACTCGAGCATATCAATGATTGTGAAGATGGCACACTGTTTCACTCTTTTGTGTACTATGTTCAGAGCTGACCTAATGGCTCCTTAGAAAAACAAAGTCATATGTGAATTTTTACAGAAGAAATGTAGCCTAAATAATATTAATTTTCCATGAGTGAAATACAACATGATTTTTTATGAATAATTAATATAATTGGATGGGCATCCAAATATACCTAATAGAAGCTGTATTTGTAAAGATTAAATCAGAGTTCTATAGTGCTGCTATTCTACAATATCTACTTTTGAATCAACACTGTCAGAAAATACAAAGTTATGTCTGAGATAGATCAATATCTATGTAAGTATCAGGAAAGATCTGAAATTCTAGTGCTCTTTGGTTGGACCAGTCTTAAGAATACCTCAAGTGATATTTATTAGAGAAATGAGAATTGTGCCAGTTAAGCTAAGAAGTAGACTGTAACTTGCAGAACAAGTAAGAACCAGCCCCTTGACACAACCTGTCTTGGACAGATAAGAGCAGACTTACAACAAACACTTAGCCTCATTGCTTCATGCTCTCCAACCATTTGAAAGCAACTGTAACTTGTCCACTTCCCCAACCCTTATTCGTTTAGGCAAAGTCACCATAATTGCACCCTATGTTACCACATAGGGTGTCACATAATACTGTAAGTCAGAGAATAGCCCTAATCCTATAAAAACACCTCTGAATTTCCTTTTCTACAAGTTATTAAGTTTTATTAGTACTAGCAGACATACTTGATCAAAAGTACATACAAGTAAGTGTAGTTTTTGCTTGTTGTTTGTTTACAAAGTGGGTTTCTTGGAATTTTTGTAGAGACTATGCCATATTTATATATTAGTATCTCTCTCTAAATAGATGGAATCATTATAGTTCACAACCATATCCTATTAAATAGCATTATCATTATTTCATAGCTTATTCAATAAATTTTTGATAGTTTGAT
>NW_006408527.1:32684652-32704896 GCF_000296735.1 Chrysochloris asiatica | reverse complement strand
AGAGAGAGAGAGAGAGAGAGAGAGAGAGAGAGAGAGAGAGACTCTGGATGTGTAGGGAGTTACACATTGAGTTGCTAACCACAAGGTGAGCAGTTCGTATTCACCAGGTACTCCTTGGAAGAAAGATAAAGATTTAAAGACTTGTACTCCTGCAAATATTTACAGCCTTGGAAACCCTATTCAGGATCATTATGAGTCAAGATCGATTCAATGACACATTACCACTATAAATAAATAAATATATTTATTTATTTATATATACTTATTTATATATTTATATATTATATTGTTGTTAAGAGCCATTGAGTTTGTTCAGACTTATAGTGACCTTCTATAGGGTTTCCAAGGAGCAGCTTGGAAAATTTCCAAGGTGAATTTTAACTGCCAACCTTGTGATTCAAACAGACATTGCAGTCCAGTACTTTATCCCAAAGAGCCAAACCAGGACTACATAATTAAACACACATTCTGCACTCTGATTACATTATGATGGTCATCCATGTACATGGCTTATGACAACATTGAGCAAACACATGAAATGATTCTGTCAAATAGACAAGTGACAGTAGCAAATAATTTCTAAATCAGCCATGACTCCGCCTATGAAATAATTAAAGACAGACTTGGGTTTTGAAAAGTTTGTACAAGATGGGCACCAAAAAAACTCCTGGAAGAGCATAAACAGAACCATTCGAACATCTACAAACAAAATTTGGACCAATACTCAAAGGAAGGTGAAACTTTCTTCTAAAAAAGATGTTACTGGTGATGAGATGGATTCATCACTATGAGTCTGAGAGTAAAAGACTGAATGAAAATACCTTCCATTGACAACCAAGAAAAAATTCAAAAGTCAAACATCAGCTGGAAAATTGATGCTTATAGTTTTCTGGAATTCTCAAGGGCCAGTATTGGAACACTATCAAGAAAAATGTTCAATAATCAACAGTGCTCGTAAAAGTGAGCTGCTCACTGAAGAGCTAAAGACCAAACTTCCGATTAAATGTAGAAGACTGCTATCCATGGATGTTGTCATTTTGCAAGTCAATGCATGCCCACACACATCGGCCCACACTGTTGGCAGTCTGTAAAATCTTTGTTTTCAAGTGTTACAACAACCTCCCTATAGTCCTAATGTTGCTCTATCAGACTTTCACTTGTTGGTCCCCTGAAAGTAGCCCTTTGAGGACAAAGATTCACCTTGATGAAATAGTGAAGACAGCAGTGCATTTCGTGGCTAAGAGCTCAGCCTAAAACATTTTTTTTAAAGGGAATATGAAAGCCTGTTGACAGATGAACAGTGTCTTGAAAAGCAAGGAGATTCTGTAAAAACAAGATGTATTTGTCTTTTCTAAAATTTCGCAGTAAGTTCTACAGTCAGAGTACGGATAATTTTTGACTCATGTTCGTATATGCATATATACAAAACTAGAGAGAGTTACTTCAAAGGATTGCCTCATTAAATTATTGGGGCTGGCAAGTTCAAAATTCATAGATTAGGTGGCAGACTAGAAACTTCTAATTGCATAAAGAATGTGGGAGACAGAAAGCTCCACATCTGTACGCCAGGCAGCAGGCTCATATATGAATACATTTTAAAATATTGCTGCAAAATGATTTTTTTTAATTATTAAAAAAATCAAAATATTGTTATTCTATTGATTTTCTATTTATCTTCTGTTGAATTCTATAGCCTTTGAAGTGAATAATATTATTTCTGTAACTCTTTCCTGAAGAATTCTGTGCTCCTTGATTTTCACCACATCCAAACAGGAGTTTTGTGTCCCTTTTCAATATTCTTTGAGTTTAGGGAACAAAAAGAAGCCTAAAGGAATACGAGCAGGGCTACAGAGTAGGTGGGATTAAGATTTCCAATAGAATTATCCTTGGGCTGTCCTTGCTACACTTGAAGAATTGTCATGATGAAAAGGAAAAAAGAAAACCTCCTCAGTGAAAACTTCCTGCCCTTTTTCTCACCAATGCAGTTTTCAATTTTCTGAAAGCCCGTTATTACCCTTTGAGGAAATCTATCAAGATTGCCCCTTCATATCCCCAAAACAGTCTTCATTACCTCTTGAGCTTACCTCTCTCCCTTAGATTTAACTGGCCCAGCAAATCCCTATAGAGGTCACAATTTTGATTAGAGATTTTTTAAGGCAACCTAAAGCGATGAAGACAAATCTATTACTAAACTTGCCTTTGTCGTTTTAGGACTGATCGCACATATATGTGTAAATGCATTGTGCTTGGAATAAGTCCATGTATATATGATATGTACTGAAAGCTTAGTAGTAATGCAGTCTTACTTACTCTCATATGCTTTTATTTGAATACCATAGGCATTTGCTATAATTTCGCTGAAATGTGAAACTAAAATTATGTTGAAATCTAAAATTTTATTGAAATCAAGTATTCTTTTCACTTTACAGATTTTCTTGCAAACAACTTTTGCCTCTTATGTCCATCTATTTTTTCCTGAATAGTTATCAGGACTGCCTGTTTATTGTGATGTTTCAATAGCTAGTGTGACCCAATCACATGGCAAATTCCTATGCTGCATATTTTTATAAAACAACAAAAATATGCCACTTCAGATAACCATTGAATTAACAAAAACAGAAAGTACAATAAAAACAAGTCTTTGTTTTCATTTTGAGAAAATGGGAAGAACATGTGGTGAGTTTATGAAATAGAATGTATATACAAGCCCTGGATCCAAAATCTTACTAATGAATATATATTACAGAGAAATGCAGAAAACCTGCACAAAGTGGAAACTGTGTTAGGTGGAAACCTTTCAGAGAAAGAAAACTCAAATACGTTCCATTAAAACGATAAATAGAAAAGCGGTAATACTGCATGCTGTCAAAGGTGGAAAAATTGTGAAACCTGGATAAATAAGGCAGTCCAGTCAAGTCCCAGATCTCACAGGTTTCTCAGGAGTATACAAATCTATAAGGTAATAAGTTATTGTTGGTGTTCTGTTGTACAATAGGTTCCAAATCATAACGACCTTGTATAGGATTTCCAAAGAAGGGATAGTGGGTTTGAATTGCTGACCTCATGGTTAGCTTATCCTAGAGCATCATACCAGGACTATGGATAAGAATATTTATCCCAATGTAGTTTGTGTTAGGCAACAATTGGAAAACTTTAGATGTTCATTAGAGTCCTGCTATTATGCTGTAGAATATGCACTGGAGTGCTAATCACAAGGTTCATTCTTCAAACTCACCAGCTTCTTGAGGATATCCTATACAGGATCACTGAGTCATAACTGACTACACAACAATTAGCAACCACAACAATAACAGCATGTACTGTATTAAAGAAATGGATTTTTTTAAATGTTGTTAACACAAACCACAACATAAGGGGTGCAGTTGCCAGACATGAAAAGTCTCACAGTATGTCAATTTTTATGGATTATCCAAAATAGGCAAATACTATCTAGCTTTGGAAATCAGATTAGTGCTTGCCAGAGGCAGGCAAGAGAAGGGAATGGGAGTAACAATGGGCATGGGGCTTCCTTTTTTGGATGACGAAGAAATATTGTAACAATATTTAATGTCACTGAATTGTACATTTGCGATGTAAAGTTATAAATGTTATGCTATTTACCTTTGTCCTGATAGAAAATAAATATAAAAATTTAGAAATATATGTTTGCATACAGTAAAATAGTAAATCTTATAATGGGAAAGAAGATTGTAGCACAATATCATTGTGCATATTTGAAAATGATGATGATATTCTGCTTCTCTTAAAGTGATGCAACAATATTAAAAGATATATGAAATTTTTTGTACTTTGCAAGAATGGGAATGTAAATACAGATGAAAAAGGAAAATAGCAAATTATAACAACAACAAAAGGCAGCACAAATAGAGTTATAATGATAACATGTCACTAATTTTAGTGTGTGGTTGATTCTACTGTCCAGAATGGATTCTCAAGACAATGACTAAAGTATGAGCAAGGAAGAAATTGTATGGCACAATTCTAATTTGATTGTTTTGTTTTGTTTTTTTTCAATTTGGAGTTGCATTGTCATCACAGAAAGGAATCAATCTGACTTACAGATAAAAGGGGAATCCTGGTGTAGCAAAATTGGTGTGAATCACAAGGTCGGCAGTTCATGCTCACTAGCTGTTCCTCAGAAACCCAATACAGGGTCACTATGGGCAGATTTTGTGGCACTTAACAACAACAATAGATAGAGAAGCTGATTTAAGTATTTTACACTAATACAGCTGAATAGGACAAGCCTTTATGTTAATCAAACATTCATGCTAACAAGCCAGACCTTTTGTTTCACTTTTTCACTATCCTCGTCTACATTCTTTTTCACAATATTTATTTCAAAAACATATTAACAGAATTGATTGACATTCACATAAGGATTTCATATCATATGATGTAATTTTAAAGAAGAAAAAACACACATCTTTATTTAAAAAAGAAAAGCACATATTTGTTTGAAATTCATAATCATTCTGATTGAGTTGAATTCATACAAGTGATATTAGTCTTAGGACAAATAATAGCTGCAAATGTTTTTTGGTTGCATATTAGAACCTGTATAATAAGTCTGATTTCAATGTGGGAAAACAAAAAATAAAATGAAACAGAAAAATATAATCCAATTGCACATGTTTCCCTTCCCACCTAGAATAAAAAAAATTAAAAAAAATCTGACTTTAGTTTGTTTTGATGTTGCTCTTAGGTGTCATTGAGTATATTCCAAGTTCTAGAGATCCTATGTATAACAGAACAAAATATTGCCTTTAAAATCCTCCACAATTGTTGCTGTTCAAGGACATTGGTGCTGTCACTCTGTCAATGAGTCTCATTCAGGATCTTCCTCACTTATGCTGACCCTTTTCTTTACCAAGTATGATATTTTTCTTGAGGGATTCTTTACAATGACAGTATCTGTTTTGTAGGACTCCTTGGAACACAGTGAGATGATCCTAATGTTCCTGGCCATGTCCTCAATAAATGGTAATATTATTTTAAATTTCATATTTTTGTGTTCTTTGAAAACACAAAAATACTCTGTGTGTTTCTATTTAATATGTAGTTTTTGATTGACTAGCATAAGTCAAATGAATTTACAAACTTCACTTTTCAAAAGCATATCTACTTAGAATATTAAGATCTACAGAGAATTTTTTAGTAAGAGAAAAGGAGAATCAAAAGCAACTAACTTTTTCCTCTTTGCATTACTACCAGCAACTAAGTAATTCTAATTCTTTTCATTTTAAAAGAAGTGCTTGGGTATTGGCATTGTTGTTGTTGGTAAGAGTTGTCCAGTCAGTTCCAGCTCACAGAGACTTAACTTTTCAGTACAGTGCATTAACTCACAACTCCATACCAGGACTCTGGATATAGGGTACAGTGAATTAATTTATATGACTCTTCTAACCATGTTGTTGTTGTTGTTGTTGTTGTTATGTGCCGTGGAGTCGGAACCGACTCATAGCGACCCTGTACAGGGTTTCCGAGGGTGTAAATCTTTACGGGAGTAGAAAGTCTCATCTTTCTCCCGCGGAGCAGCTGGTAGTTTCGAACTGCTGACCTTGCGGTTTACAGCCGTAACCACTACGCTACCATAGTCTTTTTAAATTCCAACAAACGACTGAAGATTGGGTGAATTCTTTTCCTGATGAGTCTGGAGATGAGAAGGTGGTGGAAGATACTGACAGGATTAAATGATTCAGTTGTGAGTGATTGTTAACAGGGTTAATTGTGATTGTAAAAACTTGAACTCTAATGTGGTAATTGGTCACTTTTGTTATCTCTGGGTATAAAACGAGCCATTTCAGAAGCAAGAAGAGGGATTGCCACTATTATCAAGAAAAAAGGACAAAGAGTTGAGCATGTTCTTTGTACTCCAAGATCCAGGAGTCAGAGATCTATGAAGCCAGAAGGGAAGAGCAGTTTCAGCAGAGGCAGCAGGAAGAGTGTGAAATACAGCAGTGAGCTCCCTGGCCCACTGGGCAAGTAAATCTGAGGGCCTCTTATTCAGTATGTCTGCTTGTGGAGCGGAGCACTTCCAGGCACTTCATTGGAGGAGCTAGGTTTGTGAGAGCTGTAACTGGGCTACCTGCAGACTGAGGCTTTTAGTGTTACAGGAATGCCCTTTGGGTATTTTTCTGCAATGCCAAAAGAACTTTGTAAACAAGGCTGAGGCCAAGGATCCTATGATGAGAAGCTGAGGATCTTAGAAAGGTGAGCTTGTAGGCATGGCTGCAAAAGTCTTTCCTGGACGATGAAGTGTATTCTGAACATTTCTGATCCTGAATTTAATGTGTTAGCTTCTTTGATAAACCCCATAATCTTGAGGATTGTCTGAGTTCTGTGTGGCCTTTGCAATGAATTATGTAACCTAGCCGAGAAGTAGAGCATGCTGTGGGAGGGATAGTTGGTGTTAGAATTAGGAAGGAAGGTAGAAGAGTAGAGGCAAGTCTGATTCCTCAGAAGAATCAGCCTTGGGCTGATGTTGAGTTTGATTCTTCCTCATGCTTGTGAAGTCAGAGGAGGTCAGGCATCTGTCCCTCACCACTTTTATAAATGTTGTTGTTGTTTAGTGCTGTCGAATCAGGTCTGACTCATAACTACCCTGTATAGTTATGTTTCCAAGGAGCAGCTTGTGAGCTTGAACCAATGACCTTACCCTTGAAGTTCAAACTGACCTTGTAATCCAGCACATTAACCCACAGCACACAACAAAATCAATGGGTACTGTATGGCTTTAAGAAGAGGAACTCTTTTATGCTATACTCTGTCTACACATTAAATTTTATGGCATTTGCTCAAGAATGATAGATATAATTTTCTGAGGTACCTTGAGGTATACTCTTGTGAGATAGATCACAGATACACTTGCCCATGAAAACTTGATTAAAAATATTTGCATTCAGAGACAACAATATTTGCTGTCTAAAGTAAAATAACTGTATGTTATTCCAGAGAGTGAATAAGTCAGAATAAGTCTTTATTTAAAAAGGTGTTTGAATTAATTGCCTTTTACCTAACTCGATAATTTTTTGGCTCAATGACCAAAGCTTATCTTGCCTTTTGGGAACACTAATAGAAAAAAAAAAAAAAAGCTCATGATGATATATAATAAAAATATGTGAACTATGAAATAACACTATACCTTTTATATTTTTTTCTTTTTTCTGAAAATTAACAAGTGTAATACAGTTTTTTATACAATAAAAATCTATACAATTCAGAGCTTTTCTTATGCATATTTTCTTATGCATCAGGAAGAACCTTTAAGAACCTGTGCAAGATTAAGACACGTACTCTAAATTGAGTGATTAGAATTGAAACATAATATCATGAGGAGAGTGTGCACCGATTCTCACCATGAAATATGAGTGTGGTTGCTAACTCTAAGTTTCTTGGTATGTATGTATTTTGCTGAGTTTAACTTAAAGCAAAATTCTAAAAATCTTCATACAAAATGTATTACTGAAGATATATATATATATATATATATGTCTTTTTGTGACATTCTGGTTTAATGCACTAGACTGCAAAATTGGGTTGAACTGCAAGGTCAGCTGTTCAACCTCACATAGGGCCACTATGGGTCAGAACTAGCCTGATGGCACACTTATATCCTCACCACTGGACCAATAAACAACATCCATATGAATGGAGAAAAGTTTGAAGTTGTCAATGACTTCATTTTGCTTGGATCAACCATCAACACTCATGGAAGCAATAGTCAAGAAATTAAACAATGTGTTGCATTGGGCAAATCTGCTGCACAAGACCTCTTTAAAGTGTTGAAAAGCAAAGATGTCTGTTTGAGGCCTAAGATGAGCCTTATGCAAGCCATGGTATTTTCAATAACCTCATATGCATGTGAAAATTGGATCATGAATAAGAAAGACTGTAGAAGAATTAGTACACTTGAGTTATGGTATTGGAGGAGAATATTGAAATTACCATAGAATGCCAAAAGAACAAACCAATCTGTGTTGGAAGAACTACAGCCAGAGTACTCTTTGAACGTCAAGATGGCCAAACTTTGACTCTCATACTTTGGACTTATTATCAGGAGGGACCAGTAACTGTACAAGTATATCATGTTTGGTAAAGTGCAGGGTTGGAGTAAAAGAGGAAGACCCCCAACAAGATGTATTGGCACAGTGTGGGCAGCAATAGGCTCAGGCGTAGCAATGATTACAAGGTTAACCCAAGACCAGGCTGTGTTTCGTTCTGTTGTGCATAGGATAGCTATGAGTTGGTATCAACTCAATGGCACTTAACAGCAATATATATATTCATATATGGAGTCCTGATGTGGTGCTATAGAATAAGCACTGGACTGCTAACCCCAAGGTTGATAGTTCAAATCCATTAGCTACTCCTCAGAGGTGGTTCAGCCAAAAAGAGAATGCCCACAATGAGATGGACTGACACATTGGCAGCAGCAATGAACTCAAGTATAATAATGACTGTGAGGATTGTGAAAGACTGGTCGGTGTTGTGTTCTGTTGTATATCAGGTTGCTATGAATGGGAACCAACATGTAATCTTCCAGTCATCTAGTTTTTCTTTGGCTATTTGTGTATTTTCAGTTTTGTTTGATAGTGTATTTAAGTCATATATCAACCTTCCTCCACCCAGTTTGTTCCTACTATTTTATTGATAATATTTACAGTTCTAGGTTCTACACTTAGGTCTTTAGTTTGCACTGAGTTTGTTTTTGTATATGGTGTAAGATATGGGTTTTGTTTCATATTTCTGGTTTTCCCGCACTATTTGTTGAAGAGACTATCACTACCCCATTTAATGTGCCTTGGTCCTTTGTCACAGATCAACTGAGCACAGTTGAATGGATTTGCTTCAGGGTTCTCATCTTTGTTCCATTGAACTATGTGTCTTTCATTGTACCAGTACCAGACTGTTTTGATTACTGTGATTATGTGATTTTGAGGTCAATAAGTGAGAGGCATCATAGTTTGTTCTTCTTTTTTAAGAATGCTTTACTTATGTGGAGACTTGTTCCTTTCTGTATAAAGTTTGGATTAGTATTTCTATTTCTTTAAAGAGTGATGTTGGAATCTGGATTTGTGTTGTATTATATCTACAGATTGCTTTGGGTAGTGGTAACATTTTCACAATATTAAGTCTTCCATTTTATCAGTTCTCTTTTGTTTTCTTGTAGTAACATTTTATAGTTTGATTTGTATAGCTCTTTTGTTTAACTGATTAGATTGATTCCCAATTATTTCATCTTTTGAGTGATTATTGTAAATGGTATTGTTTTCCTGATTTCCCTTTTCAGAGCTTTGTTTATTAGTAGAAAGGAATCCATCTGCTTCTTAAATGTTGATATTCTACCCTCTACTTTGTTTACTCTTTAAATGAGATGCAATAATTTTATTGTTGAGTCTTTGGTATTTTCTTAGAACCATATCCTGTGTAAATAAAGTTTTACTACTCCTGTCCCAATTTTGTTGTTACTAAGTGACTTCAAATCAGTTTAGACTCATAGTGTGACACTGTATAGGGTTTCCAAGGAGCAGCTGGTGGGTTTGATCCACCAACCTTGCAGTAAGCTGTACAGTGCTTATCCTACAATGCCACACCAAGGTGTTTTTAATTTTTTTTTTTTTTTTTTTTTTTTTTTAATCTTACAGCTCTGGCTAACACACAATACTGAATAGGAGTAGTGGTAAAGGACATCATCGTCTGTTTCCTGTTCACAAGAATACTTTCTGTTTCTCTCCATTGAGAGAGTGATGTTGGCAGTTGAGTTTGTACATATGCCCTTAATTATGCTGTGAAATTCTCCTATTACTATTTTGTTGAGTGTTTATCAGAAATGGGTGTTAGATGTAGTCAAATACCTTTTCAACATTAATTGATATGGTCATATGTTTTTGTTTTTCCTTTGTTTTATATATGTGGTGTTTTACATTGATTGTTTTGTCAATACAGAACCACCCATGCATAACTGGTATGCATACTACTTAGTTAGGATGTTTTTTTTGTGTGTGTGTGTGGTTTTTTGTTGTTGTTATTTTTATGTTGCTGAATTCTATTGCCTTACATTTTGATGAGAAATTTTACATTTTTGTTCATGAGAGATATTTGTTGCTAATTTTCTTTTTCAGTAATGTCTTACCCTGGTTTGGGTATCAGGGTTATGCTTGCTTCATATTATGAATTTGGGAGCTCTCCAGTCTTATCCATATTTTATAATAATTTGAATAAAGTTGGTATCAGCTCTTATCTGAATGTTTGGTTAAATTCACCAGTACAGCCGTATGGACCCAGACTTTTTTTGGATGAGTTATTTTAAAGTTTGGTAGTTATCTTCTTTTGTTTCTATTTCAGTCTGTGTTGTTTATGTCTGTCATGTGTTTCAAGAAAACTTGTCCATTTCTTTTAGATTTCCATATTTGTTGCTGTATAATTCTTCATAGTATTCTGTTATCATAATTTTAATTTTCAGTGGTTCTGTAATGATGTTACCCATATAATTTCATATTCATGCTATTTGTATCTTCTTTTCTTTGGTTAGACTTACCAGTAGTTTGTTGATTTTATTAATCCTTTCAAAGAAACAACTTCTTGTCTTATTGATTCTTTCCATTGTTTTTCTGCTTTATATTTCATTTATTTTTACTCGAACATCTATTATTTCTTTTCTTCTAGTGACTGTAGGTTCACTTTGTTGCAGTTGTTCTAATTTTTGGAGATATTAATTTACAGCATTGATTTTTGTTCTTTCCTCTCTTTAGATGTGTAAATTTATCACTATAATTTGTCCTCTAAGAAATCATTTTGCTATGTCCCAAAGGTTTTGGTATATTGTGTCTTTGTTCTTGTTTGATTCAATGGATTTTTCAAATTTCATTTTAAATTTGTTTTACTACCTAGTAACTTTTCAGCATGGTATTATTTATTTCCCATGTATTTAATTTTTCCATTTATCTTCCTATTGTTGATTTATAATTTAATAGCATTGTGATCTATGAAGATGTTCTGCAGTATTATGATGTTTTTAAATTTACTGCAATTTACTTTGTGGCCTAGCATATAGTCTATTCTGAAGAATGCTTTATGTGTATTGTAGAAGAATGTATACTGTGTTTTTGAATTGAGTGCTCTGTTTATGTCAATGAGGTCTAGTTGGTTGCTTGTGTTGTTTAGTTCTTTTATGTCTTTGTTGAGTTTCTTTCTAGTTGTTTTGTCCTTCATCAAAAGTGGTATGTTAAAATCTATTATTATTGTGGAGTTGTCTATTTCTTTCTTCAGTTCTATTAGAGTTTGATTTACTTAATTTTAGGTTCTTTCAGTAGGAGCACAGATACTGATTATGGATATGTTCTCGTCTTCAATTGAAAATACTTGGATTTCTAGTGTATGTTGTCTTAGTTTATAAGGTGTGTTTCTTGTAAACAGCATATTGATGCATCCTGTTCTTATACATTCTGCTACTCTCCATCTCTTGACTTGAACTTTTAATACATTTATATTCATTATAATTAATGATGGTGGTGGTGGTAGTTATGTGCCATGGAGTCAGTTCCGAGTCATAGTGACCCTGCATAGGGTTTCTTAGGCTGTAAATCTTTATAGGAGAAGAAAGTCTCACTTTCTCCCACAAAACAGCTGGTAGTTTCAAACTACTGACTTTGATGTTAGCAATCTGACTTGTAACCACTATGCTACCAAAGCTCCTTGCAATTACTGATAGGTATGAATTAATTGTTATCATTTTGCTTTGTGATTTTTTGTGATGAAGAAGAGTGTAACATCAGAATTGGATGAAGATTCATTAACAACTATCAATGATACAACCTTGTGCTGAAAGTGAAGAGGACTTAAAATACTGATGAAAATCAATTACCAGAGCCTTTAGTATGGACTGCATGTCAATGTAAGGATAACAAAATTCCTAACATCTGTGTCAATAAATAACATCATGATAAATGGAGAAAATATTGAAGTTGTCAAAGAATAAATTTTGCTTGAATCCACCATCTTGATTCTCTTGGAATTGACTATACTTAGAAGAAGTAGTCAATAAATCAAATGATGTATTTCATTAGGTAAATCTCTTGTGCAAAATGTGTTTAAAATGTTCAAAAGAAAAGATATCAGTTTGAGAAATAAGGTGCACCTGACCCAGGCCATGGTATTTTTCAATAGTCACATATGCATGTGAAAGTTGGGCAGTGAATAAGGAAGACCATAGAATTCCTGTATTTGAGTTACGATATTTGAGAAGAATATTGAAAGAACAGTGGAATTCCAGAAGAAGAAACAAATTTGTGTTAGAAGAAGTACAGCCAGAGTGCCCTTAGAAGACAAGATACCAAGACCTCTTCTCTCAGAGTTTGGACATATATCAGGAGGGACCAGTCCCCCAAGAAAGATTTCATGCTTGGAGGGTCAGCAAAAAACGAGAAAGACTCCTACGAGATAGACTGACAGAGTAGCAACTGCCATGGGCTTAAATGTACCAACAAGTGTGAAGATGGTGCAACACTGGGCATTGTTTAGTTCTGTTAAACAAAGGGTCACTCTGAGTTTGGAGCTACTCAATGGCACTTAAAAATAATAGCAACAACTGGTTTTTTTGTTTTACATAATATTTTGCTCTGACTTCATTTTGTTTGTAGGGTTTCTTTCTATTTTCTTTGGTACTGTTGTTTAATTATTACTAAATTGATCTGAAATTCTTTTTATTTTGATATGAATGTGTATTAATTTTATTTGAGTTCACCCTGAAATTTATTAATTTTTTGCCCAGTTAAAAACTCTGTTTTAACTTCAAATTTACTTGACTTCTCATTATTTAAAAGTTCTGTATACTAGTCCCTCTTTTTCTTTGTAGATGCCTACGCTATAAATTGTTATCTACCAACTTCTTCAAACTGAAATTAATCAAACTTGGAATTAAGATGTATTGAACATTACTGGTGATATGTTAAGAGAGCAAAAAATCATTGAGAATACAAGAAAGAAAGGAAAGATCAAAATGGATGTCAGAAGAGACACTGAACCTTGATCCCCAGCAAAGAGATGCTAAAATAAATGGAAGAAATGAGGAGGTCCATGAGCTGAACAGAAAATTTCAAAGACCAGCTTGAGGAGATAAAGCCAAATATTACAACAAAATGTGCAAAGATCTGGAGTCAGAAAACCAAAAAGGAAGGAACATGCTCAACATTTATCAAGCAGGGTGAACCGAAGAAAAAATTCAAGTCTTGACTTTTGTTTTTAAAAGATTCTCTGGGCAAATTATTTAATGATGCAGAAAGCATCAAGAGATGATGGAAGGAATACACAGAGTCACTGTACCAAAAGGAAATGGTTAATGTTCAACTGTTTCAAGAGGTAGCATATGATCAAGAGCCAATGATATACTTAGGTAGGAAATCCAAGGTGCATTGAAGGAATTTGCAAAGTACAAGACACCAGGAATTTATGGAGTAAAATTTGAAATCTTTCAAGAAAGTGAAGTGGCACAGGAGACACTCATTCATCTCTGCCAAGAAATTTGGAAGAAAACTATCTGGCTGACTGATTGGAAGAGATCCGTATTTGTGCCCATTCCAAAGAGAGATGACTCAACGGAATGCGGAAATCATTGGACAATCTATTTGACATCTCATGTGAGTAAAGTTTTGCTAAAGGTAATACAGGAATGGCTACAATCATACTGACAGAGAACTTCCAGAGGTTCAAGCCAGATTCAGAAGAGGCTGTGGAATGAGGGATATCATTGCTGATGTCTTAGTGATCTTGACTGAAAGCAGAGAATATCAGAAAGATATTTACCTGTGCTTCATTGACTACGCAAAGGCTTTCAATTGTGTGGATCATGACAAGCTATGGACAACATTGTGAAGTATGAGTATTCCAGAACACTTAACTGTGCTCATAAGGAATCTGTACCTGGACCCAGAAGCAGTTGTTCGAACAGAATATGGGAACACTGAATGGTTTAAAATTAAGTAAGGTGGGCGAAAAAGTTGTATTTTTTTCACCATATTTATTCAAACTGTATGCTGAGCAAACCATCTGAGAAGCTGGGTTATATAAAGAAAAACATGGCATCAGGATTGGAGGAAGACTTATTAACAACCTGTGATATGCAGATGATACAACCTTGCTTGTTGAAAGTGAAGAGGACTTAAAACATTTACTGATGAAGATCAAAGAGCATAGCCTTCAGTATGGATTACATCTCAATTTAAAGAAAACAAAAATCCTCACCACTGGACCAATAAACAACATTCTTATCAATGGAGAAAAGATTGAAGTTGTCAAGGACTTCATTCTTCTTGGATCAACTATCAACACTCATGGAAACAGCAGTCAAGAAATCAAATGACATATTGCATTAGGCAAATCTGTTGCACAAAACCTTTTTAAAGTCTTGAAGAGCAAAGATGTCAGCTTGAGGACTAGAGTGTGCCTGACCCAAGCCATCGAATTTTCAATAACTTCATATGCATGTGAAAGCTGTACAGTGAATGAGGAAGACCGTAGAAGAAATGACATATTTGAGTTATGGTGTTGGAGGAGAATATTGAAAGTGCCATGGGCTGGCAAAAGAATCAATAAATCCGTTTGGGAAGAAGTACACCCAGAATGTTCCTTGGAGGCCAGGATGGCCAAACTTCATTTCTCATACTTGGGACATATTTTCAGGATATCATGTTTGATAAGGTGGAGAGTCAGAGAAAGAGAGGAAGACCCCCAACAAGATGGATTGGCCAAGTGGCAGCATCGATGGGCTCAAGCATAGCAACGATAGTGAGGTTGGCCCAGGATCGGTCAGTGTTTTGTTCTACTGTTCATAAGGTTCTACTGTTCATAAGGTCGGTACCAACTCGATGGCACCTAACAACAACAGCAATGCTTGCAATACATGATTACATGGGTGTGTGTTGTTTACATGGGCATGTTATGTGCAAAAAATACAGAAATGTACTTTATTTATAACATATGAAATTAACTAAAATCATTTGTCAAAATTAACATTTTGCATTGTAGGTAATATTTTGATTAGTATCTCAAGTGACATATGTTAAAAATATTTAAATTACAAGTTGGCATTATATAACCAATAAATGAAGCTTTGTTCAAGTTTACTTTTCTTAATCGTCTCTGCATTATTTGAAATCCATCAGAATTTGTTACTTTAGCTATTTGGTTTATTATTTTAACAATGTCTCTAACTTTATTTGCATTTTAATTTTGGACTAATAATAGGTATAATGGCTTATTTTAATTTATTGTCACCAAGATGAATTCCTCTTTTAGTAATATGTGACAAGTTAGTTTCTTTGCTAACTTATGGGACTTTAGGAAATTTTAAAAATATTGTTTCAAATTAATATGAATTTTTGATGGATAATGATAGATACTTATAACTGATAAAATTTCATTTTTAAGATTAAAAGTTATCATTCAATAGAGTATGAGAGTCTTTTGACATCATTATGTTATCACTGGAGAAAGATAAAGGTAACATTTCTCTTACAGTGTGCCTTATATTTCATATATTAAATAATTATAGGCATCACATTAATAAACTATTTAAATTAAGGTTCACAAATCATTTTTACATAACATGGGTAAAACCAATTAAGATATAAAAGATTATAATAAAGGTTGTGAAAATTTTAAAGTGGTTGAATATCAGTATAAAGGTAATATTTAAATTATTTACTTTCTTTATATTTCTATAAAATACATATTAAATGGAAATAATTTGTTAAATACTACAATAAGCAAAAATGTGGTAAAGAAATACATACAAATATTTCAGGAAACCAAGGCAAGGAAAGTAAGCCTTCAGGACAAACCCCCTTCTAAGACTGGAACTCAAAGGGAACACATGAGCAGATTTGTATGCTCACTGGTGACAACATTGATGTACTTGTGAGTGCAAGTTGGGGAAAGGCAGTGATGAAGGCGAGGACTGAGTTTAGCTAGGGTCTATAGACTCCTGTCAAGCTTGAGATGAGTGAGAAAAGAGAAAAGTCTTGTTAGTCTGAAGTTTGGGGAGACTTGGGAACTCCTGAGCCCAAGTATACTGACCTAGCCACTGGGGGCTAGAGCTGAGAGTGAAGCAGCCAGGTGAGGTGTACAAGAACACCCAAACTTACAGATAGTACCCATTTGACCTAACTTGGATGACTTCCTGATCAGAACTCAACTAGAGGAAATTAAAGAAGTCTGATATAGGAAACAAGTATAAATTGATACAGTTTGATGAACTTGAACTTTGCTTACGTATGTAGTTGTTCAAAATACAAACTGAGAGAGGAGCCTTCACATCTAGGATCAATCCTATTGCCTCAGTACAAAGGATTGATAAGGTCTGGCAACCTAGACTTTGGCTACCAAACATGAGGGAGCTATAGAGCCATGAAGTAACTGACTTACAAGTTTTCAAGAGTGAGTTCAGTTTCAGAGCAATGTGGGGAAGGGTAAAATGCACACTGAACAGCTTTCACCTTGTCTAGATGAGTCTGGTAAAAGATGATATGGATAGGATTCTTTTGATTCAATAGTAAGTAATTGTTATCATGGTTAATTAATTGTGATTGTCACAATTGTAAAGGTAGAAGATGTGTAACAAAAAGGGGAGAATAGTTAAACTTACATTCCAGGTACAGAGGATTCTAGGGCCATCAAGAAGGAAGTGCAAGAGTGAAGCATGGGAACCTAACCAGAGAAACAGTGATGCCAGAGACAGAAGTAGAGGTGATAGCATGGAGAAATAGAGCAGCTGAGGACCCTAAACCCATGGAAAGAGAAAGGCTGTGTGCTGCTGGGCAGGGGTATGGCTTGCAAAATGTGCTCTTTGGTTGTTTAAACAAATATATATATATATATTCCTGTGTGTTTTATATACATTAAAAAAAAAAAAAAAAAAGAATAGAGGCAAATACTGTCAACTGATGGTACATGGAGGGGATTATACTCATTGCAATGATACAAACAAAGCATGATTGATTGAATGCAAAATTGTCATTCTGCCATGTAAACTATAGCTTAATTCACAATAAAAGCTTTAACAAATTTTTTTCAGCTAATATCATTGTCTCAATTTTTCCCATGATATTTCCAAAGTATGTGAGATCTAGTCTCAATCCTGTACTTCTTCCAATTCAGATTTGTTTACTCTCCATGACATATTTAATAGTCTTAAACAAAGCATTATACAAAGGCATCAATTCATCTTCGGTCTTCCTTATTCATTGTCCAGATTTTGCATACATATTGTTGTTGTTGTTATGTGCTATGGAGTTGGTTCCAACTCATAGCGACCCTGTACATGGTTTCTGAAACTATAAATCTTTAAGGGAGCAGAAAGCCTCATCTTTCTCCCATGGAACAGCTGGTAGTTTTGAACTGCTGACCGTGAGATTAGCAGCCCAATTCGTAACCACTATGCATTAGGCAATTAAAAATACCATGGCTTGGGTCAGGCATACCTTTGTCCTCAAAGTAACATCTTTGCTTTTGAATACATGGGCAGACACATGTTAACTTGGGTAAAGGGAAGGCAATATACAGTAAGAGGAAGGTTGGCAAAAATTATGGAGAAAAAATGTTACAACATAGATAAATACTATTATATACACAACCCTGAAAAATCAGTGAAGTACAAATGAATGCATGAATAGATAGATGTACAGGCTGAAAGGCTGCAGAAGGCAGAGTGGGAGTATGCCCATGAATTTATATGTCTGACAAAGAATATGTCTACATGTGTATGAAACTTTTCCACAAATATACCCATGAATATGGTGGAGCATATAGGAAAATAGCAGAGATTTTCTGCTCCAGCAAAGATCTAAAAAGCCTCAGAAACCCAGGGTTTCTGTGAGTCAGAATCGAGTTGATGACATTTATCCACAACAACATAGGGTGTAAAGTAATGACAACTTCTTACACATAACCAAGCACCTTGAAGGAATGAATTACTCATGATGGGAGCTCAGGATCATAGTCTCAGGAGACTTTAAGTTCAATTGGCATAACATAGTCCACAAACGCAATGTTTTACATCCTACTTTGGAAAGTAGCTACTGAGTTCTTACAAAATTCCTGATGGGTTATCTAAAGTGCAATTCTTTGTCTTTCCCTATTTGAAGGAAAAAAAACAAAAACAAAAACAAAAAATCCAAAACTGATAAAAATAAAAACCATATAGAAACAATTGGTTCCATGGACAAATGGACTACAAACATCAATCCTGACGTGACTGAAATGTAAATGAAATAGTTATATTAACTCATCTTCCTTGTAGATGTATGGATATTATCTTATCACTAACAATGTTTTATACCAAGATTTAACAGTGAAGGTAACTTAATTCCTGTTCAATTTGTTATTCCTTGATTTGCAGATCATATGAATATCACATTCAAAATGGCGAATATCAATCCATTTCAGCTCACTAATGCCTAGGATATCCATGTTAAAGTGTTTCATGTCATTTTTGACAAGTTTCAATTTCCATGGATACATTCAACAAAGTTCCAGGTATTTATTAATGGATGTTTGCAGCTGTTTCCCTTATTGAGTCATTATGCGTAGTGGTTACAAGTCAGACTGCTAACCTCAAGGTCAGCAGTTCAAAACTACCAGTTTGTTCCGTGGAAGAAAGATGAGGGTTTTTGCTCCCATAAAGATTTACAGCCTCAGAAATCCTATATAGGATCGCTATGAGTCGGAACTGACTCCATGGCACATAACAAACACCATGCACCAACAAATGAAACTCCCAAAGATTTATTCCATTTACATCATTAAAACACACTCTACTTTGAGTACATAGCTCTTCCTCAATTATATTTTGAGTGTCTTCCAAGGGGCCAATTTCAACCACTGTATCAGATAATGTCTAGCCCCTATTCCTTAGTTTTTAACTGACCATTTCTTTCATAAGTAGATTGGGAGGCCCTCCTTTCTAATCTGACGTATTTAGGAAGTGTTATTGAAACCTATCAACATAGGTGACTCTGCTGGTATTTGCAATACTGGTGATATTGTTTATAGTATTATAGCAACAAACCACCAAAATATGACAGACTGACAAGTGAGATGTGAATTAAGAAAGAAAAAGCACATAGAACTGTGATCTTGAAACCTTGATGAATTTCTTTTTTAAAAAAGTATATACATGTATATGCATAATAACAAGGAGCTCTGGTAGCATAGTGGTTATGAATTGGGCTGCGAACCGCAAGGTCAGCAGTTAGAAACTATCAACTGTTCTACCAGAGAAAGATGAGGTTTTCTGCTCCCGTAAACATTTACAGCCTCAAAAACCCTGTACAGGGTCGCTATGAGTAGGAATGGACTCAACGGCACATAACCACCATCACTATTCATAATAACATGTTGTTGGTATGTGCCATGGTATGGGTTCTGACTTACCATGACCTTGTACAAGGTTTCTGAGAGTGTAAATCTTTGTGGGAGCAGAAAGCCTCATCTTTGTCCCATGGAGTTGATGATAAGCTCAAATCACCTACATTGTAGTTCATAATCCAGTGCTTATACATACATATATATACTATAGCACTGTAAGGAACTCTGGTAGCACAGTGATTAAGTTAAGAGTCAGGTTGTTAACCTAAAGGGCAGGAGTTCGAACCTATCAGCTTCTCCATGGGAGAAAGATCAGACTTTCTGCTCCCATAAATATTTACGGTCGCAGAAACCCTATGCTGAGTCTCTATGAGGCAGAACCAACTTCACGGCACACCACCACCACCATGGCACTACAGGATAAGCATTAGACTGCTAACTGATAGGTTGGCAGTTGAAGCCCACCAGCCACGCATCAGCAACTCTATACAGAGCTGATAAGTGCTATTGGAACCAACTTGATGGTATTTAACAACAATTGTTGTTGTTAAGTGCCGTTGAGTCGGTTCTAACCCATAGCGACCCTGTACAGGGTTTCCGAGGGTGTAAATCTTTACAGGAGTAGAAAGCCTCATCCTTCTCCCACAGAGCGGCTAGTAGTTTCGAACCGCTGACCTGAAGGTTCACAGCCCGATTCGTAACCACTACGCTACCAGAGCTCCTTTTAGCAACAATACCATACTCAAATCTCAAATATTATATATGTCGCTGTAAGACGGAACTGACTTGACTGCACTTAACAACATTATATATATATACATATATATATATATGTGTATATACATATATATTTATATACAC
>NW_006408527.1:32674227-32684552 GCF_000296735.1 Chrysochloris asiatica | reverse complement strand
TCTAAGGAGCAGCTGGTGAGTTTGAACTTCTGACCTTGTGGTTCAAACTGATTTTTCAGGGCAGCTCACACCAGGACTCCATATTTAAATATATACTCAAATACATATACTTATATATTTCATGGTGTGGCGCTGTGACTGAAAACCAGATAGCACACAGGTCTACTCTGACACACATATGGTTGTGCTACATTAGAACTGTCTTGACAGTTGTGTACTGGTTAGTTATATAGAAGCGACAGTTGAATATTTAAATTATATGTACAATGAACATAATTTAGAAATAAATCAAGTCAATTTTACCATTATTATCATTTTATTTATTTTCTATTTCTTGTAAATTGATTTCACATTCTGCATAATGCCACCACTTCTAAAACCTTTTTATAATAAATAGTCTAATCACTTGTCACACACACATTAAGAAATATGTTTTTAAATATCTTAATAAGTTGCTGGGCCTGGGGGCTTGGGAACTTAGTCTCAGGGGACACCATGGTCAACTGACTATGTCCTTCTTTGGTGAATAGCTTCTGGTATCTTAAAAGCTCTGCATTGCCATCCAAGGTGCACTATTGGTTTCTCCATGTATGGAAGAAAAAAGTGATGAGAAGTGAAGATTTTTAGAATCAGTCAAACACACTAATGTAGCATGTGAACATCAGTACCCTCTACTCTGAGATCAGAAGAACTAAATGGTGACTATCACTACCACCTGCTGTAAAAGAAATCACATTAAAAGGTTCTAGATAGAGTGGGATATAATATGGAAAAAAAAAAACTCAAAATTATTTTTTAAAAAAGACCAAGTTTTCTGATCAGAAAGAGACTGGAGGAACCTGAGAGTGTGGTTCTCAACCATCCTTCAGGTCTGGAAAGGAGCTCACCCTCATGGCCCAATTTTCAGTTGAACAGTAGATAGATGACAACAACATTGGTACAGTATACTCATCATGGAATGGTCAATCCTTCAAGATCCAAAGGGCAATATTAATCTAAGGAAAAAGTTGAGAAGGGGTGGGAAGGTAGCTGGCAATTTTGAA
Organism: Chrysochloris asiatica; assembly: GCF_000296735.1. NCBI lineage: Eukaryota > Metazoa > Chordata > Mammalia > Afrosoricida > Chrysochloridae > Chrysochloris > Chrysochloris asiatica. The sequence goes on along the minus strand of NW_006408527.1, from coordinate 32,683,509 downwards.
TTAGGAAAATAAAAAGAACATAGAAAATCCTTTTTCTCTGACAACTACTAATAGGCCTACATCAGAGAGCATTGCTGGGAATATATACTTAAGAAGGAGTTCCGGTGTGGAACTGTAGGATAAACACTGAACCACAAGATTAATTTGAACTGTAAGGTAAAGAAACCCACCAGTTGCTCCTTGGTAACTCAATATTTTTTTTAAATATGGGCAAGTCAGTTCCAACACATAGTGACCCTGTATAGGGTTTCCGAAGAACAGCTGGTGGTTTGAACTGCTAACGTTGAGGTTCAAAGTCCAGTGCTGATTCTACAATGCCACATCAGGGGTCCTTGGAAACTCTATACATGTTCTCTATAAGTTGGAACTGACTTGATAGCATTTAACAACTACAACAAATCCTTAGAAAAAGTTAAGCTGATTATGCCTAGGTAGACAGTCAAATTCCTTTTACTACTTCTCAGTAAGAGTGTAGCAAATTTGTTCATGGTTGTTAATGTTGTTAAGTGCTGTCGAGTCAATTCCAACTAACAGTGACCCTGTATAAGGTTTCCAAGGAGTGACTGGTGAATCTGAACCATCAACCTTGCAGTTCAAGTCAACCTTGTGGTCCAGTGCATTATCCTACTATGCCACAGAGAAAATTACAGACATGCTCATTTTACTGTGCTTTACTTCATTGTGCCTTTCAGATACTGACTTTGTTTTTCACAAGTCGAAGTTCTGTGACAACCGTGTGTCAAGGAAGTCTAATGGCATCATTTTTCCAACTGCATGTGTTCACTTCGTCTGTGTCAAATATTGGTAATTATCACAATATTTCACACCTTTTCACAATGCTGCCATTGTTGTTACATGCTATCAAGTCAGTTCCCACTCAGAGAGCCTATGTACAACAGAGCAAAACACCGCCTAGTCCTGCACCATTCTTACAACCCTCATTATGTTTGAACCCATTGTTGCTGCCACTGTGTCAGTCCATCTCATTGGTCGTCTTCTTCTTTGTTGATAACCCTCCACTTTTCTAAGTGTGATGTTCTTCTCTAGGAACTGGTCTTTCTTGACCACATATGCAAAATAGGAGAGTCAGATTATTTCTCCATTCTTATTCTAAAGAAGCATTCTAGTTATACTTCTTCCAAGACAGATTGTTTGTTCTTCTGGAAGTCAGTGGTATATTTAATATTCTTTCCCAGCACCTTAATTCAAATGTATTGATTCTTCAATGCTCTTCCATATTCATGGTCCAACTTTTATATGCATATGAGGTGATTGAGACTACAATGACTTGAGCCAGGCGAACCTTAGATCTCAAAGTAGGATATTTATACTTTAAAATAATTCTAGCATTTTGCAATCCTAATACACACAAAATAGACTACATAATAGTGTAACTATAATTTTTAATATGCAATGGGAACCAAAAAAAGTTCTGTGACACACTTTATTGTGATATTTACTTTATTGTGATGGTTTGGAATCAAATCTATAATACAGTGGGCTCAGATATAGGAATGATTGTGAGGATAGTGCAGGACTGGCTAGTGTTTAATTCTATTGCACATAAGGTCACTGTGAAAAAGAACCTAATGGAGAGCACCCAACCACAGCATGCTTACAACTCTCTTTGTGATCATCAGTTAGAAACAATGCATCACTCCTCAGAAACCCTAGGCAGGGTCTCTCTGAGTCAGAACTGACTAAATAGCACTTATCAACAACAACCATTCAGCAGTGTAAACAAATGTGAAATGTAAGGACTGTGAAGATTAGTGCCAGCCTCTAACATTTGAAAGTTTTACAGAGGAGTATAAAAGTTCAAGTCTCTGCTCAAGGCAATGGCAGAGATGAGCAAAACTTTATGCCACTGTGATAAAAGAATCTCTTATCTCTTAAAGCTGCAAAACTGAGATGCCTGACAACCCAAATCAAACATTGATCTAGTGATCCTGATGGGTAGCAAATTACACTGTCAGTTACGCTTATAGAACTGCCAGCTGTCCTGTGTGAAATGTAGGACATCTATGGGATAAGATTTGGATCTTCAGAATTGAAATGGTTTCAGTCATGTGAGTACCCAGTTAGAAAAAAAAAGCTTTACAAATCTATTGCCTTTGACTTATTTGCAACTCATGGAAATCCCCTGTATGTCAGAATAGAACATTGTTCTACCAAGATGAACAAGAACAAGCCCAATTAAGTCTCCCATGGAGACGATATCCTCTTTTACTCTCTCCGATGGGTTAATACACTGCTTGTCAGAAACAGTTTTCTAGAAAAGAAGGATAATTTTTCTTCATTTCCTATGACTCCTATTTTTCCAAAATTTTAAGTATTTTAATTTCTTCATGGAGCATAGGAAAACGATGAGGAATTGCTGTCAATAATCAAAACATAAATGGGTTTTTGTTGTTGTTATGTGCTGTGGAGTCAGTTCTGACCCATAGCAACCCTGAACAGGATTTCCAAGGCTGTAAATCTTTACGGGAGCAGAAAGCTTCATCTTTCTCCCGCGGAGCAACTGGTAGTTTGGAACTGGTAGTGGATAAATAATTCCAGAACTTTTAGAAACTGATTCTAAGGTGAATAGCCAACAATAGAGAAATGAGTTCTATATAAAATTAGGCCTTTTAGACTGTTCATATGTTTATTATGACCCTTTCTGAACCACAATTATCCTTTGCTTTGCAAACATGTAGGGATTTATGAGAAATGTCCTCTGGACCTAAAAGGATAAATATCAAGGTTCCTTTGAAAATGGGTCCTCATGACTTGCTAGCAGGAATGATAATATAATTTCTGCATCATTAGATCATTATCAGGATTCTCAGGAATGACTTTGGAAAAAGGTAAATGTTTCCAATGAGAGAAGAAAAAAAAAAAATGAATAAATGTTGTTTTATCTCACTGTCAGTGGTTTTTGAAGGAGTCCTGGTGTGGAGCTGTGGGTTAATGCTCTGGACTGTAAGGTCAGTTTGAACCAAAAGGTCAGCAGAGTCAGAACCAACTCAATGGCACTTGACAACAACAACATGGTTTCTGAAAGAATATGTGGTTTGAGATCAATGTATATTTATGGAAAAACCAATGATGATTCAATTTCAGATTCTTGTGAGTAATAGTTTAGGAAAAATAGTGATAAAGAGGTTTTAAGAAGTGGGTAATTATATTTAAAATATATTCAGCCAAAGGGCATACTGCTGTGCCATGTAAAGTTCAGCAGAAGGATGCAATGAATTGTAAACATTTTAAAACTAGTTTGTGGTTGAGGAAGGACATCTCTATAAATTTAGTAAATTTATTGCTTGTATACTTACAATATATGAATTTTATAGCATGTAAATTAAACTTCAATAAAATTGTGAAATAAAACTGCCAGGAAAAATTATGAGGCTAATATTCTATTGTAAATAATAAAGACAGAAAAATGTTTTTTTTTTGTTGTTGACTCAGTTCTCATTGGGACTAGTACTGCTCTCCAGACGGTACTTTGGAAACTTGTGAAAATAAAAACAATGTTTCACAATGACTAGGATATATGATTGCCATTTAATGGGTGGTACTATGGTCAATTAACCACCCCCGCCCCCCCAAAAATTTGTTTAACAGTCTCATCAAGGAAGTGTCTCTTTACGTCCTTTAGAATATACTGTTACACATTTGTGTGGACTATCATGTTACAAATATCTAAAACCAAATTCTTACCTATTTTATATACAAATACAAATAATTTGTTACAATTTCAGTGTAATTACCATTTCAGTTGAAAAGTTTGTACGTTGTTTTGCTCAAAACTTTGCCAAGTTTTTGCATCATTTAAAGAATAGCATAATTTGATTAATTTTTGTGGATTTGTGTTAGATATTTGAAGTATCTGTATACTCTGATATTTTAGCTTTCACTTTCATATACAGGACTAAGCACCTGACTTCTTTGTTATATATTTTAAGGTAGACATAACCAATTTTCTATAAACTAATTAAAATTATAAACTAATTTGCCTGTATATATGATAGTTTTACTTTTTATCTCTACACTTCTCTTTATGGGACCCTCAAGGTCAGCAGTTCAAACTAAGCTGTTCTGTGGGAGAAAAATGAGACTTTCTGTTCCTATAAAGATTTACAGCTTCCAGCAGATAAGAAGAGAGGGCATATGCATAAGAACCCTCACACTTGCAGATACTACCCACTTTACCTGGCTTCAATGGCTAGATGATCAGAGCTCAACTAGAAGAAGAGAGAAGAAGAAAAAAATAGTAACCTGATACAATTTGATGAACTTGACTTACACCTATGGATGCAGCAGCAGTAACTCAAAGAGGGAATAAATCTTTACAGTGAGGATCATTCCCATCCCCTCAATACACAGAGTAGACAGGGATGGACAACTTGGACATTGGCTGCCCAAAATGGGGGGTGCTACAAAGGCAAGAAGTGACTGACTTACAAGCTTTGAAGAGGGAACCTAGATCCAGAGGTCACAGAGGAACATAGAATCTCCAATGATTGGTATCCAGTCTGTCTGGGCAGGACTGATGAAAGGAGATAGGTATAACATTCATGTGGTACAGTAGTGAATAATTGCTATCAGGACTGACTGTGAAGGTTGGAATTGTAAAGGTAGATGTTTTGTAGCAAATGGAGGGGTGTGGTTGACTTTGAAGTCCAGGAGCAGAAGTCCCTGGGACCATCATGGAAGAAGAGCAGACTGTGAAACCGTACCCAGAAAAACAGTGACACCAGAGATAGAGCCAGAGCCAATGATGTGGAGAGATAGAGTGGCTGGGGACTCTAGACCAAGAGAGGGAGAGGGGCTGTGTGCTGATGACCAGGGGGCAGGCTTGCAGGTATGTCCTTTGGTTGGTTGATGTTGCATGGAGGGGATTGTAACCATAGCAATGTAATGATATACGATAGGATGAATGTAAAGTTAATGTTTTCCCATATAAACTATCACATAATTCACAATAAAATATTTAAAAAAAAAAAAAAAAGAAAGAAAAGATTTACATCCTCGGAAATCCTGTAAAGGGTCGCTATGAGTCAGGACCGACTCCACGCCACATAACCACCACCACCATCATACTATTTATAAATTTTATTTCAGCCAAAGTAACATACACTTATATAAGATAGTGTTCGATTATCTCTTTAAATACACATTATAAGTGGAAATGTGCATTGGTTCTGATAAACCAGGTAAGTATTGATCTTGTCAGATGAACTTTATTACATTTAGAACTTTCCTCCAAAACCCTACATGTAAACTCAAGAGAAATTTTGTCAAATGATATTGTGTATTCAATTCCTTAGAATAATAATAGATTTCAATATAAATTATTTTTGTCTTCAGAGTTTTAAAACAAGTTTGGATGTTCAACCTCCTGATTATATACAGCCTAGACTGGTTTCTCCTCCTGAGAAATAGTCATATTTTGTTTAAAAAATCTCACATGGGTTACAGGGAAGGCAATATATCATAAAAGAGAGGTTGTCAGAAGAAAGATGAAAGTAGCAGAAGACAAGGGAGGAATGCAACAGTTAACGTGAATAGAGGTTAATACTATTAATTGATGGTACATGGAGAGGATTATAGTTATTATGGTGTGATGAAGTACATGATTTGTTGAATGTAAAAATGGATGATCTACTCTGTAAACCCTAAGTCAATTCATAATATAAGTAAATTTAAAAAAATCAACTCTATGGAACATAGTTATACTCTGACATGCATGGGGTCTCCATGAGTTGGAGTCTACTGGATTGATTCTTAATGTTTAAAAACAAGCAAATAAAACTTCACAAAGAAATAACACCATGGCAGTTAAAACAATTCAAAGAATTTACTATTTGCTCAAAAAAAAAAAATATATATATATATATATTTTTTTTTCTGAAGATATTTGAATGCTTATTTTTTATCAAAACCTTTTTCATTTTCTTTCCCTAAAAAGATGCCTTCACATTTCATATTATTTCAAACATGTGATTTGAAAATAGAGACTTCTAAGACCTTTTAACAATTTTTTTATGTTTTATTTCTTTATGTGAGTAATTAGCAAAATTGTGATTGTTTTCTCAGTCTACATACATAGATACAATATATATTCTGCTATGGACTTTCATGACACGCTTTAAGAAATATTAAGATTTAAAGACCTTTTGTTCAGTACTGGTAGTTATATATATTTTTAATAACCTGGTTTGAAATATTTCCTATAGTACCCTTTATAATTAAGTAAAACTACTTATTATTTTTTTAACTTATTTGTGAAGTTTCAAATACATGATAGAATTGCTTTTGGAATTTGAAATAAAGCTACTTAGAGTTTAAAAAATAATACATTTAATCTCTTTACCAACTGTTTTCTAACTGCAGTATTTTTAAGTGATGTTAAAGCTTTAAAGTTTGCCAATTTCAAGAATACCCTTCCCCAGAATAAAACTGAACATATGGGTGCAATAATATCATGTCTGCCACTGAAGTTTCTTTTCCATAATAATATTTGAAATTATGTCACTTCTATACATCAGCACACCTTTGCAATATACTTAATGAATTTAAGTACATAAAGGCTGGTTTAACCATTGACAGAAGTAAAGGTTCAATTACTGTTGTTAGGTACCATCAAGTCAGTACCAACCCATAGTGACCTTATGCACAGCAGAATGAAACACTGCCCTATCTTGGGCCAGGCTCACTACTGTTGCCATACTTGAGTCCATCGATGCTGCCACTTGGCCAATCAATCTCGTTAGGGGTCTTCCTCTTTTTCTCTGACCCTCCACATTACCAAACATGATATCCTTCTCCAGCAACTGCTCTCCTGATGATATGTCCAAAAGATGAGAGACAAAGTTTGACCATCTTGGACTCCAAAGAGCACTCTGGTTGCACTTCCTCCAAAACAGATCTATTGGTTCTTTTGGCAGCCTATGGCACTTTCAATATTATCCAACACTATCACTCATAAGCATCAATTCTTCTACGGTCTTCCTTATTCACTGTCCAGCTTTCACACGCATATGAGGTTATTGAAAATACCATGGTGTGGGTCAGATGCACCTTAGTCCTCAAGTTGACATCTCTGCTCTTCAACACTTTAAAAAAGGTCTTGTGCAACAGATTTGCCTAACGCAATACCTCATTTGATTTCTTGACTGCCGCTTCTGCCCTTGACAACTTCATCCTTTCTCTGTTGATAAGAATGTTGTTTACTGGTCCAATTCAATAGGTGACATTTAAAGGCATTAATATAAATGAGATAAATATTCTTCCAAAACACCAGGAAAAAAATGTCATTTAGTTGGAAACCAGTTGGAAATCTTTAAAGAATTTAGGCAAACATCTTCAAATAACAAAATTGAATTTTCAATATTACATACAGTATTAAATCTTGAAACTTAAGAAATTGAATTAGAGAACCCCACTTTTGTATCAAAATATAACACTTAATTGTGATAGATGGTTTTACTCGGTTTGGTATGTTATTATTTAATTACCTTTCCATTTTTAATACGGTTACTTTTAGAATTATGTATTACATGTTTCAAAAGAGCTGCAAGGCTTATTTAAGAATCCATTATATTTGTACAACTTTAGGTTATTATCTTTATCTTTGTAAAAAGCCTCCAAAACTAAAACACTCCTATGAAATTCCAACTAAGCATTAGAATATATATTCTAGAAATATCTGTATTACAATACCAATTCTGAAAAGAAATTATTCTATTTCAAGGTAGATAAACAGTGATCAGCATCCCTAGAATGTGAAAATGGTTAATCGCTCAAACACTAGCTGAAAGTTGGTCACCTGAACCGCCCAAGGATGCCTTGGAAGACAGCCTTGATGGTCTGCTTCCAAAGATTCACGGCCCAGAAAATCCTATGGAGTAGTTCTATCCTACACACATGGGATTGTCTTGAGACTGAATCAACTTGACAGTAGTCAAAAGCAAGAAGCCATTTCATAAATCTACCATTTTTCTAGGTTTTATCATTCACTTTACTTAGCTTATAGCTTCAATGTTGTTGTTAAGTGCCATCCAGTTGGCTGGTGAATTTGAAACTCATAAAGATTTGAGTCGTGGTGTGGCACTGTAGGATAAGCTTTGGACTGTTAATGCATGGTAAACAGTTCAAACTTAGCAGCCACTCACTGAAAATGCTATACAGCATCTCAATGAGTCCGAAATGCAACAGGAGCTCTGGTAGCATAGTGGTTAAGAATCAGGCTGCTAATCTCAAAGTCAGCAATTCGAAACTTCCAGTGGTTCTGCAGGAGAAAGATGAGGTTTTCCGCTCCCGAAAATATTTACAGTCTGTGAAACCCTGTACAGGGTACCTATTGATGGGAACCCTGGTAAGTCTGAACCGCCGAACCTTGTGCTTCAAATGGACATTGCAGTCCAGTGCATTAACACACAGCACCACATCAAGTTTCTCTCTCTTTTTCTTTATCTATCTATCATCTATCTATCTACATATCTATCTAGCGATCTACACACATACACACACATACATATACTTTTACATATACATATGGAGTCCTTTTTGCCACTGTAGGATAAGCACTCGACAACAAGATCAGATTGAACCTCAAGGTCGATGGCTCAAATGAACCAGTCGCTCTTTCTTAAACCTAATACAGGGTCGCTATGAATAGTATAAACATAAAACCAAGTGGCCACAACTTGTCTGTATATCGTGCTGTGGTGGATTGAGTTGCTGTGATTCTTAGGGCTCTGCCACCAGTATTTTGAATAACCAGCAGGGTCACCCATGGTGGACAGGTTTCAGATGAGCTTCCAGACAAAGACAGACAAGGAAGAAAGATTGACAAACTACTTCCGAATTGCTAGTCACTGAAAACTCTATGAATAGCAGAGAAACACTGTCAGATACAGGACCGGAAGGTGGGAAGGCACTCAGAATGCGAATGGGTAAAAAAATGCCTCCTCAAAGTAGAGTTTACCACGATGACGTGAATAGAGTTAAGCTTGAGGGAGAAAAGCACACAGGACCTTCATTTTCTGATAGGGTACGACAGAAATGAAGAGAAACAGCTGTAAACATCCATTGAAAATTGGAACATGGAATGTACAAAGTATGAATCTGGGAAAATTGGAAGTTGTCAAAAAATGAAATGGAATGCATCAACATCAATATCTTAGGCATTAGTGAGCTGAAATGGACTGGTATTGGCCATTTTGAATCTGACAATCACATGGTTTACTATGGAGGGAATGACAGATTGAAAAGGAATGGTGTTGCATTCAT
>NW_006408527.1:32636335-32672280 GCF_000296735.1 Chrysochloris asiatica | reverse complement strand
TCGCGGAAGTAGCAGTCAAGAGATCAGACGACGTATTGCACTGGGCAAATTTGCTGCACAGGAACTTTTTAAAGTGTTGAAGAGCAGAGATGTCAACTTGAGGACTAGGGTGCACCTAACCTCATACTTTGGACATATTGTCAGTAGGGAAGTGTCACTGGAAAAGGTCGTCATGCTGGGTAAGGTGGAGGGTCAGAGAAAACGAGGAAGACCCCAATGAGATGGATCAGCCAGGTGGCATCACTGATGGCGCCAAGTGTGGCAGCGGTAGTGAGGTTGGCTCAGGATGGGACATTGTTTCGGTCTGCTGTGCATGGGGTCGCTATGAGTCGGTTCTGACTTGATGGCACCTGACAACAACAACAACATGAATAGGAACCAACTTGACGACACTTAACAACATATGCATATACATACAGAGTACATATATTTTCTTCTTAGTATAATAGTTTACGTTGACTAAAAGTTTAAAAAAATGATTTCTCCTTAAGTATATCATTAAATTTATTATCTTGGAATTCAATGTCTCTTAGTCTGATGTGAAAAGACCATCTGGAAATTTCTTATCCAGTTCGATGATAAAATTATAATGTTATCTAATTGGTATGTTGTTGTTATGTGCTTCGGAATGGGTTCCAACTCATAGAGATCCTGTACAGAATTTCCAAGGCTGTAAATCTTTATGGAAGCAGAAAGCCTCATCTTTCTCCCGCGGAACAACTCGTAGTTTCAAACTGCTGACCTTAAGTTTCGCAGTCCGGTTCATAACCACTACACTATCAGAGCTCCTTATCAATTGTTATAGCATAAAGAAATTAACTTTGAGTAAAGATGATTTAATACATTTTCATTTTTTCTCATTCATTTTACAAATTTCTAATCGAGAAATTCTTTCAAAGAAAGAAAAGATATATCCACCATTTCTATTTGCAAATTCCTTTCAAACTCATTTTTATTACCTGAATAAAAGAATTAAAATGTCATGGTGCTGTGGGCTTATGTGCTGGACTGCATAGTCAGTTTGAACCACAAGGAGTCCTAGCGTGGTGTGTAGGGTAACTGTTCAACCTCAAGGTTAGTTTGAACTGCATAGTGGGCAGTTCAAGCTCACCAACTGCTCCTTGGAAACCCTATACTGAGTTGCTATGAGTCAAAACCAACATGATGACAGCACTTAACAATAACAACAACTATATATACAGTTTGCTGTTAAGTGCTGTCAATTCATTTCTGACTCATAGAGACCCTGTACAGGGTTTCCAAAGAGTGGCAGCTAGGTTTGAATTGTCTACCATGTCATTAGCAGAGCAAAGCTTATCCTACTGTGCCACAACATGGTAACTTTATTTGTATCATTGAACTCCTTGTGTGATGCCATAGGATCTACACTGGACTGTGAACCACAAGGTTGGCAGTTCAAACTCACCAGCCGTTTCTTGGAAACTTGTATAGGGTCTCTATGAGTTGGAAACAACTCGATGGCCCTTAACAACAACAAAGTATGACCATATTTTATATTTAAATAGCATTCTTCCCATTCTATTTAAAATGGTAATCGATGAGAAAATACAGGTGGGTAAACAAGAGTTTTTATTTTCATGATACAAAGATTATCAGTATCATTTTTTTCATTGAGATGAAATTACTTTGAGATGATTCTTCTTTTAGTTAGCTTTTACTGATAAAGTATACACACACATATAAACCAAACAAACAAACAAAAAAACAGAACTCTCCAGACTTAGTCACTTAAAAAAAATATATTAACTTCACCATGTTGTGACTTGGCTAGGTGTTTCATTTCCCAAATAACTGAAATTTAGCAACAAGTTCATGAGCATGCTGCTTCACATACAACAGTTTTTAGATGGATTAAACATTTTAAGGAAGATCAGGGAGACCACAAGGATGAGTAAAAGTGAGGGAAGACTGGTGAAGTCCAGAAACTGGTGGAAGAAGACTGCAGGATTACCAGCAATGCTATAGCTACTGGATTTGAGGTCTCACATGGGTTGGCATTTTGAATCTTAAGCAAATAGTTTTCAGTCAGCAGATTTTCAGATCAATCAGTGCCATAAGTGTCAAATGAATTAATTTTAAAAATGCAGTCATTTAGTAGTTTTATATGAAAATAAATTACCTTTTGTTTACTTTTTTAAAATTTTGAAATACCCATGTCATCTTCAACCATATGTGGTTCCAATGGTTTTAGTTAGATATTTCATTTTCAAATAGCAATGAACTCCAACATACTAGTAATTATGTAGATAGTGAAGGAAAGGACAAATTTCATTCTATTACGCATTAAAGAGCTAATTTGACAGCAAGTAGCAACAACAAGACAGCAACATTTAAATATCTAATAAGGGAGCTTCAGTTTCTTGAACTAGTCCATTTTAAACATTCCAAAATGATGAAAAGTCATCTTAACAGTTAAGAGAGATGTTCAAAGAAACATATGAAAGATAATTTTAAGGAAACATTCTATCCTCAAAATAATATTTTATAACAGTCCTGATGTGGTACAGTGGGTTAATGCAAAGTCAATTTGAATTGTAGGGTTGGCAGTTCAAGCTTAACCAGCCATTCCTTGGAAACCCTATACAGGGTTGCTATGATTCGGAACTGACTTGATGGCGCTTAACAACAACAACAAACAGAGGAGCACACATTTATCTATGCTGTGCTAACCAACAATAAAGAAATAAATGAATCCAATGAAGGAATTTATCTGGTTACAGCACTTTCAGGAAAAGTAATGATAATAACTACAAAACCCCAAGGTTCTGTAGTGAGTATTTTACATTTATTTCCTCATTTAGTCTTCATTATGACACTAAAGATTAGCTATTATTATTATAGATGAGAAAACAGGCTCAGACAACTAAGCCTATATGAATGATAAAAGGCAACATTAAAGGAGCTGATTTTTACCATTTAAATCGACTTTGGAATATTGAAAGTGCCATGGGCTGCCAAAAGAACCAATAGATCCATTTTGGAAGAAGTGCAACCAGAGTGCTCCTTGGAGGCCAGGATGGCCAAACTTCGTCTCTCATACTTTGGACATATTGTCAAGAGGGACCAGTTGCTGAAGAAGGATATCATTTTTGGTAAGGTGGAAGGTCAGAGAAAAAGAGGAAAACCCCCCATGAGATGGATTGGCCAGGTGGCAGCACCGATGGACTCAAGCGTGGCAACAGTAGTGAAGTTGATCCAGGATTGGACAGTGTTTTGGTCTGCTATGAATTGGTGCTGACTCGATGGCAACTAACAACAACAACAACAACAAAGTAACTATAGAGTCCTGATGTGGCGCTGTGGGTTAATGTGCTAGACTGCAAAGCCATTTAAACTGCAAGGCCAGTTGTTAGAGCTCACCAGCTGCTCCTAGGAAACCATATATGGGGTTGCTATGGGTTGGAACTGACTCTATGGCAATTCACAACAACAAAGCAACTAAGGAGTACTGGTGTAGCGCTTTGGGTTAACATGCTGTATGGCAAGGTTTGTTTCAAACATAATGTCGGAGGTACAAGCTCACCAGAGCGCTCCTTGAAAACCATAAATAGGGTCATTATGGGTGGGAACCAACTCGATGGCACTTAACAACAACAACAAAGTCACTAAGGAGTCTTGGTGTGGCGCTGTAGGTTAATGCACTGGAATGCAAAGTCAGTTTGAACTGCAAGGTTGGCGTTGAAGCTCACCAGCTGCTCTTTGGAACCCTATACAGGGTCGCTATAGGTCAGAACCAACTCGACGCCACCCAGCAACAACCACAAAATAACTAAAATGTGTAAGGACAACATTGTTACCATCAAAGTTCATTTGATATTATCAAACAGTTCATTTGATATTTTTCCTTTATTTACTCAACCAAATTGAGTTTAAATTTTTCCAATTGAAATAATAGAGCTAGATTTCACAAAGGAAACAGAAAAATATTGAACTTCTCTCTGTCTTCTTGGGAGTGCTAATTAACTTCCCTTTTGTATAATATCTAGCAAAGCTCCCAGAACTATTTCACATTTGATATTATAAATTTAACATCATTTATATGCCATTCTGAAGTCGGGTTCATTTAAGAACCTGGATTTTCTACCACTCTTTGTTTTATAATTGCAAAAATATGAAGCACCAACAATGCCACCTATAATTCTCTCTATTCAGCTAGTTTTGATTATCCATTGCAGTGGTCACACAGGACACAGACACTATATTCAGAATTGTGGGGTTAAACAGGGATGACAACAGGTTACAATTTATATTCAGAAATGATCAGAGCACTGATGTTCTAGTTGTTGTTGTTGTTGTTAGATGCCATTGAGTTGGTACCAACCCATAGCGACCCTATGCACAGCAGAACTAAACATTGCCCAATCCTGGGACAACCTTACTACTGTTACCAAGCTTGAGCCCATTGATGCTGATACTTGGCCAATCCATCTCATTGGGGGTTTCCTCTTTTTTTCTGACCCTCCATGTTACCAAACATGATACACTTCTTCAGCAACTGGTCACTCCTGACAATATGTCCAAAGCATGAGAGATGAAGTTTGGCCATCTTGGCCTCCAAGGAGCACTCTGGCTACACTTCTTCCGAAATGGATATATTGGTTCTTTTGGCAGACCATGGAATTTTCAATATTCTCCTCCAACACCGTAACTCAAAGGCATCAATTCTATGGTCTTCCTTAGTCACTGTCCAGCTTTAGCATGCATATGAGGTTATTGGAAATACCATGGCTTGGGTCAGGTGCACCTTAGTCCTCAAGATGACATCTTTGCTCTTCAACACTTTAAAAAGCTCTTGTGCAGCAGATTTGCCTAATGTAATACATCATTTGATCTCTTGACTGCTGCTTCCATGAGTGTTGATAGTTGATCCAAGAAGAATGAAGTCTTTCACAACTTCAATCTTTTCTTTGTTGATAAGAATGTTGTTTATTGGTCCAGTGGTGAGGATTTTTGTTTTCTGTACATTGAGATGTTATCCATACAGTAGGCTGTGCTCTTTGATCTTTATCAGTAAATGTTTTAAGTCCTCTTCACTTTCAGCAAGCAAGGTTGTATCATCTGCATATAGCAGGTTGTTAATGAGTCTTCCTCCAATCCTGATGCCACATTTTTCTTCATAGAACCAAGCTTCTGAGATTATTCGCTCAGTCTACAGTTTGAATAAGTATGGTGAAAGAATAGAACCTTGTCTTACACCTTTCTTAATTTAAAAATATTCAGTGCTCCCATATTCTGTTCGGACAACTCTCTCTTAGTCCAGGTACAGATTCCTCATGAGCACAATGAAGTGTTCAGGAATACTCATATTTTGCAATGTTGTCCATAGTTTGTCACAATCCACACAATCAAAAGCCTTGCATAGTCAATAAAACCCAGGTAAACATCTTTCTGATATTCTCTGCTTTCAATCAAGATCACTAAGACATCAGCAATGATATCCCCATTCCACGGCCTCTTCTGAATCTGGCTTGAACCTCTGGAAGTTCTCTGTCACACTGACACTATGCGTGCAGCCATTTCTGTATTACCTTTAGTAAAACTTTACTCACATGGGATATCAAAGAGATTGTCCGATGATTTCCACATTCTATTGGGTCACCTCTCTTTGGAATGGACACAAATATGGATCTCTTCCAATCAGTCGGCCAGATAGTTGTCTTCCAAATTTCTTGGCAGAGATGAGTGAGTGCCTCCTGTGCTGCCTCACTTTCTTGAAAGACTTCAATTTTTTATTCCATCAATTCCTGGCGCCTTGTTCTTTGCCATTTCCTTCAATGTACCTTGGACTTCCTCTGTCAGTATCATTAGCTCTTGATCACAAGCTACCTCTTGAAATGGTTGAACATTAACCATTTCCTTTTGGTACAGTGACTCTGTGTATTCCTTCCATCTTCTCTTTATGCTTTCTGCATCATTCAATAATTTGCCCAGAAAATCTTTCAATAATGAAAATCGAGGCTTGAATTTCTTCTTCAGTTCCCCAAGCTTGAAAAATGCTGAGCGTGATCTTTCTTTTTAGTTTTCTGATTCCAGATCTTTACACATTTTTTACAGAATTTGGCTTTATCTTCTCGAGCTGATCTTTGAAATTTTCTGTTCAGCTCTTGCATCTCCTCATTTCTTCTATTTGTTTTAGCATCTCTACATTGGCGAGTAAGTTTCAGTGTCTCTTCTGACATCTATTTTGATCTTTCCCTTCTTTCTTATCTTCTCAATGACTTTTTGCTTTCTTCATGTATGATGTTCTTGATGTCATCCCACAACTCTTCTGGTCTTCAGTCTTTAGTGTTTAATGTATCAAATCTGTTCTTCAGATGATCTCTAAATTCAAGTGGGATACATTCAAGATCATATTGCACTTTCATGGACTTGTTTTCATGTTCTTCAGCTCCAGTTTGAATATACATATGAGTAATTGATGATCTGATCCACAGTTTGCCCCTGGCCTTGTTTTCATTGATAATACAGAGCTTTTCCATCATCTCTTTCCACAGATGTAGTCAATTTGATTTCTATGTATTTCATCTTGTGAGGTCCATGTGTATAATCATCTCTTATGCTGTCTACAGAAGGTATTTGAAATGAACAAATCATTGGTTTTGCAGAATTCTATCATACACTCTTCAGCATCTTTTCTATCACCAAAGCCATATTGTCCAACTACTGATCCTTCGTCTTTGCTCCCAACATTTGCATTCCAATTACCAGTAATGAGCAATACATCTTAATTGCATATTTGATCAATTTCAGATTTAAGAAGTTGGTAGAATTCTTCTATTTCATCCTCATTGCCTTTAGTGGTTGGTGTGTAAATGTGAATAATAGTGGTATTAACTGGGCTTCCCTTTAGGTGCATGGATATTATCCTATCACAGACAGCATTATACCTCATGACTGATCTGGATATGTTCTTCTTGACTATGTTTTAGTTGTTGTTGTTGTTGTTGTCAGATGCCATTGAGTCGGAACTGATTCATAGCAACCCCATGTACAACAGAATGAAACAATGTCTGATCCTGAGCCAACCTCACAATTGCTGCCACACTTAACACCATCAATGATGCCACCTGGCCGATCCATCTTGTTGGGGTCTTCCTTTTTTTCTCTGACCCTCCACCTTATCCAGCATGACGTCCTTCTCCAGTGACTGTTCCCTCCTGACAATATGTCCAAAGTATGAGAGACGAAGCTTAGTCATCCTGGCCTCCAAGGAGCACTCTGGCTGCACCTCTTCACTGATAAATGCCCATACGACACACCACTCTGCCATAATATTTACCCTGAAGGCACTTGGCTCAGCAAACCTAGCTCTCCAACTTAAATGCCTAGAGGCACCCCACACTACAAACAAGCTTCCTGTCCAAAGTCACTAAGCTTTACTTGCTTTTGGGGCTGAGAAGTCCATTACTCTATCTCCAGCTCTGGTTCTTGGTTGTGTTGATGCTGCTCTTCTGTCACTGCACTAGTGTCACAGCTTTCTGTCTTTGACTCAAGGTAGTTCAATGCACAGGGTTCTCAGATCCAATGGACATACTCCAACCCTGGCCTTCTTTGATGGTAGTGAGATCTCCCTCCTGGTTCTGAGATTGTTCATTTCAACCTGTACTACAGTTTCAAGTTTATACAATTATAACTAATGCTGCTAACACCCACAGCTGAATAATATCATCCTATCAGTATCTTGTCCCACCTTCTCTTACTCATACCCAGCTGGTCAGAAATGTTGTTTGGTGGGAGGTACAGACTATGACTGGAAGAGACATAAGTTAATTCATTACACCACAATAATGTAGCATGACAACATAAATATGTATTCCTTAATAAATTAATATTGCATAAAACTAGCCCAGGTTTGAAAAAACATAAAAATAAGTGAAATTTTTACTTGTAAGCTGTGGCAAAATAAATTGTTTACTAACATATTTTTGTTGTGCAAGAAAAAAAGATAAACAAATACAATTATTCTTTATGTAAAAATCCTCCCCAATATTAACTTAGAAACTAAATTTAGAAAATTTATCCAGAATCAATTATGTAATCATTGAATGCAAATCAGAACAAGATTATTTTCCTGATCCAGTATAATAAATTTAATTAAAAAGAGAAAATTTATTTTCTGAATCATGCCATCGATACAAACTACTGTGATGGAGAAAACAAAGATAGATGGCTCACTTCTACTATGCGTGTTTAGTATTCTTTGTTTTCAAATAACAGAAATTATTTGACTAAATTAAGAACTTTAAAAAAATTTTTTTATTAGATTCAGTTTAAATAGCTTACAGTATTAAAGACAAAACCAACAAACAAGAGAAATCTTCAGAAAACATGTATCAGAATAGGCTCAATAGGGTAACATCTACACAATTAGCCAATGTTTTATTTTGGTCTTAAGTTACATTGCCTCTGAACTATATATTTACATCTATATAAAACATAATTGTCATAGCTTGAGTTCCATGGATATATTGAACAAAGGAAAACAAATTGAGTTAATTGTTATGCATAACACAAGGGGCAGTGAGAGAGGGTTGATTTTCATAGTAAATGTAAGTTGTTACTATCCATTCAGAGTCCTGGTGTGGTGCTGTGGGTTAATGCACCAGAATGAAAAGTTCTTTGAACTGCAAGGTCGGTGGTTCAAGCTTACCACTTGCTCCTTGAAAACCCTATACAGGGTTGCTATGGGTCAGAATCAACTCGACAGCATTTAACAACAACAACAACAATTATCTAATCACAGGAAAATGCAAGGTCAGAATATCTTGATGATTTCTAGGACTTTTTCAAGTTCTTTCATTCTCTCCCAGTATTCTTCAACTCACTCAAATACCAGAATATTCTAGAGAAAGCAGTAAAGAAGAAGAGAGAGACTAAAGAAGAATACATACATACTATATATATATGAAAGCCGAGAATATCAGAAAGATGTTTACCTGTGCTTTATTGACTACGAAAAGTCTTCCGATTGTGTGAATCATGACACGCTATGGACAACATTGTGAAGTATGAGTACTCCAGAACACATAATTGTGCTCATGAGGAATCTGTACCTGGACCAAGAAGTAGTTGTTTGAAGAGAACATGGGAACACTGAATGTTTTAAAATTTAAAAAAGTGTGTGACAAGGTTGGATTCTTTCACCATACTTATTCACCCTGTAGGCTGAGCAAATAATCTGAGAATCTGGGTTATATGATGAAAAACATGGCATCAGGATTGGATGTGATATGCAGATGATATAACCTTGATTGCTAAAAGTGAACAGGACTTAAAACCTTTACTGATGAAGATCAAAGAGCACAGCCTTAGGTATGGATTACATCTCAATGCAAAAAAAGTAAAAATCCTCACCACTGGACCAATCCAATAAACAACATTCTTATCAATGGAGAAAAGATTGAAGTTGTCAAAGACTTCATTCTTCTTGGTTCAATTATCAACACTCATGAAAGCAGCAGTCAAGAGATAAAATGACGTATTGCATTAGGCAAATCTGCTGCACAAGACCTTTTTAAAGTGTTGAAAAACAAAGATGTCAGCTTGAGGACTAAAGGTGCGCCTGACCCAAGCCATGGTATTTTCATTAATCTCATATGCATGTGAAAGCTGGACAGGAATAAGGAAGACCGTAGAAGAATTGATGCTTTTGAGTTATAGTGTTGAAGAGAATATTGAAAGTGCCGTGGACTGCCAAAAGAACCAACAGATCCGTTTTGGAAGTAGTGCAGCCAGAGTGCTCCTCAGAGGCTAAGATGGCCAAATTTTGTCTCTCATACTTTGGACATATTGTCAGGAGGGATCAGTCACTGGAGAAGGATATCATGTTTAGTAAGGTGGAGGGTCAGATAAAAATAGGAAGACCCCCAATGAGATGGATTGGTCAAGTGGCAGCATTGATGGACTCAAATGTGGCAACAGTAGTGAGGTTGGCCCAGGATCGGGCAGTGTTTCATTTTGCTGTGTATAAGGTCGCTATGGGTCAGTATTGACTTGATGGCACCTAACAACAACAACATATGTACCTATATATATAGATATATTCATAGATTAAAGAAAAGAGAGAATAAAGAAGAATACTATTTATATATATATTCATGGATTCCTGGTGATGCAGTATAGTTACCTTACTGGACTGTGATCTACAACAGGACATATATAGCCTGTTGTGCTTATTCTAAAGTGCCATAACAAGAAATATGTATAATTACATAATTAAACATGCATATAATATAAGGTAAGGAGCTCTGGTAGCATACTAGTTATGAGTCAGGCTACCAACCTCTAGGTCAGCAGTTCAAAACTACTAGTCGTTCCACGGGAGAAAGATGAGGTGTCTTGCTCCTGTAAAGATTTATAACCCTGTACAGGGTCACTATGAGTCGGAACTCACTCCACAGTATTTAACAACAACAATATATAAGGTATATATTTATGAAATATATAGAATTTTATAAAAACATGTATTATAACAGAATTATCAAATATTAATTCAGTTATCTACCTTTTTTCTCTATAGAAAAGTCTCTATAGAAAGTAAATATATTATTAATCAAATTGTAAAGAAAAATAAACCAACAATTTGAATTCTTACACCAATATACATCTTTGGATAAAAACAATATTAAATTTGGAGCTGTTTTGAAGACAAACTTTTTGTTTATACTCATTTCTGTGGAGCAGTGGTGCAATTCCCACCTTTTAATGCAGGAGACCAAAGTTTGACTTCCACCATTTATGCATCATTGAAAGGTTGTGTGTACCTATGGAGCAGAACAGTTTCAGCAAAGATTCTAGATTAAGAGACTAGGACAAGAAACCAGCAATCTAATGAGCCAAAGAAAACCCGACGGATAATAATGTTCTGATCCAATTGTGCATGAGGTCACCATGAGGCAGGGTCAATTAGGTAGCAACAAACAGCAACAGAATTTCTGTTAGCGTTAAGCTGACCCTCAATTTGAAAGGAAATAACTTTGAGGATTGTGCAGTTAATATGCCTGTAGAATAATACAAAATCACTCATTTCCACAGTTTGATAGTCAAGAGATAAGAGTCACAAATGACCAAGTTAAATTAATTAAATTCAAGAAAATTTAAACATGTGCATACAAGCAAAGCACCACTTATTTGTCAGTTTGACATACTGTGGTGGCCTGCATGTTGCTGTGATGTTGGAAGCTATGCCAGTGGTATTTGAAATACCAGCAGTGTACACTCATGGTGGACAGGTTTCAGCTGAGCTTCTAGAATAAGACAGACTAGGAAGGACAGGCAGGTTACTTCTGAAAGTTTAGCCACTGAAAATCTTATGAAAACCAGTGGAACACTGTCAGATAACAGCAGAATATTGAATATTGAAGCATGATGAACAACACCAGAATATTGTCCGATATAGTACATTATAATGAACTCCTCATGTTGGAAGTCACTCAAAATATAACTGGGGAGGAACTGCCTTCTCATAGTAGAGTTAAACTTGATGACATAAAATGGAATACAGTTTTCAGGCCTTCATTTGCTGTTGGGGCACAACTAAAAAATTAGGAATAATAACTGCATATATCCATTAATAAATAGAAGTTGTAATGTATGAAGTATGAATCTAGGAAAATTACAAGTTGTAAAAAATGAAATGGAATACACAGAGATTGATATCCTAGGCATTAGTGAACTGAAATGCACTTGTATTGGCCAGTTTGATTCTGACAATCATATGGTTTACTATGATGGGAGAGACAATTGAAGAGGAATTTTGTCACATTTATAATCAAAAGGAAAATGTCAAGATGTATCTTGTAGTATAAGGAGCTCTGGTAGCATAGTGATTATGAAACAGGCTGCAAAACGCAAAGTCAGCAGTTTGAAACTACCAGATCTTCCACGGGAGAAATATGAGGCTTTCTGCTCCTGTAAAGATGAACAGACTTGGAAACCCTGTACAGGGTTGCTATGAGTTGGAACTGATTGCATGGCACACAACCACCACCACTACCACTATCATCTTGTAGTATAATACTTTCTGTGATAGGATAATATCCATATTCCTATATGGAAAACCAGTTAATACCAGTACTATTCAGATTTATGCACCAACCACTAAAACTAGTGATGATGAAATTGAAGAATTTCATAAACTTTTACAGTGTAACATTAATCAAACATGCAATGAAGATGAATTTATAATTACTGGTGATTGGAATACACAGGTTGCAAACTAAGAGGAAGGTTCAGTAGTCAGAAAATATGGCCTTGGTGATAGGAATGATGATGGAGATTGCATGATAGAATTATGTAAGAATTATGACTTAGAAATTACAAACACCCTTTTAAAACAACATATAAGATGGCTATATACATGAACCTCACCAGATGGAATACACAGAAATCAAGTTGTCTACATCTGTGAGAAGAGATGGTGGGAGAGCTTTATGATATCAGACAAAATCAGGTAAGGGGCAGATTGTGGCACAGACGATCAATGCTCATATGCACATTCAGAATGATACTTAAAAAATTTAAAACAATTCCATGAGAACCAAAATATGACCATGATCATATCCCACCTGAATTGAGCTATCATCTCAAGACCAGATTTGATGCATTAGATACTACTAATCAAAGAAGAAAAGAGCTGTGGGATGACATCAAGAACATCATACAAGAGGAAAGCAAATGGTCATTTCGAAGAGAAAGAAGGGAAGAAATGACCAAAATGGAGAGACTCTGAAACTTACTCTCCTGTACAGAGATGCTAAAGCAAATGGAAGAAAGGTGGAGTTAAGGAGCTGAACAGAAAATTTCAAAGGGCGTCTCAAGAAAATACATTCAAGTATTATAATGAAATGTGAAAAGACTTGGACTTAGAACAAGGGAAGAACATGCTCAGCATTTCCCAAGCTGTAAGAACTGAAGAAAAAATTCAAGGCTTGCCTTGTAACATTGAAAGTTTCTATGGGTAAAATATTGAATGATGCTGAAAGCATCCAATTTTTTTAAAATAGAAAGAATATAGAGAGTCGCTACGCAAAAAATAAATTGATGTTTAACCATATAAATCAGGGATGGAAAACCTTTTTTCTGCCAAAATTTATAACATCATTTGTGGACCATACAAAATTATCAACTTAAAAGTTAACCCACCGCCCCTCTAAGACTGAAGCTCAAAAGGAACACATGAACAGGCATGTAAGTTTTCTGGCTACCACATTGGTCTACTGGTGAGTGGAAGAGGGGGAAAGGCAGCAATGAAGAAATGGGATGAGTTCAACCACGTTCCATAGTCTCCCATTGACCTATAGATGAGAGAGAGAAAAGGAAGGGCTGGTTAGTCCAAAGAGTGGTGAGACCTGGGGACATCTGAGCTCATGGACAAGAACATAGCCACAGAGGGTTAGAGCTGAGAGAGTGAAGCATCCAGTGGATATGAAGTGAGGGGAGATGCACAAGACCACCCAAACTTGCAGAAAGTATCCATTTGACCTATCCTTGATGGCTTGATAATCAGAAGTCTACTAGAGAAAAAAAAAAAGTAACTTAATTAATAAAGAAAATAGGGTAAATTGCTACAGTTTGATGAACTTGACCTATACTCCTGGAGGGTGGTTGGTTGGTTGGTTGGTTATGTGCCGTGGAGTCAGTTCCGACTCATAGTGACCCTGTACAGGGTTTCCGAAGCTGTAAATCTTTTTGGCAGCAGAAAGCCTCATCTTTCTCCTACGGAACAGCTGGTAGTTTCGAACTGCTGACCTTGTGGTTCGCAGCCCGATTCATAATCACTACAATACCAGAGCTCCTTACTCCAGGAGGTAGTAGCTCAAAATACCAACAGAAAGAGAAAGAGTCTTCATATCAAGTGTCAATACGATTCCCTTTATATACAGGGTAGATAGGGTCAGGCAACTTACACATTGGCTACCTAAAATGAGGGGATGATAAAGGCTAGAAGTTACTGGCTTACAAGGTTTCAAGAGGGAGTTTGGTTTCAAAGTATGTGGTGGAAAATAGAGTCCCCACTGAATGGTTTTCATCTTGTCTAAATGGGTCTGGTAAAAAGAGATGGGGATAAGATTCTTATGATTCAATAGTGAGTAATTATTATCATGACTAATTGCAACTGTCACAGTTGTAAAGGTAGAAGTTTTGTAACAAAACTGGGGGAGTACTTAATCTTACAGTCCAGAAACAGAGGACACTAGGACCATCAAGGGAGAAGATCACAAGCAGAATGTGGGACCTTATCCAGAGAAGCAGCAACACCAAAGATGTAGACAGAGATGGGGACATGGAGAAAGGGAGCAAGTGAGGACTCTAGATTCATAGAAAGAGGAACTGAGAGCTGGCAGCCAGGAGGCAGACTTGCAGAATGTGCCCTTTGGTGGTATAAATTATTATATATGCCTGAGTGTTTCAAAAAAAGAACTAAAATAAATAGAAAGAAATACTGTTAACTGATGGTACATAGAGGGGACTATAACCATTGTAATTAAACAAACTATATGATCTGTTGAATGTAAAACTGATGATCTACCCTATAAACTTTGACTCAATTCACAATAAAAACTTTAAAAAAAAATTAGTGAAAGGTTAAAGTCTAAAAAAAAAAATTAACCTGTATTATTGGTTAAACATTTAATTAACTCACCACAATGTGGTGACACTGTGGATTAATGGACTGGACTGCAAAATCATTTTGATCCCCAAGGTCAGATGATTGAGCTCACTAGCTGCTCCTCAGAAACCCTGTACAGGGTCGCTATGGTTTGGAACAGACTTGATGGCACTTAACAGCAAAACAATGTGGTAGCTGGAACTGAGGTTGCCTTGCCAGAGCC
Organism: Chrysochloris asiatica; assembly: GCF_000296735.1. Classification (NCBI taxonomy): domain Eukaryota; kingdom Metazoa; phylum Chordata; class Mammalia; order Afrosoricida; family Chrysochloridae; genus Chrysochloris; species Chrysochloris asiatica. The sequence goes on along the minus strand of NW_006408527.1, from coordinate 32,657,425 downwards.
AGACCAAATTATTTCAATGGCCTTATACGTCCCATGGGCTGGACATAGCCTACACCTGATATAAAGAGGTAGCATTTGATCAAGAACCGACGGTAATAAAGGAAGAATTCCAAGGTGCATTGAAAGCATTGGCAAAAACAAGGCTCTGGGAATTAATGGAATACAAATTTAAATCTTGTAGCAGACCTGGGAACCTCCTGCCTCCTCACCCCCTTAGACAAAACAAAAACAAAAAACCCAGCATGTATCCCCCTGGTCACTCTGTGGACATTCTGCACATATAACAGGAAATCCACAAAGATGAAACAAACCTTGCAAAATTGTGTAACAGGAAGAGCATTTAGCTGAAAAATTTCCACCCCACAGCTAACAACAGCTTCTTATGTACCCATATACAACCAGCCTGTATATATAGCTCACTTTTGCAGGCACTCGGGGTCAGAGTGGTTTACGCAATAGCTGACAGTCTGTCCACCAGCAAAAACCCTTGCTCCCCTGAGATCCAGGACTGAGTCTCTAACTCTGTGCCATGTCATAACAATCTTTCAACAAACTGATGAAGCACTGGATGAAATATAGTCACTCATCCTTGGCAAGAAATTTGGAACAGAATTACTTGGCCAAATGATTGAAAGACTTCCATATTTGTGCCTATTCCAAAGAGGTGACTGGATAAAATGCAGGTATCATCAAGCAGTATCATCAATATCACATGCAAGTAAAATTATTGTTAAAGATAATTCAAAAGTGGCTGTAGAGTACATTGACAAGGAAATGTCAGAGGTTCAAACCAGAATCACATGAGGACAGGGAATGAGGGACATCAATGTTAATGTCAGATAGATCTTGGCTGAAAACAGAATACCAGAAAGATGTTTGTTGTTGTTACTAGTCGTGGAGTCAGTTCCGACTCATAGTGACCCTGTATAGGGTTTCCAAAGGCTGTAAATCTTTACAAGAACAGAAAGCCTCCTCTTTCTCCCATGGAACAGCTGGTAGTTTCTCACTGCTCACCTTGAGGTTAGCAGCCCGATTCGTAACCACATTGCTACCAGAGTTCCTTAGAAAGATGTTTACCTGTGCTATATTGACTATGCAAAGGTTTTCAAATGTGAGGATCATGACAAGCTATGAACAACATTGCAGAGATATTCTGGAACTCTTACTTGTGCTCATGAGAAAACAAAGACCAAGACAAAGTCTTTTGAACATTTGTAAGAAGGGGACACTAAATGGCTTAAAACTAGGAAAGATGTGTGCCAGTGTTGTGTTCTTTCACCATACTTATTCAATCTGCTCTCTAAGCAAATAATCCAAGAATATGGATTATATGAAGAAGAATTTGGTATCAGGATTGGAGGAAGACTCATTAACAATCTGACAATTGCAGATGATACACCTTTGGTTGCTGAAAGTGAAAAGGACTTAAAGTAATTACTGATAAATAGCAAAGACCACAACCTTCAGTATGGGCTGCTCATTGTAAAGAAAACAAAAATTCTCACCACTGGACCAGTAAACAACATCATGATAAATGGATAAACAACAGTCAAGAAATCAAATGACGTATTGCCTGCCTTAGGCAAATCTGCTGCGCAGAGCTTTCTTTAAAGTGTTCAAGAGCAAAGATATTAATTTGAGAACTAAGTACACCTGACCCAAGCCACGGTATTTTCAATAGCCTCAATATGTATGTGAAATTTGTACAATGAATAAAGAAGACCATAGAGAATTAAATAATTTGAGATACAGTGCTGTAGAAGAATATTAAAAGTACCGTGGGCTTCTAGAAGAACAAACAAATCTGTGTTGGAAAAAGTACAGCCAGATGCACCTTAGAAGCCAGGATGGCCAGATTTAATCTTCAGACACACTTTCAGGAGGTACCAGTTCCTGGAGAAGGGTATTATGCTTAGTAAAGTGGAGGGGTGGTGAAAAAAACAAGGACTCCCAGTGAGATGAATTGACATAGTGGTGATAGCAAACGGGCTCAAGTTTACAAAGATTGTAAGGAAGGGGCAGGACCAGGCAGTGTTTTGTTTTGTTGTGCATAAGGTTATTAGCTGGAACCGATTCGATGGCACCTAACAACACCAAAACAAGCAAATGTGCTAAGAGAATGCTGCCAAACCCTCAAATCTAGCTATATTTAAGCAAAACTCTTACCTTGTCAATTTGTTTTTCATTTTATTGTTTTTTGTAGATCAAATAATGATATCTGTCTGAAATGCAGAGAAAATGAATATTTTCAAAGTTTTCATTTGAACTAAAAAAAGGTTAACTCTTAACTTTGGTTGTTGTTGTTAGGTGCCATCAAGTTGCTAACGACCTTATACACAGCAGAATGAAACACTGCCCAATCCTGGGCCAACCTCACTGCTGTTGCCATGCTTGAGTCCATCGATGCTGCCACTTGGCTAGTCCATCTCATTGGGGGTCTTCCTCTCTTTCTCTGACCCTTCACCTTACTAAACATGATATCCTCCTCCAGCAACTGGTCCCTCCTGACAATATGTCTGAAGTATGAGAGAGGAAGTAGTTAACTAGAGAGCCTAAAATTATTTTTTTTCCTTCCCTTGTCATAATTATAATAGTCATGTGTTTCTACCAATTTACATATTTATGTATTATTGATAAATTCAGTTTAATTTATTGAGTCGTTTGGTTTAATTTTAATGAATGTCTCTAACATTTTTTCCACTGTATCAAGAGACACAGAGTATGCCATGGTTAAAGAGTTTTGTTAAAAATTATTAGCTCCCTATTGTGGACTCTCTCTGTGTATGTTAAATCTGTAAAATGAGGGGAGGATATGTCATTTTACATGTTAAGGATGACTGGACTTAATGGCATTCCGTGTCTTGAACAATGTATCAAACTGTATTTCAAATGTGTTGGGGTCAGCAAAATTTCCAGTGAATTTTTGTAAGCACTTAATCGTTTCACTTCTAGAGGAAGCAGGAGAGATTTATGGTAGTAACTATCAGAAGAGGTAATTAAGGTCTGTACAGAAACACCACACACCACTAAGTAAAGAGAACCTATAAAATGAATAAGCAATAATATTGTAATTTATGATGCTCTTCATGTGTGAATTGCTCACAAAGTTATTCAATAAGGTCATTACGTTTAAAACACTTAATTCTACAACCATTAAACTGGGGACACTCCCACAAATAGAAAAAGGGTTGTCAACTTAAAGGGAAATTCAACACTAAACTTCTTTTACTTACTTCATCTTATCTTAGCTCTTGCTTATTTCAACATCTGCAGAAGAAATTCTGCATGAAACTATTAAGGATATAAATCCATATTAAATCAGTGATTTTCCATGAACATTAAAAAATCAGATTCATTAGTGATTTTACTCATGTATTTATTAATAAGACAGTAGAAAATTTAGATAATATTAGAACTATGCTGTCTAATATGACACTCACTAAACTATATTTTAGAGTTCTGGTAAGTTAAGGACTAGACTACTTATCATGTTCAGTAGCTCAAACCCACCAGTCCCTCCTTGGAAACTCTAAACAGGATTGTTGTGAGTTTGAATAACTAACTCAACTACACTTAACAACAACAACAAACACAATTTTCATTTTATTGTAAATTTATTTAAATTAAATAAAGCTAAAAATTGAGTTCCTCTGTATATTCATCACATTTCAAAAGCTCAGGAGCTACATGTGACTAAGGCTTATCATTTTGGAAGTTGGGGTATAAAGCATTTCCATAGTCTCAGAAATATTCTTAGATAGTGCAGGTCTATAAAATAAATTGGTGTGCAGGGCTATTAAGGAGAATATACGTTTTCTATGCTATGTTTCAAAAATCTGTCAATAAAACGAAAAGATCAGTAGTTCAAACTCATCAGCTGCTCCTTGTAAACTTAGCAGCTACTCCTCAGAAACCCTACACAGGGTCACTATGAGTCAGAACCTACGTGATGGCACTTAACAACAACAATATATGGTGTGGTTAAGTGCTGTTGGTGGATTTGAACTGCCAACCTTGTGGTTAGCAGTTCAGTGCTCATCCTATAGCACAACACCAGGGCTCAATATGTACTTTGTTGTTGTTAAATGCTGTCGAGTCAGTTCTGGCCCATAGTGACCCTGTATAGGGTTTCCGAGGAGCTATTGGTGAACTTAAACAGCCAACTTTGCGATTCAAACCACAGTCCAGTTTGGGTAGGGAACCTTTTTTCTTTTCTAATAAGGGACACTTGGATATGTATAACATCATTTGCAGGCCATACAAAATTATCAAATTAAAAATTAGCACGGTATATTTGTTCAAACTTTTCATTAACTCACCCCTAATGTGATGGCTGGAACTGCTTCTCTTTGGGTGATATTAACTGATGATGTTGCTACTAGCAACTGCTTCATGTTGGTCAGTCTTGAGCACTGTCTACTGTTTTCAAAGGTAAATTTAGGAAAGAACTGCTCCCAGTAGTAAGTTGTTCCAAACACAGATGTATATTTCAATGCATATCTTCTCAAAGTGCTAAATTCACCATTGTTTATGTAAGTCAAGCAGTGGGAGGTTATGGAATCTAGCTTTCAGCTAATCTCACTTTGCAACTGAATGATTTTGAGCTGCAGGTTAGCAGGCACATCTGCTGGCTCCACATTGAACAGTGTAGCAAAGATGTTCAGCTCCACTTGTTGACTTTTCAAGGCCTTGAATTTTTCATTAAATGCTTAGTTTCTCACATTCACCAGCATATTCAAGCGTCCTGGAAAGCTTTTGTCCTTCCAGAGTGGGGGAACACACCATATTAATCCTCTGGAGTTGCATTTTCCACAGCCTTAATTTAGCTTCAAATGCTTTCACATTTGAAAACAAGATACTTAGACGCTGGCTGGGACCCTGCAGGATGATGTTCAGCTGTGTGAGGTAGTTGGTAATGTCCACCACGAACACAAGATCACACAGCTGCTTGCTATCAATGAGTTTCTTGACAGGTTTTCCCTTCATCTCCATGAACTGCTTTACTTCATGCACAATTCATAAAACATCATGAGCATGTTACTAAGACTCTGCCACCGCAGCACTTTGCAGTGGCAAACAAAATCACTGTGCTCAGAATCAAGATCAGTCAGTAAGTAACTCCATGAACTGGCAATTGTTAAACCTTTGCTTTTGACAAAAATGATGCATGACATTACTGTGGACATCATACTGTTGAGCTCTAACAGTGTATGATGCTGTGGCACATAATTAAATCACTTGGATCAAGACTGAGATGATTCAGTTCTTTATTACTAAACACAATTAACACTGTGCAAGCCAACCATGGCTGGAGTTCCATCTATAGTAAGGTCACTTAACTTTTCAAATGTTAGTTCAAGTTTTTTTCACTGATAAAACCAGTCTCTCAAACAAGTCCTCACTTCTTGTAGTGCCATGTGTAACTTCCAGTGACAGAAGTTCCTCTTGCATGTCAAATTCTGCAGTTATCCCATGAACAAAAATAGTTCATGGGCAGTAGTTTTTTTCTCAGAGAGAAAAATTGGAAATCTTCAATGCTTTTACAATATCTTGTGCTAAATCAGTAATCTGATCTGAGGTGGCTCTCTGAGACAAACCAACACAAATTTTCATTTGTCTGGTGCTAACAACTCTCCAGCAGCTACTATGCACTCTTTCACAAACTTTTCCTCTACATGAGGCCTCAGCTTCTTTGTGATTAGCTTCCTCACAACATAACTCATCTAAATAACATTGTCTCTGTCACAGTGAAGCCAAGTGAACGGAGCTTGTTGTGATTCCAAACTCAGCTGAAGAACATTGCTTTTACGCAGATATATCTGACTTCTCAATTCATTGAGCTTAGCAAGCTTTCAGCTGTAATGATGCACCAGATGGGCTTTTACATTACTGCTAACGCATCGCCACAAACTAGGCATACAGGTTTACCTTTGTCTTCAACAAAAAAAATAATTATTTATCCATTTTTCTTGGAAAGATTGACTCTCTGCATCAACTTTTCTTTCTAGTTCCCATTTGTAGGATGTCACACCACGTAAGTTTTAATAACTATCCAGTGTGTGTAGACAGCGATGCTATTATTTTGCCATTATTGTTGTTCTAATTCTGCATCTTGTTTTTAGAACACACCCAACATTCATATCATTAACTCTTGACGTCTTTTCTGTATGCTGTAATTTCCTTAATCTGCATCTGAGATTCAGTTTTTGCTAGGATTGTTGATAATGGACGTGTGGATAAAGATCGCATTGACGATATCGTCTGTGTCAACAAATAAGTCCACAACATTGTTGTCACTCATCAGTCATTAATGTCACAAGGAATTATCTCATCGCATCTCATCATCACTGTATCGCCACAGTGTGTTAACACTTTCTCAACGTGTACACTTCCAGCCTGCCCGGCACTGTCCTCTGAGATACTACAACGCAGGCTGGCAGGCTGTGGACAGTTGGTGAGAAGCGTACGTTTCTGACCCGTCATGTACTCATGTATTCATCTTGTCTGTCCTCTAATGGACAGTCTTTGTAATTATTATGGTTCATTTAATATAAATTTGTTACTATGAAAAAAGTTCCTAGATTTATTGAATTTCGAGTCCACCCTGTGGTTGCCAGACCAAATGTTTTCACAGGCATGTACCGCCCATAAGCCATACATCCTATTGTATAGGATTTCCAAAGAGCAGCTGTTGGGTTTGAACTGCTGACCTAGTGACTAGCAGTCCAGAGCTTATCCTACAATGCCACACCACACCTAGACTATATATAAATTTACATAAAAGTTATTTTATATTTTGTGTCATATTATTATGAGCAATCTGATTTTGTAATTTATTTTATAATAATTATTTAATGAAAACTATTGAGTTTAATACAATTTATTTCATTTTTTCATTGAAAGTATGATTATTTCAAAATACTTATTGATTTATCCTCCTCTCTCTAATTTGAAAATTTTCATAGTTTGTGATTTTCTAACAATTTGGTTTAAAATAATTAAATCTAAACAATAACAAAATCACTAAAAAATCACAAATATTTAGCTTTCACTGTCTCAAAATAAAATGCATAACAAATTTCACACACACACACAGATTAGCCAGGTTATAAACCATTCTCTCAGATTCTCAATATTAGTAAATTATTATTTTTTATTTATTTATGAAACAAGACATTAAATACAGAATAATGTATCCCCTTGAATTCTGTTGTTCTTTGTTTTGGGCAGGGTTTTTGTTATTTATTTATTTATTTTTTGCTTTTCCTTTCGAATGCTCCTCATTTTAAGTTTTAGTCCAAGAGACTAGCCTTTTGGAGCTATGTTGTTAAGTGCCTTCAAGTTTGATCTGATTCACAATGACACAGTATAGAGTATCCCTGCATAAGGTGGTGGGTTTAAACCACCTCTCTTGTAGTCATCCATCCAGTACTAAGCCTACAGCATTATACCAGGATTCCTTTCCAGCTACCATTCTAATATTCTAATACATTGTTGTTGTTGTTGTTGTTAAGTGCCATGGAGTCAGTTCCAAATCATACCAACTCTGTACAGAGTTTCTGAATAATGGCTGGTGAGTTTGAACTGCCGACTTTGCAGTTCAAACAGACCTTGTGGTACAGTGCTTATCCTACAGTGCCATAAGAAATAGTAGTATCTAGCAAAAATAATTATCCTGTTAAAGTTAATTTGGTGAATTTATAAAAGTAAACGTTGTACTTCCTTTTGCATGATGTTTGTTGATATTTTTAAGCAAAAGAAAACTGAGAAGCCTAACAACTGAATTTTATATATATATATATTGTGGGTAATTATCTTTTAGTATTTATTTCAAAAGAACTATAGTAATTCACTAAATAGAAAAGACATCTCTCTTTCTTTGGAGAGTCTAGATAGCATTTGTTTATTCATTAGATATTTAATGAGGTCTGTTTTGTGGAAGAAATGTGCTGGACCTTCCCATACAACAATATATATTTCTCAGATCATTAGGAATATATAAGAGAATTCTGTTTTGATTTTGCATTTTGTGTGTGTGATTATCAAATGACTTGCATAGATAAGGACATAACTATACCAAAGTTTCTCAGACTTGGAACGATTGAGGTTCTGAGTTGGATAACTCTTTCTTATGAGGACTGTCCTGTACGTTACAAAATACCTCTGGACTAACCAATTAGTAGCTTCCCCTCTCCTATGTGACAAACAAAAATGCTTTCGGGCATCTCCAAATCTCACTTTTTTGTTGTTTGTGGTTATGTGCTGTGGTGTCAGTTCTGACTCATAGCGACCCTGTACAGGGTTTCCAAGGCTGTAAATCTTTATGGGAGCAGAAAGCCTCATCTTTCTCCTGCAGAACAGCTGGTAGTTTTGAACTGCTGGACCTGAGGTTAGAAGCCCAATTTGTAACCACTTATGCTACCAGAGCTCCTTAAATATCACTTTGGAGGAAGCAAAATTTCCTCCAGTTGATAGCCACTGGGCTACAAATTACTGATAACTACCAGGAAAAATACTTTCATAAAATTGCTTACCATTAATATATTTCATATAGACAGTAATCTACTAGAGGGAGCCATAAGTTGTTCCTCTCAAGTGAGACAGAATCACATAAACAGCCATGACTACTTTAGTATTTAGAAATGAAAACCATTTGAGTTTGATTACATCATACTAACACTGTATTTTTAAAAAAATTTTTTCATGCCCAGAAGAATACCTCAAACAAACAGAGCTGATTCAGTCTGATAGCAACCCTATACAGGATTTCCAAGTGTGAAAATCTCAAAGAGAGAAGATAGCCTCATGTTTCTACCAAGAAGCATCTGGTATAGTTGACAACCCAACTGACAACCCAATGCTAACACATAGGGATCCTTACTCAGGAGAATAAGATCAGTTAAAAACCAATGTGTGAATTTGCTGCCTGACCACAGAAAATAATAGACTTTATCTGACAGGATTCATTGGGAAAAGATGCCCTCCTTACATTAGACTTGGTGTTCAACCTCAGAAGAAAGTTGCAATCAGGGACTCATGCTCCCAGGATGGTCTTGTTCTTTCTCTAATATGCATTTCAAGTCCAGGCACCTTCATTAGAAGACTTCCTCGGGTGACTATTCCAAGACCTTCTCAAGGACAGTAGTTGGGGAAGACCTTGATAATACAGTTGCCCACTTTGACTCAATACTCAGTAGTTTTCAACTCATAGCCCTCTCTTCACCTTTCCTCTGGCCCCAGGTCAATTAAGCTAATAAAGATGATTGTTTGGAGTTCCCAGGTCAGTAAGATGTTACCACATCTACAGCAATCCACTTGAACTTCATCCATGCTCCATTCCTGGAGAAAAAGTGGGACACAAGAGAGACAACCATGGTATTTTCAATTGTCTCATATGCATGTGAAAGTTGAATAATGCATAAGGAAGGCCATAGAAAACTCACTACATTTGGATTGTGGTATTTGCAAAAAATATTGACAGTCCCATGGACTTCCAGAAAAACAAACAACTCTGTTTGGGAAGAAGTACAACCAGTATTATTCTTAGAAGTGAGGTTAGCAAGACTTCATCTCTCATACTTTGGACATCTTATTCAGGAAGGCTCAATCCCTGAAGAAGGACATCATGTTTGGTAAAAGAAAAGGTCAGCAAAATAGTGGAAGTATCTTAACATGCTGGATTTACACAGTGGTAAAAACAACGGATTCAAACATAACAACATTTGTGAGGCTGACACAGGACTGGCCAGTGTATAGTTCTATTACAGCACCCAATAACAACAGCCATTGAGTGAATTCTGACTCATATAGAGTCATATGAGTCAACCCTATATAGGGCTTCTGAGATTATAAATCTATATGGGAGTAGACAATCTCATCTTTTTCCCAATGAGCAGCTGGTGGGCTTGGATTAACAACCTTGCAGTTAGCAGCCAAAGTACCACCACAGCTTCTTCCTGTCTAGAAAATTCTATAGGGAAGTTCTACTCTTTCCCGTTTAGTGGCTATTTCTAGGAAATGACTCAATGGCACACAACAACAAAATTAGCACACTTAAGAAAATCCTAAAATGAGCTGTGATATAAACCTACTCTTGAAAAAGAGCAAAGGTTTTCCTAGAAGCATAAGATGAGTTGGGCAGAAAGAATGAAAGAACATTTAAGGTGCAACATTTAAAGGAAAATTTCTTTTACTTCTTTTAAAAATGATTCTTGCAGGGAAATTTAGTAGCTGAAACAAAAAAATACAATTGGAGAAGAGTCAACAAATGATATACATAAAGACAAAAAATCCATTGCCTTCTAGTTGATTCCAACTCAGAAGGACACGAATTTGTTGTTGTTATTGTGTTAGGTGCCATCAAGTCTACTTTGACTCATAACAACCCTATGAACACAACATAAATGGAACAATACCTAAAGTTAACACTTGAACCAAATGCTGCTGCCACTGTGTCCATCAATATTGTTAGGGGTCTTCCTCTTTTCCACTGATCCTCCATTTTACCAAGCATGACGTCCTTCTACATGGACTGGTCCCTCCTGATAATATGTCCAAAATATGAAGTCTTGCCATCATGGCTTCTAGGGGGCATTCTTTTCCTTTGTTCTTGTCTTCTCATGACATTTTGCTTTCTTCCTGTATGATGTTCTTGATGTTATCCCACAACTCTACTGGCCTTCGATCATTTGTGTGTAATATATCAAATTTGTTCTTGAGACGATCTCTAAATCCAGGTGATACATGTTCAAGGTCAAATTTGGGTTTTCATTAACTTGTGTTAATTTTCTTCAGCTTCTGCCTGAACTTGCGTATGAACAATTGATAGTCTGTTCCAAAGTCCTAGCCTACTAATAGCTAATGAGATGGAGCTTTTCCACTGTCTTTTCCCACATATTTAGTCTGTTTGATTTCTGTGTATTCCTTCTGATGAGGTCTATGTGTATAGTTGTTTCTTGTATTGTTTAAAAAAGGTATTCTGCAATGAAATCATTGGTCTTGCAAAAATCTATCTCATGTGATCTTCAGCATTGTTTCTATCATGAAGGCCATATTTTCCAACAATTGATTCTTCCTCATTGTTTCCAACCTTTGCATTTCAATCAGCAACAATTATCAATACAACTTGATTGTATGTTTGATCAATCTCAGACTGAAGATATTGTTAGAATTCTTAAATTTTATTATCACTGGCTTTAGTGGTTGGTATTTAAATTTGAATAATGCTGGTATTAAGTGGTTTTCCTTCTAGGTGTATGGATATTATCTCATCATGTCGTTGTTTGTCCCATTAGACATTCTGACTCACAACAACCCTATATAGGGTTCCCAAGGAGCAGCTGGTGGCTTTTCATTGCTGACCTTGCACACCAGGACTCCTATCTTATCAAAGACCGTATTATAATCTTGAAATGTTCTTTTTGATGATGACTATGGTGCCATTCCTCTACAATTTGTCATTTTCAACATAGCAAGTCATGTAATTATCAGATTCAAAATAGCCAATACCAGTTTATCTCATCTCACTAATGCCTAGGATATTAATCTTTATGTATTTCATCCCATATTTGACAACTTCCAATTTTCCTAGATTCATGTTTTGTACATTCCATGTTCTGTTTATTCATGCATGTTTACAGCTGTTTCTCCTGATTTTGAGTTGTGCCTCCTCAGCAAACAAAGGTTATGAAAGCTTTATTCCACTCATGTCATCACGGTCAATTCTACTTTGAGGAGGCAGTTCTTCCCTATTCACATTCTGAGTGCCTTCCAACCGGAGAGGCTCATCTTCCAGCACTATTTCTGAAAGTATTCTGGTGCTCTTCATCATGTTTCAATATTCAATATTTTGGTGCTATTTGATAGTAGCTAAAAGGAGCTCTGGTAGTGTAGTGGTTACAATTCAGGCTGTGAACCGCAAGGTCAGCAGCTGGAAACTACCAGCTGTTCTGCAGGAGAAAGATGAGGCTTTCTGCTCCTGTAAAGATTTACAGCCTCGGAAACTCTGTATAGGGTCGCTATGAGTCAGAACCAACTTCACGGCATATCACCACCACCACCAAACAGGCAGAAGTAGTCAATTTCTCCCTCTTCCTTGTCTTTCTTAGTCTGGAAACCTAATGGAATCCTGTTCACAATGGGTGACCCTGTTGATGTTTAAAATAACTGGTGGTATAGCTTTCAGCATCATAGCAACATGCAAGCTACCACAGTATGATAAACTTGACTGACAAGTGGTAAAAATGATCCTAAAACCCAGAATAAGATTTCCTATAGGGATTCTGGAGGGTCCTGGTATGCTAATATACGATATACACTGGACTGTTAACTGCAAGGTCAGCAATTCAAATGCACCAGCCACTACTTGGAAACCCTATATACAAGACCTCTTTGAGTTAAAGTGGAGTCCTGATATGGTGCTGTAGGATAAAAACTGGACTGCTCAACACAAGGTAGATAGTTCAAACACACAGTCTGCTTCTTGGAAGCCCTATAGAGCGTCCCTATGAGTCAGAGCTGACAATAACATGCATTGAACCAACTCCATGGCACTTAAAAACTAATGAGAACAGGTTTTGAGGTAAAACTTTACGGAAGTGGACTGTTGTATCTTTCTCCCACAAAACTGCTTGTGGGTTCAAACAGCCATCCTTTCAGTTAGCAGCTCAGTCTAACCTACTTTGCCACAAATACTTCTTTAGAAGAATTGATAAGAGCAAATATATTAGACCACAGAGAATACTTTAAGGAAGTTGACTTCTAAATAGTAGAAGTTTCAAGGAAGCTCTATTCAAAGTCATATTTACATATTTAAATTTAATCTGGTACACATGTAAATTCAATCTGGAACAAAGAAAACCCTAAAGGAGTTTTAGTAGATACCTGTGTACTGTTTATGATGCTATTTCAGTTGTTAATATGAGAGATAATGCTGAAAGAACTGTAAAGGTGTTGACAAGAAAGTATTTTATGACCAAATTATTGAGTAGTGGGAAGGAAGATTTTAAATTGATTCTGAATCTTTGGTTATGCAAGATTATTTGAAATATTGTGCTGTGGGAAAAAGACCCCATGTTAAAACATATTCTTTAGAGACCCTTTATCAAGCTCTGAAAAGGACAAAGACAAAACAAAGATAATCGTCCTGGAATGAGGGTACCCATCAGCATGTACACAGAACAGAGGCCAAAATGGGGTGTGCTGATTCACAGTCATGGATTTTCTTACATGTGATTAGGCAATAAAGAATGTCACCTTTGGATCATGAATTGTGGTCGATCAAGTTGTCAATGTGGCAGGATGGACTACTAATGCAAGGAAAGTACCATGACTGGGAAATCTATCCAATTGCAGATTTAAAAACCTTACAGGATTGGCTCTTGGGCTTTGACCATTTGGAGGTTAGGGTAGGATTCATGACTATGCAACCCTGTGTCACAGCTACCAGGAGCCCCATTTAATAAGGGAGACACCATGTTTCTATTTTATTTGTGTTATTAAAGACACACCCAGGCAAGTTCCCCAGTTTTTATGCAAACCTAAGGGCAAAACTGCCCGTCCCAGACCTTTCACTGGGTTGTAATGTAACTTCAAGCACACTCTAAGAGAAAACCTGCAACATTGCTGGTTAATGGTGAAAAGGAGCTTTAATGATGTCTGAACCTATGTCAAGGCTCAAGACTGAGCTATGGCTCTCACTATATGCACAGTGTTCCACAAACCATGTACTTTCAAATTTCAGCTGTAACACAAAATTAAATAAAAGAAAAAACAAAACCAAAATGACCAAGAAAGATAAATAGTTTAGTAAGTACATGATTTTATTTTAAGACGTTAGCTTTCTAATACATGAAGGAATCTTGGGGGTGCAGTGGATAAGCACTAACTGAAAAGTCAGTGGTCTTTCTGGGAACAAAAATGTGGCAATCAGCTTCCATATGCTTGTGGCTTTGTTAAGTGCCATATAATCAGTTCTGACTCATGGTGACCCTATATAGGGTTTCCGAGGAACAGCTGGTGTGTTTGAACCACCAACCTCATGGTTAGCAATCAAGTCACAGCAGGATTCCATAACAATTACAACCTTACATTCCTTATCGGGCAGTTCTACTCTGTCATACAGAATTATTTAATGGAAATCAGCTGAAGAGCTACTGATTCTTTGGTCCCTGCGTTTCAAACCCTGCGGTTCAAACCCATCTTGCAGTCCAGCACAGTATACCACAGCACCACACCAGGACTCCGAAAACTATATGTGTTGTTGTTGTTAAGTGCCATAGAGTCGATTACGACTCATAGCGACCCTGTATAGGGTTTCCGTGGAGCAGCTGGTGAGCTTGAACCACCGACCTTGCAGTTCAAACAACTTTGCAGTCTGTAGCATTAACCCACAGCGCCACACCAGTACTCCTATATGAGTCCAGAATTAGTTGACTATCTTGTTGTTAAGTGCCGGCGTGTTGGTTCTGACCCACAGCCACCCTGTACCGGGTTTACGAGGAGCAGCTGGTGAGACTGAACAGCTGACATTGCTGTTCAACCGACTTTGCCATCCAGCACATTAACTCACAGGGCCACAAGAGAAATCAGTTGACTATGTTGTTGTTGTTATGTGCCGTGGAGTTGGTTCCGACTCACAGCGACCCTGTACAGGGTTTCCGAGGCCGTAAATCTTTACGGGAGCAGAAAGCCTCATCTTTCTCCCTCAGAACAGCTGGTAGTTTCGAACTGCTTACCTTTAGATTTGCAGCCCAATTCATAGGGAGTGAAAAAGAAACTTGGAAAGAATGATGGCTACCACCTGGCTTTTGCTCTCTTGGATGAAAACTTCTATTGGTAACTCAACATGAGAGAGAGCAGCTGCTAAATGTGACGATGTGGAAGAAACCTGTGAGAGGCTTGTGTAGAGAGGAACCGAAACCTCACAACAGTCATGTGCGTGAACTTTCTAGGAAGCAGATCCTTCAACCCCACTCAAAGCTTCAGATGCGTGCAGCCTCAAGTGATAAGCTTCCCTGCCTAAGAAAGATGATGATCCAGAAACAGATAACACAGCCACGCATGAATTCCAGACTCACAAAAACTGAAATGAAAATAAGGAGTTACTGTTTTAAATCATTAAATTTGGGGATACTTTCATTTCACATCAACAAACAACTAATAGAGTGATCAGTGATGACTAGGTGGGAGATGAAGCCACTGGAATACTACTGTCTGCTGACAATGAAAAATTAAGATAAAAGAATGGCCAAGAATCAATGTCCATATATGACTTTCTTAATTTCTAACAGGACAGGGGATTTTGTTTTTCAGTTAAAAGACTATGAAATTTGAGAATGCATGCTCTTTGCTGTAGGCCACAAAATAGGAGAGTAGTATGGACTGGACAAAAATCTATATTTAGTATTGCAATAAACAATATTTTTCTTACTGGGATAATTAAACATTATATCCCTTATGCTAAAAAAATCCAAGGTAGTGGCAAACAAACAAAGAAAAACAAAGAAAAAGCTTACCATTTAAAAAATAAAGCAAATGTTTAAGTTTAAAATTTTCCTTACTAATACAATGTGACATTCACCTCTCACAAATGTTAGTTTACCTCTATAAAATGTTAGGATTTAAAAGTTTAATGGACCTTCTAAAGGCTATTAAACTTTAAATTCTATTAACTATTTGCACTGGAAATATCAATATTACACTTAGACAGGTATTTATAGCCTTTTAGCATTTTTTTTAGATATATTATGTAAACTGTGAAACAATAAAACTATAGAACCTAGTAAGAACATTATATAATCATATTTAGTTAAAATATTTAGACATTACAGCAATATTGGAAATGTATCTTAATAACAATAAATAAATATGTTCAATTTTAATCAGTATTTTATTCACTAGACTATGTTCAAGGTAGTCCTATTCAACATATATTACTAGAAATTTCAAAGAGTAAAATATACCTATTTTTAATAGACATTTCTAACACATTGCAATGTCATTCTATCTTTCTTTTTTTAAGTTGTTATTGTGAATTGAGTGATAGGTTACATGGAAGAACATCAGCTTTACACTCATCATTTCATTGCAATGATTACAATCTCCTCCTTGTGTCATCATTCAACAGAATTTGGTTCCATTCCCTCTGTTTTGTTTTGTTTTTTGTTTTGTTTTTTTTGGGGGGGGCAGGGGTGTGTACACAAAAACACTCAGGGATATATAGTAATTTAAACAACCATAGGGCACATTCTGTAAGCCTGCCTCCTGGCTGCCAGAACTCAGTCTTTCTCTTTCCATGAGACTAGAGTCCTCAGCTGCTGTCTCCTCTCCATGTCCTCATCTTTGCCTCCATTGCTGGTGTTGCTGCTTCTCTGGATAGGGTCCCACATTCCACTTGTGCTCTTCTCCATTGAGGATCCTAGGGTCCTCTCTTCCTGGACTATAAGATTAACTACTCCCCCATTTTTGTTACAAAACTTCTACCTTTACAGTTGTGACTGTTGCAATTAGTTATGGTAATAATTACTCACTACTGAATCATAAGAATCTTATTCCCATCTCTTTTCACCAGACCCGTCTAGGCAAGATGAAAACTATTAAGTGGGAATTCTACCTTTCCCCACTCTAAAACTAAACTCCCTCTTCAAAATTTGTAAGCCAGTCACTTCACGCCTTTATCACCCCCTCGCTTTAGGTAGCCAATGTCAAAGTTGCCCATCCCTATCTACCCTGTATACAGAGTGGATAACATTGATACCTGATGTGAAGTCTCTTTCCCTTTCAGTTGGTATTTTGAGCTAATACATTCATAAATATAGGTCAAATTCATGAAATTGTAGCAATTTACACTTATTTCCTTTATGAAAAATTGTTTTTTTTAATATATTCCTCTAGTCGAGTTCTGATCATCAAGCCATCAAGGCTAGGTCAAATGGGTACTATCTGCAAGTTTAGGCATTCTTGAGCATCTCTGGATTCTTCAAGCTCAATTCTAGCCCACCGTGGCTATGTTCTTGTTCATGGGCTCAGGTGTCCCAAGGTCTCACCACACTTCAGACCAACCAACACTTTCTCTTCTCTCTCTCATCTCCAGTTCAAAAGGAGTAGATGGAATGTGGTTGAACTCAGCCCCTATCTTCATTGTTGCCTACCCCCTCTTCCACTCACTAGTAGGCCAACATATTCGCCAGCAAGCTTACATGCCTGCTCATGTGTTCCCTCTGAATTTCAGTCTTGGAAGGGGTTTGCTTTGAAGGGACTTGATTGCTTTTCTTGATGGCTTCCCAAATGCCATTCTTTCTTGAACTTAGAATTTAGCTTGTTACATTGTTCTTGCTAAGTTGTTTCTGACTTATAGTGACCAATATAGGGTTTCCAAGGAGCAGTTGAGTCATTTCTGACTCACAGGGATCCCTAAAGGGTTTCCAAGGAGTGGCTGATGAGTTTGAACTGCCTGCCTTATGGTCCAGTGTGGTCCACTGCCACAGCAAGACTCCTAGCTTGTTGTAATGTGATTAAGATAAACCATTTAGAAAACCACTGTTAATGCAAGTTTATTTAAATAGAAAATGGTCTGATAGTCAAATAATTGATGTTTTAAAAATTCTTCTGGCCTGCTGATCCATCCAGTGCAGGACCTGGGATTCTCCTTTTCTCTCTGCTTCTTTCCTGGCATATTTTTTTCCTTGCCAAAGGGGATGAAACTTTTTACAAACTCCAAATTCTCATTGTGCTGGTGACTTACTTAACTATGTTGTTGTTATTAGGTGCCATTGAGCCGGTACCATCCCATAGTGACGTTATGCACAGCAGAAGGAAACACTGGCCAATCCTGGTCCAACCTCACTACTGTTGCCATGCTTGAGTCCATCGATACTGCCACTTGGCCAATCCATCTCATTGGGAGTCTTCCTCTTTTTCTCTAACCCTCCACCTTACCAAACATGATATGCTTCTCCAGTGACTGGTCCCTCCTGACAATATGTCTGACGTATGAGACAAAGTTTGGCCATCTTGGCCTGTAAGGAGCACTCTGACTGCACTTCTTCCTAAATGGATTCATTGGTTCTTTTGGCAGCCCATGCACTTTCTATATTCTCCTCAAACACCATAACTCAAAAGCATCAATTCTCCTATGGTTTTCCTTATTCACTGTCCAGCTTTCACATGCATATGAAGTTATTGAAAATGCGATGGCTTGGGTCAGGCACACTTTAGTCCTCAAGCTGACATCTTTGCTCTTCAAGACTTTAAAAAGGTCTTGTGCAGCAGATTTGCCTAATGCAATATGTCATTTGATTTCTTGACTGCTGCTTCCATGAGTATTGATAGTTGATCCAAGAAGCATGAAGTCTTTGACAACTTCAATCTTTTCTCCTTTAATAAGAATGTTGTTTATTGGTCCAGTGGTGAGGATTTTTTTTTCTTTACATTGAGATGTAATTAATACAAAAGGTTGTGCTCTTTGATCACTTTACTATAGGAGTCATTATAAGCAGTTGCTGTAGGATAAACACTGAACCACAAGGTCGGTTTGAACCAAAAGGTGGGCAACTCAAACTCACCAGCAACTTCTCAGAACCCCTATGTAGGGTCACTATGTGTTGGAACCAACTCAAGGGCACTTAGCAACAACCCAAATGCAGTCTATCTGGTGCCCTGGAGTCTGTTTACAATCTCACTTTCTCTGGTTTGTCCTATAAAAAGGTCTAAAGAATACAGGTCTAAAGAGTCCATCTTTTAATTAAGATTCCAGATCTGGCATGCCTTTCTATAACAAAAATTATTCCATGCCTACTGCCTTCTTTTCTTGCTGATGATTTGCTTTATAAAATTTACAGTATAATCTATTCCCTAATGTAATGCCTTTTTACATTCTAGGACTTATCCTAAACCTTGTTATAAAAAATTACATGAAAACAAGAGACCAAAAAAAAATGATTCCATATTCATTTAACATTAACAAATTTTTATTCTTATTTAAGTTTAAAAAATCACTAACCATACTCCTCAACATACTTTTATTTTAACTGCATACAATTTTCAATTTGGAAAGTTTAACATATTTAAGGAGAAATATATTTTTATAAATATTATGTGTTAAAATACTGCAGCCATCCAAATGTATCTGTAAACATCTATCATTTTCTATACCAACATTTAAAAACTATGAATTTGAATAAAATTGGGTATATTTTTAAGATACAGTACATTAAATTTCACATACTTCACAAAATTAAAAAATTTGATGGTTGAAAATTCACTCCAAATACTTACAAATATTTTTGTAGACTAGATTATGTTGTTGTTGTTGTTGTTAAGTGCTTTTGAGTCACTTCCGACCCATAGCAACCCTGTATAGGGTTTCTGAGGAGAAGCTGCTGAGCTTGAACCACAGACATAGCAGTTCAAACGACTTTGCAAATGGTGCATTAACCCACAGGTATTTTAAATTATGCTCTTTGGTGCCATATTATGAAGATCAAGTCTTGGGTTTCATATAGTTTTAACTTTGATCAATAGATATCACCTCTTCACAGCCATAAATGGCATAGCATAATTATTTACTTTATAGAGTAGTTATATAAGTGAAATTCTACTATTCTTAAAAAAAAAAAGTACATGAGCCCTGGTGTGATACTGTAGAATAAGCTATTGACTGGTAACCACAAGGTCATCAGTTTAAACCCACCAGATACTCTCAGAAACCCTATACAGACTTGCTATGACTTGGAACTGACTTGATTACACACAAAAATAATAGAGAAGTACATTGTAATTGATTGGGTTAATAGAATTACTCTTATTATTTCCAAATAAACATACTATTTATAATGCTTAGATTATAATGAATGAGGATCCTCATATTTTATGTAATTATTGCTCAGTATTATTCTTGACTTCTGGTGTGGTGCTGTGGATCAGCATTGGACTGTGCACCACAAGGTCAGCAGTTCAACCTCACCAAGGTGCTATTCAGAAACCATATACTGGGTTTCTATAAGTCAGAACCAACTCGAAGGTATTGAACAACAGCAAAATTATTCTTCTTGCTTTCTGAAAGCAAAGAGGACTGGAAGCATTTACAGATGAAGATCAAAACCTACTTTCATATGGATTACATTTCAGCATAAAGAAAACAAACACCCTCACAACTAGACCAAAAAAGAACATCAGGATAAATGAGGAAAAGATTGAGACTTTCAAAAATTTCATTTTACTTGTATCCACAATCAATGCCCATAGAAACAACAGTTAAGGAATCAAACAACTCATTGCAATGGGAAAATTTATAGTAAAAGGCCTCTTTATAGAGTTAAAAACAAAGATGTCACTTTAAGGTCTGAGGGACATTTCAGAAGCAGGAAAGGGGATCTCCCTATCATCAAGGAAGAAGAGCTATGAGTGGAACTTTTGAACCTAAGGTGTTTGCACATTGAATCTCTTAATTCAGGAGACAAACAGCTGTGGAACCAGAGGAGAGACAGAGGAGCAGCAGCAGCAGCAGAAACAAAAGCCAGATTAGTGGGTTTCTGCCTTTGGGCAGGAGGCTCACTTGTGAAGTGGAGTGCCTCCAGGCACACAATTCAGGAGCTAGGTTTGCTGACCCACAGAACTAGAACTGAGTGCCTTTGAGACCAAGGCTTACTTTGAAATAGAGTTCCCTTTGGCCATTTTTCAGTAGTGCTTTCTTTATAACACTGCTAGCAGGACAGAGGCCAAAGTACTACTGGGCTGAACATCAGAGAAGAGCCTGTTTGAAAGCATGACTGGAGAAAGGTGGTCCTGACTAAAGAACTGTGTCCTGAGCATTTTAAATCCTGAATTGTAATCTGTTAACTAGCCTAACAATTGAGTATGGTTTCTATGTTCCGTGTGACCATTGCAATGAATTATTGAATCAAGCTGAATTAATAGAAGGTTGCCCCATGCCCCCCTATATATATACATACACATACATACACTGTTGTGGTTGTCAGGTGTCATCGAGTTGGAACCGACTCATAGCGACCCTATGCACAGCAGAAGGAAACAATGTCTGATCCTGGGCCAACCTCACTACTGATGCCACACTTGAGTCCATCAATGATG
>NW_006408527.1:32629324-32634610 GCF_000296735.1 Chrysochloris asiatica | reverse complement strand
CTTCTTTCTTGTCTTCTTAATGACTTTTTGCTCTCTTCACATATGATGGTCTTGATGTCATCCCACAACTCTTCTGGTCTTCGGTCTTTAGTGTTTAATGTATCAAATCTGTTCTTCAGATGATCTCTAAATTCAGGTGGGATAAATTCAAGGTCATATTTTTGCTCTTGTGGACTTGTTTTCATTTTCTTCAGTTTCAGTTTGAATTTGTATATCAGTAATTGATGGTCTGTTCCACATTCTGCCCCTGGCCTTGTTTTCACTGATGATATGGAGCTTTTCTATCTTCTCTTTCCATCTAGTGAGGTCCATGTGTATAGTCATCTATTATGCTGTCTAAAGAAGGTAGTTGAAATAAACAAATCATTGGTTTTGCAGAAATCTATCATTCATTCTCCAGCATCATTTCTATCACCAAGGCCAAATTTTCCAACTGCTGATCCTTCCTCTTTGCTTCCAACCTTTGCATTCCAATCACCAGTAATGACCAATATATCTTGATTGCATGTTTGATCAATTTCAGATACAAGAAGTTGGTAGAATTCTTCTATTTATCCTCACTGGCTTTAGTGGTTGGTGCATAACTTTGAATAATAGTGGTATTAACTGGGCTTCCCTGAGGGCGCATGGATATTAACCTATCACTTACCGCGTTGTATCTCATGACTGATCTGGATATGTTCTTTTAGACGATGAATGCAACACCATTCCTTTTCAACATTGTCATTCCCTGCATAGTAAACCATGTGGTTGTCAGATTCAAAATGACCAATACCAGTCCATTTCAGCTCACTAATGCCTAAGATATTGATGTCGATGTGTTTCATTTCATTTTTGAAAACTTCCAATTTTTTCAGATTCATACTTCGTACATTCCATGTTCCAATTTTCAATGGATATTTACAGCTGTTTCTCTTCTTTTTGAGTTGTGCCCCATCAGCAAATGAAGGTTCTGTGAGCTTTTCTTCCACGAGCTTAACTCTATTCATGTCATCATGGTCAACTCTACTTTGAGGAGGCCTTTCTCTCCCAATTGCATTCTGAGTGCCTTCCAACCTGAGGGGCTCATTTTCCGGTCCTGTATCTGACAGTATTTCTCTGCTATTCATAGAGTTTTCAGTGACTAGTGATTCAGAAGTAGTTCGTCACTCTTTCTTCCTAGTCTGTCTTTATCTGGAAGCTCATCTGAAACCTGTCCACCATGGGTGACCCTGCTGGTTATTTAAAATACTGGTTGCATAGCCCTCAGAATCACAGCAACTCAAGCCACCACAGCATGACAGACAGACGAGTGGTGGCCCTGGTGTGACACTGCAGAATATGTATGTATATGTGTGTGTGTGTGTGTATATATATATCACAAAACTGCAAAGAAAACAAATATATACAGTATATGTTGCTGTATCAGTTCTTGGTTAAGTGCTGTTGAGTCGGTTCTTGGTTATACAGTAATAGTAAAGATTAAGTTTACCATGAATAGTTCCTAGGTACATGTCCCCTCAATGGACATATTCTTCGTTAGCAATCTGTTTTTGTAAAGATTTAACAATAAGTGAAAGTGTAAGAAGCATCATAACATATTGGCTTACACACTGAGCTGTTAAAGTTCAATAGTTCAAAACTATCTGTCACATTACAAGAAAAAGATAAGACTTTCTGCTCTGATAGAATTACAGCTTCAGAAACCCTAAATGGGGTAGACATGAGTCAGAACCAAATCCAGGGCACAGACCCACAAACATAAGAGTAAATGTAGATGAATTATATGCTTATATATATGTATATTGTTGTTATGTGCTGTCCTGTACATGGTTTCCAAGGCTGTAAATCTTTGTAGGAGCAGAAAGCCCCATCTCTCTCCAGCCTATATATGTATATACAAACACACACAAACAAATATGTTGACATACATAATTGCATTTTTTTAAAGTAAGTATATGAAATGTTATTAAAATAAATATGCATCATACCATTACATATTATCATTTATGTTATCTAATTATAATTATCTTTTTTTTATGTTTTCTGCATCATTCAATATTTTACCCATTTTGTTTTTGTTATTATTAAGTGCCATTGAGTTGGGTCTGACTCATAGCAATCTCGTATAGATTTTCTAAAGAATGGCTCGTGAATTTAAACTGCCTACCTTTCAGTTCAATCTGACCTTGTTGTCTAGTGCATTATCCCATAGTGCCACACCAGGACCCCATTTTGCCCATCAAATTCTTCAATATTGTAAGCGAAGGCTTGATTTTTTTTCATTAGTTCTTTCTGCTTCAAAAATGCAGAGCTCTTCTTCCCTTTTGGTTTTCTAAATTCAGGTCTTTTGCACATTTCATTACAATACTTGACTGTGTATTCTCAAGCTGCCCTGTGACATTTTCTGCTCAGGTTTTTTACTTCCTTGTTTCTTCCATTTGTTTTAACTTTTCTACTCTAGAGAGCAAATCTCAGTATCTTCTGACTTCAATTTTTTTTTTTTTTATTTTCTTTCTTGTTTCTTAATGAACTTTTGCTTTCTTCCACATGCTGTTGATGTCATCTCACAACTATTCAGGTCTTCAGAGTCACTGTGCCAAAAAGAAATGGTTTATGTTCAACCATTTCAAGAGATAGCATACAATCAAGAGCTAATGGTAGGGAAAGAAGAAACCTAAGGTACAATGAAGGCATGGGCAAAGAATAAGCCTCCAGGAAATGATGGACTACAAATTGAAATCATTCAACAAACTGATGCAGCATTAGAGGCACTCATTAATGTAGGCCAAGAAATCTGGAAGACAGCTACCTGGCCAACTGATTGGAATGGTCAATCATTTAAAATCAAAAGGGCATATTTTCCTAAGGACAAAGTTGAGACAGGATTGGAAGGTGCTTACAAATAGGAATCACAGAGAGGAAGCCGAATAACTGATGTTGCACGGAGGGGAATGTAATCATTCAGGTGAAACAAAGTATGGTTTGTTGAATGTAACTAATAATATTGTCTGAAAAGTTTACTCCATTCACAAACAGAAAAAAAAGTTTTTTAAAGAATACAATAGACTGGTACAAGAACATGCAAATCTGTGTGGGAAGAAGTAAAGCCAGAATGTGCTTAGAATCCAGGATGGGGAGACTTCATCTCTTATAGTTGGACATATCGTTAGGAGGGGCCAGAGCCTGAAGAACATCATGCTTGGTAAAGCAGAGTGTCAGCAAAAAAGAGGGTGGCCAGAAACGAAATGGACTGGGCAGCACCAATGGGTTCAAGTTTAACAATTGTAAGAATGGTGCAGAATCAAGTAGTGCGTCACTCTGTTGTTCATAAAGTTGCTGTGAGTCAGTACTGACTCAAAGGCACCTAACAACAGAAATAGTTATAATTATGTAGAATTCCTGGTGGCACAGTGATTACAGTGCTCAGCTTCCAATCCAAAAGTGAATGATTTGAATCCACAAGCCACTCCATGGGAGAAAGATGCAGCAGTCTGTTTTTTGGGTTGTTTTTTTAGGATTTGCAGCCTTGGGGAACATACAGGGAAGTCTTATTCTGACCCATAGAGATGCTATGAGCCAGATTTCAGCGCAGCAGTAGTGTTTACTTGAAATTATATGCATTCACACATGTGCTAACAAACTTCAAGCTCTGTTCTTTGCCATGCTTTCATTTATACTATCTTGAAAACAATTTCATAACTGCATGCTGTTACTATTTCTGTAGCTTCACTGATGTATAATCAATTTACAATAAAAGACACATACTTGAATTACAGAATTTAGTGAATTTATATAAAGAATAATGAATAAAATTAACATAAAAAAATTCCCTCATGTCTATTGTTGTTGTTAAATGCTATTGAGTTGGTTCTGACTCATAATTATATAAGGGTTCCAAGGCGCAACTGGTGGGTTTGAACCTCTGACCTTGTGGTTCTGAGTCCAGTGCTGATCCATAGAACTACAACAGAAGTCTTTGTGTTTATTATATGCTAGGAATTCAATTACATTGAAATTCAGCCAATGTAATTTACCATATAAACAGATTTTAGACCAAAAAGGCTGCGGTGCTGTGGGTTAATGCACCTGACAGCAAAGTTAGTTTGAACTGAAAGGTCAGCAGTTCAAGTTCACCAGCTGCTCCTTGGAAACCCCATATAGAGTTGCTATGGGTCGGAACTGACTCGAAGGCAATTAATAACAACAATCTAAGAAAAGACAAAAGTAAGATTTGTCAAAATTCAACATTTATTCATGATAAAGGAATTCTTTAATTGATAATAAAAAAAAATTCTTAAAAATAACTCCTTAAATTGCTTGTTGTTGTTGTTAAGTGCTGTTAAGTCAGTTCTGACTCCCAATGACCCTGTATAGGGTTTCCAAGGAGCAGTTGGTGGGTTGAACTACTGACGTTGTGGTTCACTGTCCAGTGCTGATCCAGTGCATACCTTCTTAAGGGCATCTAAAACTGCTTTGCTATCTTTAATGTTTTCTGTCTTTTACTATTAAATATAATCTAACATCATATTTAGTGGTAAATGACAGAAAACATTAAATATAGCACATATATTTTTACACATTGTTAAATATTAATGTTACTAGTAATTCAGACCGTGAACCAAGGTTCAAAGTGGTTCAAACCCACCAGCTGCTCCTTGGAAACCCTAGACAGGGTTGCAATGAGTCAGAATTGATTCCATGGCACTTTATAACACCAGTTCTAGCTAGTGCAATAAAAAAAGAAAGCTATGTAAATTAGGACAGAAAATGCCTCTTTTCAATGATTAACAGGTGATGGTGGTGTGGTGGTGTTCTGTGGAGCTGATTCCAGTTGAGAGCAAGTGTGTATAAGGTTTCTGAGGTCTTATATCTTTACGAGAACATAAAGTCTCATCTTTCTCCTGAGTAGCACTTAGTAAACTGAACTCCTGACCTTGTGGTTAGCAGCCCAATGAATAACCCACTACACTACCAGGGCTCCTATGATTATGAAGTAGAAAACCACAAAATATCTACAGAAATGCTCAGAACATAAAATCAATACAAAAAAAATGAATATAATATCAGACTTAATGAACAATCAGAATTCAAAATTGACATAAATTAATATCAAAAAATGTCCTCATGTCTATTGCTGTGGTTGTTGTTAAGCACTGTCGAGTTGGTTCTGGGTCACAGCCACGTTTATTAGCACCAGATTCATATGTAAAAATCTAAACGTTGAAAACTGTCAAAATAGGAATCAAATAAATCAAATGCCTAAATAAATTTGGAAAACTCATTAATATAATATAAGTCATTTAT
>NW_006408527.1:32540646-32629224 GCF_000296735.1 Chrysochloris asiatica | reverse complement strand
TATATACTCTGGTAGTGCAGTGGTTACGAGGAGTTGGGCTGCCAACCTCAAGGACAGAAGTTCAAAACTACCAGCGGTTCCGCAGGAGAAAGATGAGGCGTTCTGCTCCCATAAAGATTTACAACTTTGGAAATCCTGTGCAGAGTCACTATGAGTTGGAACTGACTCCACTGTGCTTAACAACAACAACAACATATATACATATACATATTTATTTATATATGTGTGTGTGTGTATATGTAGAGAGAGAGAGTCCTGGTGTGATGCTGTGGGTTAATGCTCTGGATTTCAAGGTTGATTTGAATCGCAATGTCAATGGTTTAAGTTGACCAACTGCTCCTCAGAAATACTATACAAGATCTCTATGAGTCAGCATTGACTCCACAGCACTTAGCAATAACAACATACATATATATGCATGCATACGGACACAGTGACACACCCACACACACGTGTTAAAATTCCATTATCTTTTCATTTCATTTTCTCAAAACTTCTTTGAAGTATACTCATATATACAGTGCTCAAACTACAATAGGCATTTTTATGCACAAAGATGTTCCAGTTTCCAGAGAATGCTAATTTGACATAGGAAAATTAAATACATAGTGACAGTGAAGTTTTTTTGTTTTGTTTTTGTTTTTTTCCTTCAAAATGCCAAATTAAATTTGTTAAAGACACGTAAAGGTTGATTTTTCTTCTCTGCTTATGTTTATTGACACTGTTATATGTTACAAAATACTATTTTTACACTAATTTTCAGAGTTGAGACTTAGACATAAGCCAGTGCCTTAGCTCTGCTAGCATTCTTTTGTCCTTCTGACATCACAGAAGACACATACACCCCAAGTGTTAAATTCCCTCAAATATATGGCTCAAGTAGTGGTACCTACGCCAAAACATTTAGTATCAGGTCATTGGTATAGATGGAAAACACGTCTTTAAATTCTTAATGACTTTCTTTGTAGGGAGATTTTACGACTACAGCATCCATATAAACTTCCAGTCACAACATTGGTAACTGTTCATTAAAGATATAGTTCAAGGTTTAGGGATCTTCAAACTACGTTCTCCCTAGTTGAAATTTTTTTCCTTAAGAATCCAGTGAAGAGCTAATGCAAGCCTACTGTTTATAATTAAATTTGGCAGTATTTGGCTTTCCTAGAATATATGAATTCACAAAATGCCAATAAGAAAAAATAAAACAAAAAAGGCTAGGAGGCACAGAGATAGGCTCTTGTTTTGCTAGAAGGTCTTCTCTCGAATGACAGTCAAGAAAGAAAATAAATGGCGCTTCTGGAGTTCAGCGTCAGCAGCCAGAGCTATGGCTCCCAATAAACTAACTTTTATCAAGTGTTCCATAGAAGTAGAAACTAGCAGAACTGCATTAGAATATATATATAATTTTCAAACAGGATAAATTAAAAGAATTGCTACAAAATCGTAGAAACCTTTATTAGAAAAAATGTGAAGATACTGTTTCTCAAAAGTCACTCCATCTAGGTCTAGGTCTAAATACTTCTGGAAGCAGCAATTGCTTCTCTCTATGGTGTTGAGGTGCGGATTAATTGCTGGACTACAAGATTGGTTTGAACCTCAAAGTCAGCGGATCAAGCTCACCACCCACTCCTCAGATACTCTATACAGGGTCGCTATGGTCAACACAGACCAGACAGCGCTTAACAATAAAAACCCTTTCTTGGGAGTCCTGGTGTGGCACTATGGGTTAATGTGCTAGACTATAAGATTGGTTTGAACCTCAAGGTTGACAGTTCAAACTCACCATACACTCCTAGGAAACCCTATTCAGGGTCGCTATGAGTCAGAACTGACTTAATGGTATAGAACAACAGCAACCCTTCTTGAAGAATTCTGTGTTCTTTGATTTACACCACGTCAAAACTGCACTTTTGGCATCCTTGTGTTTCTTTGAAATGTTATTTGAGTTTTGGGAACAAAAGGAAATCTGAAGGGGTAGGTCAGGGCTATATGTGAATCGGGTGAGTTTTCCTAATATAATTCTCATAGAACAGAAAACATAAAACAGATTGCAATTTAAATTTTTAATCGCTCGGAGGGACCAGTTGCTGGAGAAGGATAGTATGTTTGCTAAGGTGGAGGGTCACAGAAAAAAAAGGAAAACCCCCAACTAGTTGGACTGACAAAGTGGCAGCATCAATGAGCTCAAGAGTGGCAACAATTGTGAGGTTGTCCCAGGACCGGGTAGTGTTTCGTTCTGCTGTGCATAGTGTTGCTATGAGTCAGTGCCAACTCTATGGCACTTAACAACAACAACAAATATATATATATATATATATATATATGGAAGTGTTTGACATACATTATGAATTAAAAATTATAATTCTTCTCAATTTTAATGTGATAAAAGATTATCTCAAGTAGAACAATCACTCTTGCTTATGTACATAATGACAATGTCCATAAATAAATGCATACTTCATTTCTAAAATTGATTAGAAAAAATAATGCACATTTATTTTTTTTCAGTTATTCCAATAAAAAAATAGCTAGTCTTTCAAAGAATCAGTGCTTTCCCCCTGTTTATAGAGTAGTTTACTACACCTAAAAATTGTGTATTGTTTATCTGCCACTTAGAAGTGGTTCCAAACACTTGCATTCTGAGTTTATTCATAAAGCACATCCCCGCACTGTATTTTCTCCTTTTTCATTCTCCATAGGGGCAAAAGGACTATAAATTTACCATCTGCTCTAAGATTTTCTGGCCATAAAGACTGCAGTTAAAACTATGCTAATAGCTCAGTTCAGACAAGAATGATTCCTTAATTTTCCTTCCTTATAGGGTAAGTTAATTAAATCAATTAAAGCCATTTTATCACTCCATAAGGCTACTCAGGTTCATGTTCATTTCCATTTAAAAATTCTAAAGTAACTCTACATTTCTGTTAACTCCAGAAATTCATTTCTACAAATCCTATTTCTCATAGCATCCTACATTTCATATTATGCAATTTAGTTTAGTTAAGTAGGTTGCTACTAAGATTAAAATTGTATTTATTTCAAAAGAAATACAACCATAGAGGGGGAAAAAAATCACATAGGATTTTGTTTATGTCTGGCCCCATTCCAAAAGCATATGTACAAAGATTCTAATGTTTAGGAATGTAATGCAAAAGAAAAAAAAATAGAATAAAAACATGATTCTTGAGATGCTCACTATAGTTTGGGTTAGAAATATTAAGATGCATAAAAATAAAATGTAACAATATATATTATAGGGAACTGTTACAAATGACTACAGTGTTAATGGACTCCTGGTGTAGTACTGTAGGATAAGCAATGGACTGTTAGCCACAAGATCGGTGGTTTAAACCCTACAGTTGTCCTTTGTTGTTGTTGTTGTTACGTGCCGTCGAGTCGGTTCCGACCCATAGCTACCCTGTATAGGGTTTCCGAGGGTGTAAATCTTTACGGGAGTAGAAAGCCTCATCTTTCTCCCGCGGAGCAGCTGGTAGTTTCGAACCGCTGACCTTTAGGTTCGCAGCCCGATTCAGTTGTCCTTAGAAATCCTATAAAGAATCTCAGTAAGTCAGAACTGAATTTACAATACTTAGCAACAACACTGTAAACACCATCATAAATACTTTCAGTTGATCTTTAAGTCCTGGGCATAGATTAGATGTTGACAAATTTAATTTTGAACAAGGGCTTTTGGGAGATAGAGAGAAAGAACTTGTTGGGCACCTTCTTGGAGGCATCTTTAATGACACATAAAACTTGTCAGGTTAAGAAATAAAGGAGTTCAGGTACGTCAAAGGAAACAGCAGGTTATTCATATAGTGAAACCCTAACCTCATGAGTGGTTCAAATGTAATGAATAATTCTGTAGCATATCAAACAGTTCAAACCAAATGCTCATTCATTTACTCAGTGGACAAGTATTAGTAAATTGTCAATTATGTACCTAGGGAGATGGAGGTGTGGAAGATATGCTGACTTTGTAGTATAGTGAGAAAGGGAATAAAAAGTAGATATAGTTGTATAATATAGGTTAAAGGTAAAATAAGAGGCATTTAAGTACATAAATTCAAGCTCATCAGCCGCTCCTAGGACACCCTACACAGGGTTGCTGTGAGCCATACAGACCCTATATAGAGTTTCTGAGAAGAGGTTTGTAAGCTCGAACCACCAACTTTGCAGTTAAAAGTGACCTTACAGTCCAGCACATTAGCCTGCAGCACCACACCAGGACTCTATCTTAGTATAATCACCACCAAATAAAACAAACCCCACATGGTTCATGGGTATAAACCAACAATTTTGTGATTAGCATTTCAATGTTTAACTCACTGTGCCACCAGGGATCATTCTCAGTATGTGCATATGTATATGTGTATATTGTTATCAAGTGCAGTCGAGTCAGATCCGACCCATAATGATCCTGTAAGTGTTTCCGCGGAGCAGCTGGAGATCTTGAAACACTGACCTTGCACTTCAAACTGATCTTGCAGTCCAGTGCATTAACCCACAGTACCACACAAGGACTCCTATATATATATAGTGGTGATAGTGAGCCGTGGACTCGATTCTGAAGCAGAGCAACTCTGTATAGGGTTTCTGAGGCTGTAAAATCTTTACGGGAGCAGAAAACCTCATCTTCCATGGAATCACTGATAGTTTCAAACTGCAGACCTTGAGGTTAGCAGCCCAACTCATAAGCACAATGCTACCAGATCGATGGATCTATCTATCATCTATCTATCTATCTATCTATCTATCTATCTATCTATCTATCTATCTATCTATCTATCCACACACACACATAAAATGCCATCGAGTTGGTTCCAACTGATAGCAAGCCTGTGTATTAAGTTTTTGAGGAGTGGCTAGTAGGTTTGAACCACTGACCTTGTGGTTAGCAGTCCAGTGTTGTGAGTTAATTTGCTGGACTGCAAGGTTGGTTTAACTATAAGGTCACTGGTTCAAGCTCACCAGCCACTACTCGGAAACCCTATACAGGATCATTGTGAGTAGGAACCTACTCGACAGCACTTAACAACAATATTTATACATATATGTATGTGTGTGTGTTTGTATGTATATACATATGTATATACTTTATTACGTGCCATCAGTTCTGACTCACAGTGACCCTATACACAACAGAACAGTTTTGCATCATTCAGAAAAGTGTTGCTACACTTGAGCCCATTGCAGCTGCCATTGTACCAGTCCATCTAATTAGGATCTTCTTCTTCTTGGCCAAATGTCCACTTTCCCAAGCATGATGTCCTCTTCCAGGGATTGTTCCTTCTGATAAAATGTACAGAGAATTAGAGTTGGAGTTTCACCATCCTGACTTCTAAGAAGCATTCTGGCTTCACTTCTTCCAACATAGACATGTTTGTTCTTGAGGCAGTCCATGGTATTTTACTTTTCTTCTCCAACACCAGACCTCAAATGTATCAATTCTATGATCTTCCTTATTCATGTGTATGAGGCTATTGAAATTACCATGACTTGGGTCAGGCACACCTTAGTCCTCAAATTTACATCTTAGCTCTTAAATTCTTAAAAGAGGTCTTATGCAGCAGATTTGCATAAGGCAATATGTCATTTGGTTTCTTGAACTGCAGCTTCCAAGAGTGTTGATGATTGATCCAAGAAAATTGAAGTCTTTGACAACTTCAATATTTTCTCCATTTATCATGATCATATTTATGGGTCCAGTAGTGAGGAGTTTTGTTTTCTTTACATTGAGGTGCAACCCATACCGTAGGCTGTGTTCTTTGATCTTCATCAGTATTTTAAGTCCTCTTCACTTTCAGCAAGTGAGGTTGTTATCATCTTAATATCACAGGTTGCTAATGAGACTTCCTCCAATCCTGATGCCATGTTCTTCTTCATATAATTCAGAGTCTCAGATTATTTGCTCAGCATAAAGACTGAATATGTATGCTGCAAGAATATATAACTGTTTCACACTTTTCCTGGTTTTAAGTCATTCAGTACTTCCTTATTCTGTTCAAACAACTGCCTGTTTATCTATGTATGTGCAGGCTCCCCGTGAACACATTTTAGTGTTCTAGAATACTCATTCTCCACTAAAGTTTGTCATGAACCACACATCTGAAAGCTTCTGCATAGTCAATAAAGCACAGGCAAATATATCTCTGTTCTCAGCCAAGATCCATCTGACGTCAGCCATGATTGTATGCCTTCATCTTAATCTTGCATGAACTTTTGGCAGTTCTCAGTCAATGCACTGTTGCAGCTGTATTTGAACAGCTTTAGTAAGATTTTACTTGCATGTGATATTAATGATATTGTCTGATGATTTCTAATTTCTCTTGGGTCACATCTCTTTAGACTAGGCACAAATATAGATCTCTTTCAATTATTTGGCCAAGGGGCTGTCCTCCAAGTTTCTTGGCATGGGTGACTGAGTGACTCCAATGCTGCGTCAGTTTCTTGAAATATTTCAATTTGTATTTCACCAATTTCTGGGGACTTCATCAATTTCTTTGTCAATGCCTTCAGTGCAGCTTGGATTTCTTCCTTTCTTCCATTGGCTCTTGATCACATGCTACTTCCTGACATTGTTGAATATCAACCATTTCTTTTTGGTACAGTGACTCTGTATTTCTTCCATCTTCTTTTGGCATTTTCTTCATCATTCAATATTTGCCCATAGCATACTTCAATAGTTCACATTGAGTCTTGAATATTTTCTTTAGTTCTTTCAGCTTGATAAATGTTGAACATGTTCTCTTTTCATTTTCTAACTCCATGTCTTTGCACATTTTATTATAATATTTGACTTTGTCTTCTTGAGCTGTCCTTTGAAACTTTCAATTCAGTTCTTTTATTTCCACATTTTTTTCCATTTGCTTTAGTGTCTCTATTCTGAAGAGCAAGCTACAAAAGGTTGTAGGGGCTAGCAAGTTTCAATTAATAGGTCAAATGGCAGGCTGAATGAGCTCCTGACTCATGTAGCTACTGGAGCTGTTGAACCCTAGAATGGCAAGCTAATATTGGAAGTCAGATAGCAGGTTTGTGACTGCAGAGGGAAATGAATCCAAGTTTGGCAGGTAAGATGGCACATTACTTATGACTCCCAAGATCAGAAGCCAATAAGGAAGGCCACTTGCTCAAGTCCAAAGAACTAGAAGTTAGATGATTGGTCTGATGCAGGACCAAGACCCAATAAAAAGCAAGCAAGCTTTGAACATGAGGAAACTTTCTTCAATTGATTGGCTACTCATAGAAGATCTCATCATATAAATGACAATATCATAGTAGATGTTATCATGAGTGATAACTATGTCTTAACTGCCAAGCTACTGAGAATCTTTTCTCAACCAAGTTGACACACAAGCTTAAGTAACACAGTGACCATGACTTGGAGTGGACTTAATGACAACAAAAAACAAAAGACATCATTACAAATTTATTTTATGGGAATTTAGATTCACAAGTGTGAGATCATCTTCAGGAATAAAGGGCACATGAGATTGCTAGACCAGACAGAGATTGTTGATTCACACTCTGGGATATATAAGCAGGATGAAGTGGGGGAAAGGCAGAAGAAATCTGTTCTAAGACTAGGAACTTTCAATAAGATCCAGTCATGAAGACCATGGGTGCCATTCAGGCTAGATTATAAAACTGAGGGAAGGGAAATGGGATATTTGGGGTTGATTGTAAATTCTTTAGAACCCAGTAAAAGGGGATCTGGAAGAGGGTCTTTTTCAAGACAGGGGAATAAAACTACAGCCTTTAGTATGGGTTGTACCTTAATGCATAAATTGAAAATACTCACAAATGGACCAATAAATAGCATTAAGATAAATGGAGAAAAAATTGAAGTTGTCAAATAATTAATTTTGCTTGGACCCACAATTAACACTCATGCTTTTTTTGAATTGACCTTCATCTTTATCAAACATCATGTCCTTCTCCAGAGACTGGTCTTTCCTGACAACTTGTCCAAAGTACAAGAGACAATTTCTCACTATTGCCACTCTTAAGGAGCAATATGACTGCATCCTGATTTCGAAACAGATTTGTTCCTTTTTCTGGCAGTCAATAGTACTTTAGATATTATTGGACAATATCATAATTCAAGTGCACTGATTTTTCTCTGTTCTTCCTTATTTATTGTCCAGCTTTCACATGCATATGAGGTGATTTAAAATACCATGGCTTGTTTCAGGGTCACCTTAATCCCCAAAGTGACTTGTTTGTTCTTGAATACTTTAAGGAGGTCTTGTGCAGCATATGTGTCAAACACATTACATTATTTCATTTCTTGAATGCTACTTACATGAGTGTTAATTGTGGGTCCAAGCAAAATTAATTCTTTGACAACTTCAATTTTTTTCTCCATTTATCTTGATGCTATTTGTTGGTCCGTTTGTGATTATTTTCAATTTATGCATTAAGGTGCAACCCATACTGAAGGCTGTAGTTTTTTACCTTCATCAAAAAGTACTTCAAACCCCCTTGGTTTTCAGCAAACAAGGTTGTGTTCATTTGCATATCTCAAAGTTGTTAATGAATTCCC
The DNA here is from genome assembly GCF_000296735.1 of Chrysochloris asiatica. Lineage (NCBI taxonomy): Eukaryota > Metazoa > Chordata > Mammalia > Afrosoricida > Chrysochloridae > Chrysochloris > Chrysochloris asiatica. The sequence continues at coordinate 32,620,679 of NW_006408527.1, read as the reverse complement.
CTCCAATCTTGATTATCTGTTCTTCTTCACATTATTTGCTTAGCACATAAATTGAACAAGTGTGATGGAAGGATATAACCCTGACACATACCGTTCCTGATTTTAAATGACCCCCATCGAGATGGATTGGACAAGTGGCAGTACTGATGGACTCAAATGTGGCAACAGTTGTGAGGATGGCCCAGGATCAGGCAGTGTTTCATTCTGCTGTGTATAAGGTCACTATGAGTTGGTACTGACTCGATGGCACTTAACAACAAGAAATTTTCCCATGTTCTATTTGTTCCCTCTGTTTTTTTGGATGTGCACCAAAATACTCAGAAATATACAATCATTCAAACAGCCAAAGGCCACACCCTGGAAGCCTGCCCCACCCCAGCCTCCAGCACACATCCCCTCTCCCTCCATTAGTCTAGAGTCCTCAGCTGCTCCATCTCTCCTTATCATCATCTCTGCCTCCATCTCTGGCATTGCTGCTTCTCTGGGTAGGGTCCCACACTCCGCTCCTGCTCTTCTCCCTTGATGGCCCCAGGGTCCTTGGCTCCAGGACTGCAAGATCTACCACTCACCCCTATTTGCTATAAAACTTATACCTTTACAGTCATGACAATAACAATTAGTCATGAGAACAGTTACTCACTATTGAATCATAAGGGTCTTTTCCACATCTTTCCCCAGCCAGACCTGTCTGGACAGGATGAAAATCACTCTGTGGGAATTCTACCTCCCCTCTCCCCACACACTGTATATCTAAATGCCATCTTGAAAATTTGTAAGCCAGTCACTTCGTGCCTTTACAGCCCCTCCCCCCGCCCCATTTTAGGTAGTGAATGTCTAACTTGCCCATCTCTATGAACCCTGTGTACAGAAGGCATAGGAATGATTCTTGCTGTAAAGATTCTTTCCCTCTTGATTGGTATTTTAAGTTATTACATCCATAAGTATAGATCAAATTTGAACAATGAATAAGGAAAACCAGGGAAAATTCAATGCATTTGAATTATGGTATTGGCAAAGAATAGTGAATATGAGGTTGTTGAAAATACTGTCTTGGGTCTGGCACATCTTAATACTCAAACTGACATCTTTGTTCTTTAGAGATGTGTTTTGCAACAGATTTGCCTAATATAACATATCATTTAATGTCTTGACTGCTGCTTTCATAGGTCCTTACTGTTCAATGTGTATAAGCAAAATGAAGTCTTTTACAACTTCAATCTTTTCTCTACTTATCATCACATCATTTATTGGTCCTGTTGTGAGAGCCAATACATTTTGGTCATTTTTTTAACATTGAGGTACAATCCATACTGAAGGTTGTAGTCTTTGATTTTCATTAGTAAGTATTTAGAACCACTTTACTTCCAGCAAACAAAGTACCTTCTTTTTTTTCATAGGTTTTTAATGACTCCTCCCAATTTTGATGCCACGTTCTTCAAATAACCCAGATTCTTGGACTATATTTGCTCAGTATACAGATTGAATTTGTTTGATAAAAGGATACAACCCTGATGCATACCTTTCCTGATTTTAAGTCATTCAATGTCTCCTTGTTCTGTTTAAACAACTGACCTTTGGTCTATATTCAGCTTCCTCCTGAGTACAATCAAGTGTTCCTGAACACCCATTCTTCTCAATGTTACACATAATTTCCTATGACTCACACAATCAAATGCATTTGCATAGTAAATAAAGCATAAGTAAACATCTTTCTCATATTCTCTGCTTTCATCCAAGATCCAGCCAATGTGAGAAATAATATCTCTGGTTCCAGATCCTCTTCTGAAACCAGTGATGCCATTATTCTTCAGTTTATCATTCCCAGTATAGTAAATTATTCTTTGATAGTTTCAAAATGGCCAATATTAGTCCATTTCGACTCACTATTCTTGTTAAATGCCATCAACTTGTTTAAAATTCACATTGACCCTATATAGGGTTTCTGAGGCTATAAATCTTAGCAGGAACAGAAAGTCTCATCTTTCCCTCAGAGCAGCTTATGGTTCGCAGTCCATGCTTATCCTAAAGAGCCACTGTGCTCCCATTTCAACAATGACAAAAAAAAAATTACATAGAGTACATAAAGATCAATATCCTAGGCATTTCAGCTCACTAATTCCAAGGATATTGATCTTTATTGCTCCATTTCATTTTTATTGATTTATAATTCTCTTAGATTCATGCTTAGTACATTCCACGTTCTGATTTTTAATGGATTTTTTGCAGGTGTTTCTCCTTATTTTGAGCTATTCTCCATCCCTGTCATTATGCCAGCTCTACTTTAAGGAGGCAGCTCTGCCTGCATTGTATTTTGAGTGCCTTCTAACCTGAGGGGCTCATCTTCTAGCACTATATCTGACAATGTTGCACTGAAATTAATAAATTCTCAGTAACTAACTATTCAGACATGGTCAGCCTCTCCTTCTTCATAGTCTGTCTCAGGTTAGAAGCTCCATTGAAACCTCTTCACCATGAATGACCCTACTGTTATTTAAAATGCTGACAGCAGGGCTTTCAGCAACACACATTACAACAAACTGTCTGAAGGGTGGTAACACAATGGAGAGAGTGGGGAGAAAGAAATGAACAAAACATATACATTAATAAAATCAGAAACCTGAAGGTTACATTTGGATTATCTATCTCTTCTGCATCATTCCATGCATGCATACAATCATTTGTTTTTACATGACGTTGTAAATATCTGTTTTCTTATATCCTAGGAGTCCTGGTGTGGTGTTGTGGGTTTATGTGCCAGACTGCAAAGCCATTTAAACTGCAAGGTCGATAGTTCAAGCTCACCAGCTGCTCCTTGGAAACCCTATACAGGGTCGCTATATGGGTCGGACTTGCCTCGACAGCACTTAACAACAAGTAGTGTAGTGGATTATGAGCTAAGCTTCTAACTGCAAGTTCAGTAATTTGAATCTACCAGTGTCTCCACAGGGGAAAGATAAAGCTTTCGGCTCTAGGAAAGAATCTGTGGCCCTGGAAACCCTATGCAGGGTCTGTATGATTCAGAACTGATTTGCTAACACACAACCGCCACCAAGATAAAACAACCACAGAGTTATAGTAATGAAGAAGAGACATTTGATTTGGCATATGTAGCAAAGAGAAAACATAGGTGGGAAATGGATAGACGTGTCATCAGAATAGTTTTTGTCTGAGTCCCAAAGAACACTACAAAATTAACAGTATAAATAAAAATTAAAAATCACTAGAGGCTTCATACATTCATTGTCGTTATTGTTAAGTGCCTTCAAGTTGGTTCCGAGAGGCAGCTGTTGAATTTGAACCACCAGGTTGGCCATTCAAACAGACCTCAAGGTCAAGTGCTAAAAACCATTGAAACATAGTTATTGTTCTTCCATAAATCATTGATATAAGTTGGTAGCAACAAGAGTCCGAGGAGGCTTCACTGGGTCCTACAGGTTAAAATAGGAAGGAAGACAAAAAGGATAATCATCCTTCAACTATATGTCTTTGACAAGAGTAGGATATGCATAGGCCAAAGTCCTGAGTCATTTGAGCATTAGCTAATCTACTCTTTCTGAGCGCAAAGTATTTCTCCCTGCTCTCCAGGAATGGCTTCAGCAACTCAGGCATTTCAACCTTCAGGAATGTGTAATGTAAAGTACAGGTTTGCTCTCTTAAAACTTTAAATAGAGCACAATAAAAACTTAAGCAAAAAAAAAAAAAAATCACCAAACTAAATACAAAAATACAAAAAAAGTAGATGAAAATATGTATGATTGCAAGGTCAAAATGGCTTTTTCTCAAGACTGATAGTTCATCTAGCAATGAATGTTGACAAGCAAGTAGTAACATTAATTTTGAAGCAAAAATATCCAAACTCACAGCTGTCAAGTTGATTCCAACTAATGGTGAATCCATCTGTTACAGAGTGGAACTGTTCTGTAGGGTTTTCTTAGCTATTATTTTTATGAAAGAAGATAGACCTTTCTACTGTAGTGCATTCACTCTGATTGTGCCAAATAATGCATCATTAATTTAAGATAATTCCAGGAAGAGAATATTGCCTTTTTTTAAAACTCTAGTGTAGAATGGAGTGTGGCACATTTAAAGACCTGAAAAAGTATCCTGAGCCCTGGGCATAAGGAACAAAGGGAGTCAACATAATATGAAAAAGGTAGCAGGCACACAGGATTGCAAGCTATACAGAGTGTTTAGTATTCAAATAAATTAAAAGAAAAACCATCAAAGGTTTGAAAACCCATGGAAAGAAATTGGCGATGCTTATGTGGCACTGTAGGATAAGTACTGAACTGCTAACAAGATTGGTGGTTTGAATCATTCTAAACAAAGTTGCTATGAGTCAGAAACCAACTCTGTGACACTTAACAACATCAGCAGCAGTAACAACAATCCTATGTGAATGATTATCTAAAATGAAGTTTGTTTTAGGGTACAGATCTCATTCAAGTAGTTTTGTAACTTTAGACCCAAATCAAGCTCCTTTTTCTGATCTTAGCATAGTGCTTTCATAAAATTCTTAAATTCATTCAATAATGAGATGAAATAGTCTATTCATACCTTTATATTGCAATGGACTGAGGAAAGATTACATACAAAATATTTGAAAAAAAATAACTTATTTGGATGCAACATTATTTTAGTCCTCTTTTCGGAGCGTTCTTAAAATAAAATTGCCTATGTTAAAAGCTCTTGGGAATTTTGGCTAAAGATGAAGTACCTTGGCTCCTCCAGCTTTCCAAATCTGATTTTTCTCCCAATTTTTATAAAGTATTAAGAACTGCAGAATGGAAAAAAATATGTAATTTTCTATCATTGTTGGTGAGTCATCTTCAACATTACTTGTAGTCTCTATAATTATTTGCTTTGAGTCATTTTTGGAAGAATTCTATAGTGTGGAGAGAATATAAAATACACTGACGAAATGCAGATTTCATAAACATTACTATAAAACTGTACACAAAAGGCTTTATCTACAATCTTGCTCTCACATCTGAATTGTTATTACGTCAAAATTTATTCACAGTCTGGTTGTATTAAAACTTCTGTTGGCTGAACTATCATATCAGAGATTTTAACTCAAGGTCACTGCTGTGCAGGTGTGAATATGAACATTTACAAAAAAAATTTAGGCAAAAGTTTCTTAAAAAAAATTCGTCATTGGTAATGAGACATGGATTTGCCCTATGAGTCTGAGTGTGGAAAGATCCTTAACCACTGATCAAGGAAAAGTTCAAAAGTCAACCATCAGCTGGAAAATTGATGTTTACAGTTTTTGGGGATTCCCAAGGGCCAGTATTGGAACAATATCAGGAAAAAGGTTCAACAATCAATAGTGTTCATTTCTGTAAGATGATCACTGAAGAGTTGAAGCCCAAACTTCAAATTAAATGCAGAGGACTGCTATCCTAGGGCATTATGACCTTGCATGACAATACACTTCCTTGCACCTCTGCCCACACTGCTGATACTCTGCAAAAACTTTGTTTTGTGATGTTTAAGCATCCTCTCTTACTTCAATTGTTTGGTCCCCTAAAAGCATTTCTTCAAGTATGAAGAGTCACCTCTCTGATGAAGAAGTGGGTTAAGCCTTGGACTACTAACCAAAAGGTCAGTGGTTTCAACCCACCAGCCTTTCTTCAAAGGAGAAAGATTTGACATTTTGTTCTCTTAAAGATTACAGCTTCAGAAACTTTATGTAGCACACTTATCCCATCCTGTAGTGGTACAATGAATAGAATAAATTTGACAGCAGTGGAGAAAATATGGGAAATATGTTATCATATAAACACATACATGTATGTATGTATGTATGCATGTATGTTGTTTTTAATGGCTGTCAAGTTGGCTCTAACTCATAGTACCCTGTATATGGTTTCTGAGGAGCAAGTGGTAGTTTTGAACCACCCATCTTTAGGTTAGCAGTCCACTTTCACTATAGTATCATGCTAGAACTATATATATCTATATCTATCTATATCTATATCTATATCATCTATATCTATAGAGTTTAAAATCTGAAGTTTTGGTGTTTTGGCCTGTGGATGATTTCAGTCAGGTAGGCCTTCGGTTAAATGCTCAGATGACAATTTTTCTAGAACTACTCTTATAAATACATTGTAAAAGTTAGAAGTGGAGTGTATTTCAAAGTGCGTTTCAGGACACTTCCCTCAGTCATCATAGGAACAACAGGTACTTCCTTGCCAGCTGTAGGGTCAACCGGTTGTGACATTATAGCCTGATAGCCTCAGAGACAATCTGTAAACCTTGTCTCACAATGAAGTCCTGGTGTGGTGCTGAGGGATAATGCACTAGACCATGAGGTTGGTTTTGACCACAAGGTCCATGGTTCAAATACACCAGCCACTACTCGGAAATCCTATACAGGGTCACAATGAGTCAGAACCCATTCAACAGCACTTAACAACAACAACAATTTAAAATATCCCTCACTATGTTTCCATAGGAGTCCTGGTGTGGTGCTATGGGTTAATGCGGCAGACTGAAGAGACATTTGAACTGCCAGGTCAGTGGTTCAAGACCACCAGCTTCTCCTCGTAAACCCTATATAGGGTTGCTATGGGTCGGAACTAACTCAACGGCACTTAACAACAACAACAACTGTTTCCATAGACCCCACATGTGTATTTCTACCATCAATTATCGTTTTTGTGTGAAGAGATTTCTTCGTTTTCTGTACCCTACGAAAGGTCAGTGTATGGAGGAGATATTTGGTTTTTATCAGGATCTCCTATTGATAATTTCTCTTATCTAGGTGATATATGTTTATTTTTTTTCTGGTTTTCATTCCATTTTAAGACTTAAAGAATTCTGGTGTGGCACCTTGGGATAATCACTGGACTGCAAGGTCAGTTTGTACTGCAAAGGTCAGCAGTTCTAAATACCAGCTGCTCCTTGAAAACCCTATTCAAGGTTGCTATGAGTCAGGCTTATTTGATGATACTCAACAATTACAAAAACATAATCCTAATATATGTGAATATGTGGCCTCTTTTCTTCCACAAGAGTCCTGGTAGGGCACTGTAGGATCAGCACTGGTCTAAGAACTACAAGACCACAGTTCAATCCCATCAGCTCCTTTTTAAAAACCCTATGCAGGGTCGCTGGAGCTCTGGTAGCGTAGTGGTTACGAATCAGGCTGCGAACCTTAAGGTCAGCAGTTCGAAACTACCAGCTGTTCCACGGGAGAAAGATGAGGCTTTCCACTCTCATAAAGCTTTACACCCTCGGAAACGCTGTACAGGGTCGCTATGGGTGGGAACCAACTCGACGGCACTTAACAACAACAACAACATGCAGGGTCGCTACAAGACAGAACTGACTCAACAGCATTTAACAACAATAACTCTTCCCACAGGAGAGGGGTATAGTTCTTTATTTCTTAAGTATGGACTGCTGTATATGATGACTTCCTTCCAAAAACTGCAGTGTGCAACTCTGAAAATGGAGAAACCCGGCAAACACTAACTAAACCAGGTTATCATAATATTAACATGGTAACATTAATATTCCCAAACCATGTTAATATTATGCACCCTTTATATGACACCTGTGATGTAATATGATGTTCCTCCTCAAATAACATACATGCAAATCTAACCAGGAATATGGTAGAGCAGACAGCAGGCAAAATAATGAAAAATTCCTAGATTTTATCAGACATCTTAAGGCAATGAGTTTATGGGCCTGAAGGCTCAGGACCATAGTCTCAGGAAGCACCAATGGCAATTAGCATAAAACTGGACAGTGAATAAGGAAGACCATAGAAGAATTGATGCTTTTGAGTTATGGTGTTGGAGGAGACTATTGAAAGTACCATGGGCTGCCAAAAGTACCAACAGACCTGTGTTGGAAGAAGTGCAGCCAGAGTGCTCTTTGGAAGCCAGGATGGCCAAACTTCGTCTCTCACACTTCAGACATATTGTCAAAAGGGACCAGTCGCTGGAGAAGATATCATGTTTGGTAAGGTGGAGGGTCAGAGAAAAAGAGGAAGACCACCAGCAAGATGGATTGGCAAAGTGGCAGCAGCAATGGGCTCAAGCATGGAAACAATTGTGAGGTTGGCTCAGGACTGGGCAGTGTTTCCTTCTGTTGTGCATAGGGTCGCTATAAATCAGTACCAACTCAATGGCACCTAACAACAGCAACAATCCACAAAGACAATATTCTACATTCTGTTTGGTTGAGTATTGTCTGTAATCTTGAAAGCTTATAAGTAATCCTCTAAGGTGCAAGTATTAGTTTCTACATGTGTAAAAAATAGAATAGTGATAAGAATCGAGGTTTGGAAGTAATTAGTCCAGTGGACTAATGGAATGTATGAACATCAGTCTCCATTAAGATAGAGTAGGAGAAAATGTGGAAAAATAAAAATTACTTCATTTAAAAAAAAAAAAAAAAAGGTTTTCTGGTCAGAAACAGATGGAAGGAACCTAAGACTATGGTCCCTGCCCATTATTCAAGTCTGGAAAAGAACTTAGGGTAACCTCATGGTCCAATTTTCAGCTAAGCAGTAGATAGGTTTTTAGTGGGGGACAAAAACAGTAGCAAGGCATACTCACCACAGAATAGTCAATCACTGAAAATCAAAAGGGCATTTTTCTAAGGACATACTTGAGAAAGGATAAGAAGGTGGGTAGAATGCCCATATGAACCACAGAGAGGAAGCCGAGTAACTACTGTTGTTGCATGGAGAGGACTGTAAATATGGAGATGAAACAAAACAGATGATTCATTGAATGTAAATCTGATGATCTTGTCTATAAATCTTTACTCAATTTACAATAAAATTCTAAAAAAAAAAGTCAAATAGAAAAAACAACAACAACAACAACCAACTGCCATAGTCATCACAAACAAAATATCTGAGAAAATGCCACAACTAAGAGAAGACTAAAGAGACATGCCTACAAAATGTAATATGTTGTTGTTAGGTGCCATCAAATCAGTATTGACTCATAGCGACCATATGCACAACAGAACAAAAATTGTCCATCCTGTGCCAACCTAGCAATGGTTGTTTACTCTTGAGCCCATTGCTGCTGCCCCTGTGTCAATGAATCACCTTGGGGGTATTCCCAATTTTCTCTGACACTTTACCAAGGATGAGGTCCTTCTCTAGGCACTGGTCCTCATTACTCACTGTCCAACTTACACATGAATAAGAGGTTACTGAAAATACCATAGCTTTGGTCAGGTGCACCTAAGTCCTCAAATTGCCTTCTTTGTTGTTCAACGCTTTAAAGTGGTCTTGTGCAACAGATTTGCCTAATACAATATGACTGCTCTTTCCATGGGTGCTGATGGATGATCCAAGCAAAATTAAGTCTTTGGCAACTTCAAACTTTTCTCTATTTATCTTGATGTTGTTTATTAGTCCAATTGTGAGGATTTTGCTTTTGTTTGTATTTAAGTGCAACCCATACCAAAGGGTATGGGTTTGATCTTCATCAATAATTATTTTAAGTCCTTTTTTCTTTCAGCAAGCAAAGTTGTATCATCTGCATATCACAGTTTGCTAATAATCTTATTCCAATCCTGATGCCATGTTCTTCTTCATATTGCTGAATATTAGGACTTCTCTCTAATTAGTGCCACAGTACAATTTTATAGTACTTAAAGACATGTGTATTGTTATTGGGCACAGGACATGAACAAACACTTCATCAAAGGAAGACATCCAGGCAGTCAACAAACAGATGAAGAAATGTTCACAGGCATTAACCACTGTTGTTGTTATAATTGTTAAGTGCTGTTGAGTTGATTCTGAATCATAAAGACACTGTACAGGATATCAGAGGAGCAGCTGGTGGGCTTGAACTGCAAGCCTTGTGGTTCTAATCCAGTGCTCATCCTACAGTGCCACACCAGGAATATACATATATACATATATTCCACCATGGAGAGAATATGTGCATGTTTTCATACACATATACTTGAGGAGTCTTCACAAAGTTCATGGAAAATTTCTATTATCTTTTCATTCCATTATCCATGAATTACTAAGCACTTGCTGCCAACCAAATGGGTGGGTAGTTAAAACTCACCCAGAGACTCTTCAAGAGAAAATCAGGAAATCTGCATCCATAAAGAACAGTAGCAGTGTTGTGCACAGCTTGTCAGGAATCACACAATAGAAAGCCTTGATATAATCTATAATAAAGTACAGATGAGCTTTCTGGTATTTTGTTTTCAGTCAAGATACATCTTATGTCAGCAGTGATATTCCTCATTCCACATCCTCTTCAGAATCCATCTTGAACCTCTAGCAGTTCTATGTAGACATCCCTGTTAATGTATGGTTGGAACCATTTTTGAATCATCTTTAACAGGATTTCACTTGCATGTAATATTACTGATACTGTCTGATTATTTCTACATTCTGTTGGGCTGTCTGTATTTGGAATGGGCACAAATATAGATCTCTTAGTCAGTTGGCCAGGTAGATTCCAAATGTCTTGACATAGATGAGTGAGTGCATCTAGTGCTTCATCAGTTTGTTGAAATATTTCAATTTGTATTTCATCAATTCTCCAGGACTTGTCCTTTGGTAAAGTCTTCAATGAAATGTGGATTTCTTTCTTCAGTATCATTGGCTCTTGATCATATGCTACCTCTTGAAATTGTTGAACATTAACGATTTCCTTTTGGTACTGTGAACCTGTGGATTACTTCCATTTTATTTTGATGCTTTCTGCTTCATTCAATATTTTGCCCATAGAATCCTCCAGTACCACAAGTTGAGGCTTGAATTTTTCCTTCAGTTCTCTCAGCTTGAGAAATGCTGAGCGTGCTCTTCCCTTTTGGTTTTCTAACTCCAGGTCTTCATACATTTCATTATAATGTTTGAGTCTTTCTTCACTAACTGACCTTTGACAATTTCTATTCAGTTAGTTTACCTCCTCATTTCTTCCATTTTATTTAACATATGTGCACTGGAGAGGAAGTTTCAGAGTCTCTTCTGAAATTCATGTTGTTTTTTCCTTCTTTCTTGTCTTCTTAATGACCTTTTACTTTCTTCCTGTAGGATACTCTTGATATCATTCCACAAATCATCTGGTTTTTGATCTCTAGCGTCTAATGCATCAAACCTATCCTTCAGATGATCTCTGAATTCAGGTAGTATACGTTCAAAGTCATATTTTGGCTCTTCTGGACATGATTTAATTTTCTTCAGCTTGAGCCTGAACTTTCATATATTTTAATTTTCTTCAGCTTCAGCCTGAACTTTCATATGAACAATTGATTTTCTGTTCCACAGTCTGCCCCTGACTTTGTTTTCACTGATGATATGGAACTTTTCCACAGTCTCTTTCCACAGATGTAGTCAATGTGATTTCTGGGTATTCCACCTGGTGAGGTCCATATGTATAGTCATCTTTTATGATGTTTAAGAAAAAAAGGTACTTTCAATGAAGAAGTCATTAGTCTTGCAAAATTCTATCATGCGATCTCTAGCATCATTTCTATCACCAATGCCATATTTTCCAACTACTAATCCTTCATCTTTGTTTCTAGCCTTTGCATTCCAATTGCTAATAATTATCAATGAATCCAGATTGCATGTTTGATCAATTTCAGACTGAAGACGTTAGTGTTGCTGCTGTTGTTAGGTACCATTGAGTTGATACTGAGTTATAGCGACCCTATGTACAACAGAACAAAACACTGCCTGGTCCTGGGCCAACGTCACAATTGTTTCCACGCTTGAGCCCATTGATGCTACCATTTTGCCAATCCATCTTGCTGGGGGTCTTACTCTTTTTCTCTGACCCTCCACCTTACCAAACATGATAACCTTCTCCTGTGACTGTTCCCTCCTGAGAATATGTCCAAAGTATGAGAAATGAAGTTTGGCCATCCTGGTCTCCAAGGAGCACTCTGGCTGCACTTCTTCCAACACATATTTGTTTGTTATTTTGGCAGCCTATGGCACTTTCAATATTTCCCTCCAACACCATAACTAAAAGGCATCAATTCTTCTATGGTCTTCCTTATTCATTCTCCAGCTTTTGCATGAACATGAGGTTATTGAAAATACCATGGCTTGGGTCAGGCGCACCTTAGTCCTCAAGTGGACACCTTTGCTCTTCAACACTTTAAAAAGTTCTTGTGCAGCAGAATTTTTTAATTTCATCATCACTGGCTCCAGTGTTTGGTGCATACATTTGATTAATAGTGGTATTAATTGGTCTTCCCTGTAGGCATATGGATATTATCCTATCACAGATAACCTTATACTTCAAGACAGATCTCAAAATATTCTTTTTGATGATAAATGTTACACCATTCCTTTTCAATTATGTCATTCCCGGCATAGTGAACCATGTGATTGTCAGATTGAAAATGACCAATACTAGTGCATTTCAGCTCAATAATGCCTAGGACATCCATGTTATACATTGCAATTAATTTTTGACAATTTTCAGTTATCCTAGATTTATACTTGCATATTCCAAGTTCTGATTATTAATGCATGTTTTACAGTTGTTTCTCTTCATTCTGAGGTTTGCGCCATCAGCAAAATGAAGGTCCCGAAGGCTTTACTCCATTCATGTCATCACGGTCAACTTTACTTTGAAAAAGCAACTCTTCCTCAGTAGCATTTTGAGTGACTTCCAACCTGATGTCCTCATCTTCTAGCACTATAGCTGGCAATATTCAGGGGCTATCTGACAGTGTTTAATTTCTATTCATAAGATTTTCAGTGACTAACTATTTGGAAGTCTGTCTCTCCTTCTTCCTAGCCTGTCTTCATCTGCAAGCTCAGCTGAAACCTGACCAGCATGGGTGACCTTGCTGGTGTTTAAAATACTGGTGGCATAGCTTTCAGCATTACAGCAGCATGCAAGCCACCACAATACAACAAACTGACAAAGCAAGTCGTTGAAAATATAGATTGTTATATATACTCTGGCTAGGTCCTTGTCAGAATGGAAAGAATGCATGTCAGGTGAAAGCTAAGGAAATAGGATTAATATACTTCAGTTAGTTGCTCTTTGCAAAGCTTATACAAGGTCACTATGAGTCAGAATCCACAGCACTTAACAATAACAACAACAAAAGTTAATAATAGTATATAACTGTTGGTTCAAATGGTCTGTTGATTGTAACAAATGAAAATGTCTATGTAAATAAGAGACTAATAGTAGGGAAAACTGGATGTAGGGTATATGGGAACTGTTTGTACAGTTTTCTCAAATTTTTTTGTAAACCTAAAAGTTTTCTGAAAAATACAGTGTACTAAAAACAAAAGAATGACCTGTATCATAATGTTTATATTTTAAAGATCTTTAAAATTATAAAACATTTTATGGGAATAATTATGAAAATTGTGCTAATTGTTTGTGATGTGGTAATTTTATGTCAACAAGAATCTGTTAAGTGTTGCATTGCAAATAACCAAAAAGTTCAGTGGCTTACCACATTAAGTATTTCTTTTTGGCCATTCATATGCAAATTATCGATGTGGGATGTGTTTAGACTCAGCTATGTCTGTGGGCTCTGCCATACACCTGTAGTTACCAAACAGACTTTTAACATATTGGTTTGGCTCGCTCATATTCCTCGTCCTTGGTTGTCTGTACTCACCTCTGCTCCAAATGGTGCTTTTCATCTTTAAACACAACTAGCCTATACTTGTTAAGGTTGAAACAGGGATAATAAGGAAAATGCATTACACTAGATTAAGGTAGAGCACAATCTTTGCCATATTCTGCTGGTAAGAGGAAAGCACAAGTCCAATGCAGATGTCAAGCTTGGGAAATAGACATCAACTCTTAATGGAGGTGCTGCAAAGCCATAATGTTGTTGTTGTTGTCAAGTGCTGTTGAGTCAGTTCCAATGCATAGCAGCCTAGTATTGGGTTTGTGAGGAGGGATAGAAGAGCTTGAACTGCCAACACTGTGGTTCAAACCTACTTTGTAGTTCAGGGCATTAATGCACAATACCATAGGTAAAGACTATGTGTATGTCTGGAAGGGGGATAATTTCAGTCACTTTTTAAATCTATTTATAAGAGTGTATATATCTTAGGAGATGTTACGTAACAATAATCAAAAGTAATTATTCCAGTTGACAATTCCAGTAGCAATCTGTGAAAGTTCTATTTATTCAACATCCTCCTCAGCATTTTTTGTTTTTATGTATTTTCACTCCCATTCTGTTGTGCTTATGTGGTAGAAGAAAATTGTGGTAAAATTGATATTTGGAAAGAACTTGCCAAATAATATACATATGGTGGTGGTTGTGGCTGTTTGCCTTAATGTCGTCTCTGACTCATATTTATCTGTATAGAGCTTTTGAAACTTTAAAACTTTACGAGAGCAGAAAGTCTCATCAATCTTCTGTGAAATTGCTGGTAGATTCAACTGCTGGCCTTGTGGTTTGCAGCCTGACTTGTAAGTACTAAGGAGCTCTAGTACCATAGTGGTTATGAGCCAGGATGCTAACCTCGGGTCAGCAGTGTGAAACTATCAGCTGTTTTGCGGGAGGAAAAAAATGAGGTTTTCTGTTCCTGTAAAGATTTACAGCCTCAGAAATCCTATACAAGGTGGCTATGAGTCAGAACCAACTCCACAGCACACTACCACTACCACACTACCAGGGTTCCTTAAATACATGTAAATTCTGGATAAACCATAATAGACTTCACTGTGAAGCTCTGACATTTACAACTGTTAGGATTTGAAACTCTTACCCAAATAGTAATTAATGAGTATTTTGTAAAACTATTTTGGGAAAGGATTTGACCATATTTAGTTAATCTGAAGTCATGCATAGCCAAGAATCCTTCAACTCCACTCATATATATACACACTATAAAAATAAATGTTTATGTTTACTAGGGTGCATGTTGTATAAGAATGCTATTCACAATTTTATTTTTTGTTGCCCCACACTGAAAGCAATTCAAATGGTGATCAACAGTGGAAGGGATATATGAACTGGTTCTGCTTATACAATTGAATACAATAGAATAATAACAATGGATTAACAGAAACTGTTCATATATCAAATATAAATATTTTTTGGGTAAAAATGAAAACAATACACAAGGTTTGGTTACATTTTTACAAAGCAATAGTCAAGCATACTATTTCTTTAGAGATGCATTTATACATAAGACAATTTTAAAACAAAAGTCAAGATACAACTTCTCTGTAGCATGAAGACAGAGGTCTACTGAATAAAGAACATGGTGCTCTAGAATGCTGTTAATATCCGATTTCTCCGATAGTGTTACACAAAGTCTGATTA
This sequence comes from Chrysochloris asiatica, assembly GCF_000296735.1. Lineage (NCBI taxonomy): Eukaryota > Metazoa > Chordata > Mammalia > Afrosoricida > Chrysochloridae > Chrysochloris > Chrysochloris asiatica. Next base: position 32,605,403 of record NW_006408527.1, on the reverse strand, counting down.
ATAGTAATTGGTTACATTTCATGTATCTGTTCTATTCATGTGTTTTGTCTTTCCATAGAAGAATTAAAAGTAAAAACAATAAAATTCAGGGGATTTGGAAGAAAATATAGATAAGTGAATTTATTATTTCAAAGCTTCCATGTTTACATGAAATTAATAATTAATATACATAGACAGAAAGTTTGAAATTATAATGTTTAGAAAAGAAATAGTTTGCAAATTATAAAAAAAATTTCAGAATATATTTGTATAACAAATTATTTTTTAAAATTAATAATGACAAAGATTATGACTACACATTTTATAAAATATTTAACTTTTGCATGATGTTCATGTGAAAATCAAATAAAATGAACCTAAACAGACTTAAAGATAGGAAAAAAATAAGAACATTTCAACAATATAGTCAAATCATTTTAGAACCCTTTCTCACTCATTGATTGGAGTCCTAGTGTGGTGCTGGACAGCTAATCAGTAGGTTGGCAGTCCAAACCCACCAGCTGCTCATGAAACTCTAGACAGAGTTGCTACAAATTGGAACCAACTTCACAGCACTAAACAACAACAAAAATTATTGATAGGTGTTGTTGTTGCTGTTGTTAAGTGCAGTTGAGTTCATTCCAACTCACCTTGGAATCTCAGAATTTCTGATTAACAGCTGGTGGGTTTGAACAGTCAACCTTGGGTTAGAATTCCAGTGCTTATCCTATAGCACCATACCAGGAGTCATTGATAGAAAAGGAGACAGAAAACAACATAGAAAAGACTTGAACAGCATAAATTTGATTTGATGGACATACACAAATTTCAAATATGGTGTTGCTGGAGAATATTGAATAATACCATGGACTGCCCAAAGAACAAATACGTCTTGAAAGAAGTACAATCAGAATTTTCCTTAGAACTGAGGCTAGTGAGACTTCAATTCATATACTTTGGACATGTTAACACGAAGAACCAGTCCCTGGAAAAGGCCATTGTACTAGGTAAAGTAGAGGGGTCATAGAAAAAGAGAAAGAATCTCAATAATATACACTGACACAGTGGCTGCAACAATGGGCTCAAACACAATAATTATGGTATGGATTGGGCAGAAGTGGGGTAGTATTCCGTCCTGTTGTACACAGAGTTATATGATTCAGAACTATCTTGACAGCACCAAAGAACACCAATCAGAGAACACATATTTTTCTTAAGCACACAGATGGTATACTACCAAACAGCCTTAAAATAAAAAGAAATAACTCACATGGAGATGGACTTCTTTGACCAGAATGAAATCATTGTTACTGTTAGCTGCTTTCCAATACATTACTACTCATGACTGTAGATGTGCAGAGTAGGACTGCTCAGTAGGGTTTTAAAAATTGTCATTTAGAAAGCAGATTGTCAGGTCTGGCTTCCAAGACACCTTTGTTGTTAAATGCCGTCGAGTCGATTCCAACCCATAGCGACCCTGTGAAGGATTTCCAAGGAGTAGCTGGTGAACTTGAACCACTGATGTTGCAGTTCAAACAACTTTGCAGTCTGATGCATCAGCCTATAGCGCCACACCAAGACTCCAAGACACCTTTGTGTGGATTCAAAATGCTGGCCTTTCATTAGTTGTCTAGTGCTTAAAAAATCACGGCATGCAGGGATTACTAATGGGCTCCTAATGGAAAATTTAGCAGTAATAATAAATACTAACAATGAAATTTTCCATAAATTTAGAAGTATAAAATACACAAGACTACATAACTTGAGGATCAAAGCATAAGTCATTTTTAAAGAGTAATTAGAGGTGAAATTTAATGAAAACACTTTATATTTAGATATAGGTTTCAATTAAAGTGTTTTTGAAAGGGTAATTAATAGAGCTAAATGCTTGTGTTGCTGTTGCTGTTATTGTTATATTAGGACTTTGTATTAGACAAGCATAATTGCTATAAATTAGTCACCTATGTTTAGACATCCTGGTGTGGTTCCATAGGGTAAGCACTTGACCTCAAGGTTGGTTTGAACCCCATGGATGGCAGTTCAAACCCACCAGCCACTCCTCAGAAACTCTATGCAGGTTTGCAATGAATAGGAACCAACTTAACAGCACTTAATAACAACAACAATAATGTTTACATATGTGTGGTGTAACATTGTAGGATAAGCACTCAAGCACAAAGTTCTGATAAACTGCAAGGTCGGCAGTTCAAATTCACCATCTGCTCTTCAAAAACCCTATACAAGATCATTATTAATCTGAACTGAGTTGGAGGAACTTTACCGCAAGAACAATATTGTTTACAAAGGAATGATTTTGAGATAGAAAGAAATATACATACAGAAAGGGAGAAAATATAGTAATACTGGAAGAATAAGTTAAAGTATAAAAGAAAGATAAAATAGAGAATAGGGACTATTGACAAAGAAAAACTGGCTCTTGAAAGGAGAAAAGTGCGACCTTCAAAATTCTAGCATGAAAAGAAAGGTATATTCTAATCATGTTAAATTGAGGAGCCTTAAATAAATGCTCCGTTGACAAAGAAATGGGCATACAAGTGAATCATAATGGTTAGTATTATTTTCCAGGAAAAATGAAGAGTCCTTTGAATGAATGTAAGAGAAAAAGGGATTGTTAGAAACAACTTGTAGGAGAGGAGTGCTCTTGTCTGTTTTGAGAGTGGAGACTTAAGGGTGAACAATAATCATATAGCCAGCTTGAAGAAACCTTACAAGGAACTGGGGTATTATATATCCAACACACTCTTCTGCTTTCCTTCAGCTTTTGCAAAGGCACCAATGTGATGGACTCAACCAAGAGCCAGAAGACAAAAAAAAAAAAAGTCTGTTGAGATCTAACTTATGAGTCTGCCTCCTGTTGAAGACATAGACCATTGTTGTTGAGTCCAACTTGAGTTAACCAACCTAGAAGAGTATTCATGATTCCCCAGGTGTTTGACAACACTTTCAATCTTGAATACATAACCATTAAACATTGCCCTAGAGTTTATCCACATTGATCTGATACCTGTAACCATTTTTTCAACTAAGGATTTTTAGGTTCCTGCTGACACAGATCACATATACTTGAGAATATAGGCTATCTCCTCAGAGCAGAGCATGCACCTCCTGGTCTGGATTCTCTTTACATTTAATTCCTGTTGTGATACTGGAGAAACAATGGTAGAATAAATCCTGTAGACCAACACTCATCCATGTTGTTCTAATGGTCCTCATCCCCTCTGAAAATTTCAGATTTCCATTTCTTTCCCCACTAGGTATACTTAACTTTCAGTGTTTGTAGCCCAAAGGTACTGAGCTTTAATTGGCACTGCAACTCTATTTTCCTAAATATGAGGTCATGGGCTTAATCCTCAGGCTGATCATCTCTGCACCATATGAAATTTTTCATAGAGGCTTTTTGCTTTTCAATGCATAATTTTCGATCCAACCAGCTACTCCTTGAAAACCCTCTACAGGGTTGTGATGAGTCAGAACCGACTCCATGGCACTTAATAGCAACAAAAACATACATACTTTTAATTCTATTTTCAAGTATCATCTGTGATTATTCTATTTTTTCTACATATGTTCTCTAGAGCCACATTAATATTTTTATGTTGTTGCTGCAATTGTAGATACATATCACAATTGTATAATCTCCTAAAATCTTGTCTTCCACCTGAATTGTATCCTGCAGTATCACTGGTGATATTTGGGGCAAACACATGCAATAAATTGCAATGGATTTCCTGTGGCACATTTCAACTATAAGCAATGGGGGATGAGGGAAGGACTAAACCGAGAGGTGAAAGGCGGATTAAATCTAATAACAAAAATTTATGTAGAGATGACAACTTTAAGATGTGCAGTGAATTTCAGGTTAGTGGCATAACTAGCCTAAGGTGATTGGGGAGACAGAGGAAGAATACAAAAAAGAGCAAGAGAAAAAACAAGAGGGAGAGAGCAAGAAAGATAAATTGAATGAGGTCTACAAATGAAAGATAAAAATTCTAAAAAATGCTCCCGAAATTTTCACTATTGTTAAGTGCCATCTTGTCATTTCCAACTCATAGATATCCTGTATAGGGTTTACAAGGAGCAACTGATGGGTTTGAACTGCCAGCCTCATGGTTAGCAGTTCAGTGCTTATTCTACAGTGCCACACATTATATTAAATTAAAATAGCAAAAACATACCATTGTCAATAATGATTTATTATGGAATCCAAACATGAATTAATATCAGATTAAATCTATGTACACATTGTGTTTCCAAAATTCTCAAATGAACATTTCTTAAAATATCAGTATCATAGAAACTATTATGCAAGCAATAATTCAAAACTAGCTACTGGCCTAAGAACACTATTGATGTCATGGCATAATTGGCTAAGAAAAACCCTTCACTATTTAATCTGCAATTCTTTTAAGAACCATTTGAACAAGACACATATGTTCTGATTATTGTTCAAAATATGTGTCTTACATATTCTGGTATGGTGCTATAGGATAAGAACTGGAATGCTAACTGAAAGATTGGTGGTTCAAATCCACCAGTCACTCCTCACAAACCTTATATAGGGTCACTATGAGTCAGAACCAACTTGAAGGCACTTACCCATAATAACACAATCTGGTAAATTTGAGCGTTAAATGTCTTTCAAGAAAGTTTGAAAAACAAGTTGAGAGTGACGTTTTAAGAAATATTATATCAGTATCACTCTTGAGGACATGTTGTTATTTTTAAGTGACATCAACTTGGTTCTGATTCACAGTGACCCCATACAGACTTTCTGAGGAGCAACTAATGAATTTAAAATGCCAGCCTTGAGGTTAGCAGTTAGTTCAGTGCTTACCTTACAGCACCATACTTGATAACACAGACCAGAAAATTATATGGCAAAAGAAGACACTGGCAAATCTGAGTTAAAAGGATTTCAGGAAAGGAAAACTCTGGTTTTGAAGACATTTTAGCAACACTTAACCATTTTCTAAATCTTATCTTTTCCTTCTTACAAGAAGTGATTTTGACTCATAACTACCCTGATTAGGGTAACCAAGAAGCAGCTTATGGGTTTGAACTGTCTATCTTGTGTTTAGTTGACAAGTGCTAATCCTACAGCGCCATACCAGGACTCTTAATATCTACATTAAAATCATGTACTGCTTCAGAAGGCATCCTGGTGTAGTGCTGTAGGATCAGCACTGGACAGGGAACCATAAGGTTGACAGTTCAAATCCACCAGCTGCTCCTCAAGAAGTCCTATACAGGGTTGCTGAGTTGGATCTGATTTGGTGGCATTCAGCAACAAAAGTAATTGCTTTAGAAAGGAAACTTGGGGGCATTGTGAACTAGGAATTGAGCTTTTAACTGAAAGATGAATGGCTAAAACCCACTTGCTCTCTGAGGTTCCTCCACTCAAGTAAAGATTTATACACTTGGAAACCCTAAGGAGCAGTTCTACTCTGCCTATAGGGTCACTAAGAGTCAGAAAATATTAGATAGCAGTGGGTTAGTTATTAAGGAGCCCTGGAGGAACAGTCTGTCCTGACTCAAACCTGTATAGGATTACCAAGGAGCAGCTGATGGGTTTGAAGTTGTGACCTTGTGGTTACCAAGCTTATTCTACAATCCCGCACCAGGAGTCCTTATGTGTATAGACTTGATACAAATATTCCTTTTATTATTGGTTTAATGTTCATGAAATCAATAATGATGACCACTTTTTTCTTGTTATTATTTATTTCTGCTTTCTCTTTTTCACTTATTTATTTATTGTTATTCTTTATTTTATTGGTTAGCTTGGCTAGAAGTTTTTCAATTGTATTGATCTTTTCAAAAAGCAAACATTTTCCTCTATTGATTTTCTGTTTCTATTTTATTGATTACTTCTACTGTTATTATTTCTTTTCTTCTATCTTAGTCTTAAAAGATCTTCCTTTCTATTACCTTATTGTCAATTGTGGAACGTTAACTTATTTACTATAGGTATTTGTTGAAGTTTAAATTTTGGAGGTTAAATTATTTACTGTAGTTATTTGTAAAAGGTTAATTTGTAGAGAGTTACATTATTTACTGTAGATATTATGTGGAAGGTTAAATAATTTTTGTGTGTGGAAGGTTAAATTATTTACTGTAGATATTTCTATTATTTTAACAAATGCTTTTACTGCATCCCTTAAATTTTGCTAAGCTTTGCTTTGCATCTTATTAAAATGTATTTTAATTTTCCTTGAGACGTCTTTTTTGTCCCCTGTGTTACTTGGTGTTATTAAGTGCCTTCCAGTCAGTTCAATTCATAGCAACCCTGTATACGGTTTCCGAGGCTGTAAATCTTTGCAAGATCAGAAAGTCTCATCTTCCTTTTGTCTGTGTTATTTAGAAGTATATTTTTTTAAATCTCCAAATATTTAGAAAATTGTGAACAAATTTGTTTAGACTTTCTCATTTAGATACAAGAGATGTGAAACCATTATATGATTTCTTTTTTGTGAACTGAGTGATAGTTTACATGGGAGAACACTGGCTTTACACCATAGTTTCATTGCAAAGATTACAATATCCTCCTTGCATTATCATTTAACAGTATTTGCTTCCATTCCTTCTATGTGTGTGGGTTTGTTGGTTTTTTTTTTTTTTTAGGGGGGAGGGGCTGTGGGGAGATATACACAAAAACATTCAGGAATATATACTAATTTAAACAATCAAAGGGCACATTCTGCAAGCCTGCTTCCTGGCTGCCAGCACTCAGTCCCTCTCTTTCAATGAGTATATAGTCCTCAGCTGCTCACTCATTCCAGGTCCTCATCTCTGCCTCTAACTCAAGTGTCACTGCTTGTCTGGATGTTGTTGTTGTTGTTAAGTGCCGTCGAGTCAGTTCCGACCCATAGCGACCCTGTATAGGGTTTCCGAGGGTGTAAATCCTTACGGGAGTAGAAAGCCTCATCTTTCTCCCGCGGAGCAGCTGGTAGTTTCGAACCGCTGACCTTAAGGTTCGCAGCCTGATTCATAACCACTACGCTACCAGAGCTTGTCTGGATAGGGTCCCGCAATCCGCTTGTGCTCTTCTCCCTTGATGGTCCTAGGGTCCTTTGTTTCTGGAATGTAAGATTAACTATACCCCCATTTTTGTTACAAAACTTCTACCTTTACAATTGAGACCATTGTAATTAGTCATGATAACAATCACTCACTATTGAATCATAAGAATCTTTTCCCCATTTCTTTTTACCAGACCCATCTAGACAAGATGAAAACTATTCAGTGGGGACTTTATTACCCACCCCCACACTCTTAAACTAAACTCCCTCTTGAAAACTAGTAAGCCAGTCACTTTGTGCCTTTTTTGCCCCCTCATTTTAGGTAGCCAATGTCTAAGTTGCCCATCACTATCAACCCTGTGTACAGAGAGGATAGCAATGATACTTAACGTGAAGTATCGGTTGGTATTTTGAGCTACTACATCCATAAGTATAGGTCACATTCATCAAATTGTAGCAATTTACACTCGTTTCATTATAAAAAAATTGTTTTTTTATCTTCCTCTAGTAGAGTTCTGATTATCAAGCCATTGAGGCTAGAGCAAATGGGTACTATCTGCAAGTTTGGGTGTTCTTGTGTGTATCCCCTCACTTCATATCAGCTGGATGCTTTACTCTCAACTCTAGCCCTCTGTGGCTATGTCCTTGTCCACGGACTCAGGAGTCCCCAGGTCTCACCACACTTAGAACCAACCTGCCTTTCCTCTTCTCTCTCTCATCTCCAGGTCAACGGGTGTCTATGGAACATAGTAAACCCAGGGCATTTCTTCATTGCTGCCATGATTCTGTTTGTCTTTAAATTTTGTTAAGGTGTTTTTTATGGTATATAATGTTGTCTGTTCTGATGTATGTTTTATGTGCACGTTTGATTCCTTCTGTGACTTCAATAGATCTTTTTCAGAAATGGATAGATCTAGAGTTAAAAAAATTGTTAATAATATAATTAAACTATTCAATAGCATTAGTCAACTGAATTAATCTGGCATTTATAGAATGTTGTATCTAACTACAAATGTATCTGTATTGTTGTTGTTGTTAACTGCCTTCATGTTGGTTCCAACTCATAAAGACTCTGTATAAGCTTTCTGAGGAGTTACTGATGGGTGTGAACCATCAACCTTGCAGCTCAAACTGAGTTTGCAGCCCTACACATTATCCTTCAGCACCACACTAAGACATATATGTATGTTGGTGATGTTGTTAAGTGTCATCGAATCAGTACCAACTCATTGTAACCCTATGCACAATAGAACGAACTACTGCCAGGTCCTGGGCCAATCTCACAATTGTTGCTACACCTAAGCCTACCGCTGCTGCCACTGTGACAATCCAGCTCATTGGGGATCTTCCTCTTTTTCTCCAACCCTTCACTTTGCCAAACATGATATCCTTCTCCAGTGACTGGTCCCTCTTGATAATATATCCAAAGTATGAGAGATGAAGTTTGGCCATCCTGGCTTCCAAGGAGCACTCTGACTGAATTTCCTCCAACACAATATTTTTGTTCTTTTGGAAGCCCCTGATACTTTTAATATTCTCTTCCAACACCATAACTCAATTGCATCAATTCTTTTACGATCTTCCTTATTCACTGTCCAACATTCACATATATATGAGGTTATTGAAAACACCATGGCTTGGGTCAGACATACCTTAATCCTCAAACTCTGTTTGAGAACTGAAACATATAGGTGTATATATTTGTGTATATGTGTGTGGGTGTGTGTACTGTTGAGTGTCATTGACTTGATTCTCTCTCATAACAACTCTGTATTACCAGGTCAAATTGCCTTAGGGTTTCTTAGGCTATAATCTGTATGGAAGTAGATTACCAGGTCTTTTTACATGTGGAGCCACTGGTGAGTTCAAATCAATGAACTTTCACTAAGCATCCAAATGCCAACCAGCAATCTTGCTACGAGGATTACCTAGGGATGGTTGTAGGCCACATTAATAACACCTTGTGTTATTATTAAACTTAAGTAGTTTTACTTGAATAAATGCTTTTCCAATTGTTATAAACCTTTGGTTAATTTCCAGGATTCTAGCATTTCATTTTTCTCCAGTGTTTTAGCTCTGTTTCTCTTCAAAACTCTCAATCGAGACTTCATTAGTAATTTGTATTTTATATAGTCAACCTGGTTTATATTAACCTATATTCTTGGCAGTTTAGTTATTTGAATTTTTTTTCCATTTATTTTATCCTTTTAATTCAAATTGTTGTTATTGTTATTGTCACTGTTAGAGGCCATTCAGTCAGTTTTGACTCATAGCAATCCTCTGCCCAACAGGAGGAAACAGTCTGGTTCTGTGCCAGTCTCAGAATTGTTAAGCCCATTGTTATTGCCACTATTTCAATCTCTCATTGGGAGTCTTCCTCTTTCTTTTAAGTATTGATTTAGAAAGGAGTTGTAATTAACAAATTTTCTTTATCACTTACCTACTTTTCTACAGTATTTCATTGATAGATTTATTGAGAAGTTTTTGCTTTGAACACTGAAAAATTATATTAACATCTTGGAACTTCTATTTTTCTCTTTTCAGAAGGTTGTTAATGGTTTTATATTTTTATTTTTTGTAAATAATTTTTGTCTGGTTGTTTTAAAAATATTTTATTTTACTTTTGAGTTGATGTTTTATAATTTAGCACTGATGTTTATAACTGTATATTTCTCTTATAATTTATTCTAGATTTGTCTGTTTTTTGAAACTGTTGTTGTTGTTGTTGTTAGGTGTGATCGAGTCAGTACCGACCCATAACTACCTTATGCACAGCAGAACAAAACACTGCCCGATCCTGGGCCAACCTCACTACTGTTGCCACGCTCGAGTCCATCGATGCTGCCACTTGGTCAATCCATCTCCTTAGGGTCTTCCTCTTTTTCTCTGACCTACCACCTTACCAAACATGATACCCTTCTCCAGCGACTGGTCCCTCCTGACAATATGTCAGATTATGAAAGACGAAGTTTGGCCATCTGGCCTCCAAGGAGCACTCTGGCTACACTTCTTCCAACACAGGTCTATTGATTGTTGTGGCAGCCCGTGGCACTTTCAATATTCTCCTCCAACATCATAACTCAAAGTCATCAATTCTTCTACCGTCTTCCTTATTCACTGTCCAGCTTTCGCATGCATATGAGGTCATTGAAAAGAGGATGGCTTGGGTCAGGAACACCTTAGTCCCAAAGCTGACTTCTTTGCTCTTCAACACTTTAAAAAGGTCTTGTGCAGCAGATTTGCCTAATCCAATACATCATTTGATTTCTTAATTGCTGCTTCCGTTAGTGTAGTTGGTCCAAAAAGAATGAAGTCCTTGACAACTTTAATCTTTTCTCAATTGATAAGAATGTTGTTTATTGGTCCAGTGATGAGGATTTTTGTTTTCTTTACATTGAGATATATTCCATACCAAAGGATGTGCTTTTTGATCTTCATCAGCAAATGCTTTAAGTCCTCTTCACTTTCACCAATCAAGGTTGTATCATCTGCATATCAGAGGTTGTTAATGAGTCTTCCTCCAATCCTGATGCCACATTTTTCTTCATAGAACACAGCTTCTCGGATTATTTGCTCAACATACAGGTTGAATAAATACGGTGAAAGATTACAACCTTGTAGCACATCTTTGTCAGTTTTTAAACACTGAGTGTTCCCATGTTCTGTTCGAACCACTGCCTCTTGGTCCAGGTACAGATTCATCGTGAGCACAATTAAGTGTTCTGGAATACTCATACTTTGCAAAGTTGCCCATAGCTTGTCATGATGCACACAAATGAAAGTCTTTGTGTAGCCAATAAAGCACAGGTAAATATCTTTCTGATATTCTCTGCTTTCAGCCAAGATCCATCGGACATCAGCAATGATATCCCTCGTTCTATGGCCTTTTCTGAATCTGGCTTAACCTCTGGAAGTTCTCTGTCAATTTATGATTTAAGCCATTTCTGTATTAGCTTTAGCAAAACTTTACTCGCATGGGGTATCAAAGAGATTGTCTGATGGTTTCCACATTCCATTGGGTCAAGAGTATAGTTTTTTTCCATAGGTATACTTGAGCTAAAAGTCAATGTTTGCACTTCCTGTTTGGCTTATAGCCGCGAAAACCAGGTAGGATATGCTCCGGTGAGAAGGGAGGGGGAATCTCATGAAGGGAGCACTCATAGAACAACTCCAGAGCTTGGGATCTACCATAAGATCCAGGACGTCAGTTTCCCACACTCTTAAGTGGAAAAATACAACATTAAGGAAATTACGGGAGAGTTAGTCATCTGGAGATGGGACTCCCTCAGAAACTAGACTGCCCTGGCAGAGTTTAGGGGGCGGGGCTAAAGCCAGTCTGGCTCAGAAAACGGTGCTAAAATGATGCAGAATAATCTGCAAAAAAAAAAAAAAAGAGAGAGAGCGAGACATGGGAGTCTAACACATTTCTCCCTCTCTCTCTCCTTGTCCCACCATCATTGCTCAGCCAGGACATCAGGCAGGACAGTTTTCCCACTGTATACAGAGAGGGAACTTGACGGCAATGTATAAAGTCACCTCCAGAGCCACAGATACAAAAGTTTCTCCAGCTGGACCCCTCGCATCAGTGCACCTTGTAGTACGTTCCAATGGCAGGTGACCTGGGCAGGATTCCAAGGCTGTGGGTCTGAGCAGGAGCAGGGCCCCTCGCCTTTCTACCGAGTAGCCTCTTGGGAGTTTTCAGCTGCTGTCCTTGCTGCCCAAGCTCCCTGAGCAAGATCAATTCAAAGCAATCTGTAAAACCCCAGCCTAACAGGACTCAACCATCCTGAGAATTGCGCAGTGCACACACAGATACCTAATTGACCTTCAGAGATAAAATACTGGACATTCTTTCTCCCATGAACTCCCCAATAACTACCTGCACACCTCTACCGTAGTGACTAGAGGAGAGGCCTGAGAGAGTGGTCACCCTGGCCCCCTGCTGGAGGCTTCTAATTGCACACACACTGATGGTGTAGCTCGGGACAGTCAACCACAGCTTCATTTCTGTTCCAAAGTGGTGATTTTTGTCTATGCATTTATATTAGTTCTGCTTTTGTTTCTTTTGCTCACACATATTTCCTGGAGGTGGGAGCTTTTACTCCCTATGTTACCCAAGAAGAGACAGCAATTGTGGCCATATAGCCAAGCTATAAGCATACCCCCATATATTCCACCACTAAGACAAGACCCAACAAGACCCGCTAAGCATTACATGCAAAAAGGGAAGCCTATCTCCTGATCAAATTCACCAGGAGACACCCAGTAACCAAACAACAAATGTTCAAGCATTCACTTAAACTTAAATAATAATAATAATAATAATAATAATAACCATGCTGAATAAAAAGCAACAAATCTTATTGAAACACTTCCAAAAACAGATGCGAATAACTGATGCAAATGAGCTGGAGACAGACAAAGGCTTTATAGAGGAGGAAGAGCAGGTTTTAGATATGCCTCAGAGAGAATTCAGAAGAATGATTATGGAAACAAATTCAAATGCTTTGAAAAGGGGTGGAGGAAAAAGGAAGAAATCAGGAAAGTACTACAGAAGTAATCAAATAAGACTGATACAACATTGGAAACAATTTAAAACCTGCAAAAAGATGTACAGATGACCAATAATAAGATATAAGAAATGAACAATACACTGAAAGGGGAAAGGAGCAAATTAGGAGAGATGGAAGCCACAACTAGCTAGCTGGGAGACAAATATCTCAATACTGCTAAGACAGAAGAGCAAGCAGATAAATGGATAAAAAAAACCCAAAGACAGTCTATGATTTATGCTGGATAACATGAAGAGGAATAACATAAGAATTATTGGCATTCTACAACAGGAAGAATCAGAGAAGTCCACAGAGGATATAGCTGAGGAGCTTTTGGAAGAAAATTTCCCTATCATCTTGAATGATGAGAAGATAAATATTCATGAAGCCATACATATCCCAGGAAAGATAGTCCCCAAAAGAAAATCACCAAGACATATACTAATCAAGCTGTCCAAAATCAAAGACAAGGAAAGAATACTAAAAGCGGCCACAGAGAAGAGAAATGTCACTTATAAAGGCAAGCAAATTAGATTAAGCTCTGACTATCCAGAACAAACCTTGCAGGCAAAAGGAAATGTGGAGAGTATACAAAGCCCTACAAGATTAAAAAAAACAAAAAACTGTCAAACAAGAATCATCTATCCAGCAAAACTATCAATCAAATACGATGGTGCGATCAAGACATTCCAGGAAAAATAGATTCTGAGAGATTTTATCAAAACCAACCCAGTACTTCAAAACATCCTAAAGGGAGTTCTGTGGACTGAAAAACCAACAAGAACAGACAACAGAGATTTACAGGTGTGGCAGCACCACCTGGAACTCACTCAACAAATAGCAGAGTCCAGAACAGAACAGGGCTACAACAAACTCAATGGAACTGGGAGGTCAAATGAAGATCAAAAATATATCAATGTCAAAGAAGGGACAAACACAGCAACAGAGACCCAGGTGGTGAGGTTGCCAGGTAAATTACAGGATACAAAGGATTATCTTAAAAGCAGAGAAAAGTTAGTAGACTACAAGGTAACCCCAAAGAAAGTTAATACTTCATAACTTATCATAAAAATGAATTTCCAAGCAGAACAAGCAAACATGAAAACTAAAAAGAAACCAAAAAGAAACAGCATAAAAAATACAAACCCAACACAAGAAGGAAAACAGAACAAAAGAACGAACAGCACCACCAAAAAAGTAACATAATGACAGTAATTCATTCATACCTATCAGTAATTACATTGAATGTCAATGGATTAAATGCACCAGTAAAGAGACAGAGTGGCTGAATGGATCAGAAAAAAAGACCCTTCAATATGCTGCCTGCAAGAGACACTCCTTACACACAAAGACAAAAAACAGACTAAAAGTTGAAGGATGGAATAAAATTTACCAAGCTAACTACAACAATAAACAAGAAGAAGTGGCAATACTAATCTCTGACAAAGTAAACAGTAAGATAAAAACCAGCATAAAAGACAAAGAAGGACCCTAGCTCATGATCAAAGGCTCAATTGAGCAAGACGGCATAATCAAAATAAATATATACGCACACAATGAAAAAGCACCAAGATACATGAAGCAAACATTACTAAAATTGAAGAAAGAAATAGATAAATCTACAATTACAGAGGGAGATTTTAACAGATCACTCTTGAAAAGGCACTGAACAACCAGAAAGAAACTCGACAAAGTTACAGAGGAACTAAACAACATAATCAATCAACTTGACCACACAGATGTATACAGAGCATTCAATCCAACAAGAGCACAATATACATTCTTCTCCAGTGTACATGGAACATTTTCCAGAACTGACGATGTGTTAGGTCACAAAGCAAGCCTCCATAAATTTACAAGCATCAAAATACTACAGAGCATCTTCTCAGACCACAATGCTATAAAACTAGAACTCAACAATAAAAGGACCAAGGCAATAAAGTCGAATACATGGAAACTAAACAACAGCCTGCTGAAAAGCAACTGAGTAAAAGAAGAAATTAAACGTGAATTCACAAAGTTCCTAGAAACAAATGAGAATGAAAACACAACATACCAAAATCTTTGGGACACGGCAAAAGCAGTCCTGAGAGGACATTTATTGGGATAAATGCACACATCCAAAAAGAAGAAAGAACCAAAATCAACACATTAACACAGCATCTTCATAATTAGAAGCAGACCAGCAGAGGGAACCTACAGTCACCAAAGGAAAAGAAATAAGATAAGGGCAGAAATAAATGAGATGGAAAACTGAAAAACTATAGGAAGAATCAACAGGACAAGAAACTGGTTCTTTGAAAGGTTTAATAAAATTGACAAACCATTGGCAAAACTAACAAGAGAAAAGAGGGAGAGTACACAAATAAATCACATTAGAAACCATATGGGTGAAGCCACAACAGAAACAAACGAAATCAAAAGGATAACAGAATACTATGAAGAGCTGTACTCCAACAAATTAGAAAATTTAGATGTGATGGATATATTTCCAGAAAATATGATCTACCTAGTCTTACTCAGAATGAAGTAGAAAACGTGAACAAACCCATAATAAAAGAAGAAATTGATCAGGTCACCAAAAAACTCCCAACCAACAAAAGTCCAGGCCCAGATGGCTTCATTGGTGAGTTCTACCAAGCATTCAGATAAGAATTGTCACCAATTCTACTCAAATTATTCCAGAATATGTAGAGTACGGAAAGCTTCCAAATTATATATATAAAGCAAGCATAACGCTCATACCAAAATCAGGAAGGACATCACTAAAAAAGAGAACTGCAGACCAATATCCCTCATGAACATAGATGTAAAAATTCTCAACAAAATTCCAGCCAACAGGATCCCAAATCCTAGCCAACAGGACACATCAAAAAAATAATACATCATGACCAACTGGGTTTCATAAAAGTTATGCAAGGAAGGTTCAACATCAGGAAAACAGTCAACATAATCCATCATATAAATAAGAAAAAGGAAAAGAACTACATGATCGTATCGATTGAAACAGAAAGGCATTTGACAAAATCTAACATCCATTCCTGATAAAAACATTCAACAAAGTAGGAATTGACGGGACATTCCTCAACATAATCAAGAGCATATATACAAAATCAAGAGCCTACATCACTCTCAATGGAGAGAAACTGAAAGCCTTCCTTCTGCAAATGGGAACCGGACAAGGATGCCCTTTATCACCGTTCCTATTTAATATTGTGCTGGAAGTTTTAGCCAGAGCTATATGGCATGATAGAGAAATTAAAGGCATCCAAATTGGCAAAGAGGAAGTAAAACTTCCTCTTTTTTTTTTTTTTTATTTGCAGAACATATGATCCTATATATAGAAAACCCCAAAGACGCAGTAATGAAACTATTAAATCTCATGGAAAGATTCAGCAAAGTGGCAGAGTGTAAGATCAACATACAAAAATCAGTTGGATTTCTCTATAGCAATAACGATAGCGATGAAAAAGACATTTGGAAAGCAATACCATTTACAATAGCCGCACAAAGGATGAAATATTTAGGAATAAACGTAACCAGAGAAACAAAGGATTTATACAAAGAAAATGATGAAATACTACTACAAGAAACCAAAAGAGACTTACAGAAGTGGAAGAACATATCATGTTCCTCGATAGGAATACTCAGCATCATGAAAATGTCAATACTCCCCAAAGCAATTTACACATACAATGCAATCCCAATCCAGATTCCAACAACATTTTTCAGAGAGATAGAAATGACAGTTACTAATTTTATATGGAAAGGAAAGAGACCCAGGAAAAGCAAAGCACTTCTTAAGAAGAAGAACAAGGCTGGAGGCCTCTCACTCCCCGATTTCAAACTTTACTACATGGCTACAGTGGTCAAAACAGCCTGGTACTGGTACAATGAAAGATACATTGATCAATGGAACAGAATTGAAAATCCAGAAATTAACCCAACCACATACAGCCAAATGATTTTGGACAAAGTGCCTAAGCATATTGCATGAAGGAGGAGACAATCTCTTTAACAAATGATGCTAGCAGAACTGGAAAGCGATATGTAAAAGACTGAAACAAGACCTTTGCCTCATGCCCTATACAAAAATGAACTCAACATGGATTAAAGATCTAAATGTGAATTCCAAAATTATGAAGGTCATCAATGAAAAAATTGGGACAAATGTGAGGGTGCTAATTCAGGGCATATACAGACTACCACACATTTTGAAAAGTACACAAACAAATATAGACAAAATAGAAAAATGGGACATACTAAAAATTAAAAAAGTTATGTGTATCAAAAGACTTCACTAAAAGAGTAAAAAGGGAACCCACATAATGGGAAAAAATCTTTTGCAACGACACATCAGATAAGGGACTCATTTCTAAAATATATAGGAAACTACAACACCTCTACAAGAAAAAGACAAATGAAATGAAATAAGATAGGATGAATGTGAAACTGAAGTGGGACAGAGGCAAATAATGATTTATACAAAACCTTGGAAAAACAGGGCTCGGGCATACAGAGATTTAGACATGGTTTGGACAGGGAAAAGGGGGTAAATAATGTTAAGATGTTTGGCTGTTTGTTGAATCTTGGTTTTCCTGGAATACCACTATAAAATAGACAGTGGAGGGGGAGAGAAAGGAATAGCCAGAAATAACACCATAGAAAGCTTGTATGTCCGTGTTTTGCCAATAACTGATTGGAATACTTAATAGGGGGATACAATGTGCCCAGCAAAGGAGGCTTCCTGTGGAGCCCCTACATTACACAAGACCATAGATGGAATCCTGAACACCATCCAGAATCTTCTGAGGGGAAAGGTCCACTTGAAAGGGCAAGCAGACCAGCCTGGAGCGGCCAGAAAAACAGAAGCTATATCCTGAAACCAAGACTGACAAGAAAAACACAAAACAATATAGGCAGGCTGACTCATTACTGCAAGAACAAACAAGTGGCTTGCCCAGGAGACATCAAGGCAAGTGGTCAGGTCCCCGTCAAGGCAAACCCTCTTCTAAGACTAAGGATCAATAGGAATGCTTGCTCTGATTGGTAATCACTTTCGTCACCAATAAGGGGAACTGAAGGAAAAACAGCAATGAAGCTATGAACTAAGCTCTATAATGCTCAATAGACTCCTAGGACCTGGATAGAGACCTGGTTCGCCAGCAGTGTGCCAAGTCCAGGGGACTCTTGGACCAAGAGTCAGTGACAGAGCCACAGAGGACTAGAGTTGAGAGTGAAGCATCCAGCTGATAAGAGAGGGCACATGTATAAGTACACCCACACGAGCAGATAATACCCACTTGACCTGGCTTTAATGGCTGGATGATCAGAGCTCAACCAAAAGAAGAAAGAAGAGGGAAAAAAGAATAATCAGATACAATTTGATGAACTTAACCTACACCTATGTAAAAATATCTCAAAAGAGTGAACAAATCTTCACAGTAAGGATCATTCCCACCTCCTCCGCACACGTGGTGGACAGGGATGGGCAACTTGGACATTGGCTACCCAAAATGGGGGGGGGGCTACAGAGGCAAGAAGTGACTGGCTTACTAGCTTTCAAGAGGGAACCTAGATCCAAAGGGCATGGAGCAAGGTAGAATCTCCACTGAGTAGTATCCATTCTGCCTAGTCAGGGCTGATGAAAGGAGATGTGATAGGTCTCTTGCATTACAATAGTGGAAAACTGTTATCAGGACTGATTGTAAGTGCTGTAAATGTAAAGGTGGACATTTTCGGGCAAAGGGAAGGGAGTGATTAATTTTACAGTCTAGGAGCAGTGGTCCCTAGGACCATCAAAGGAGAGCAGCAGAGAATGGAACACTAGCCAGAGAAGCAGTGATTCCAGGGATGGAGGCAGAGACGATGACATGGAATGATTTAGCAGCTGGAGACTTTGGACCTGGAGAGAGAGACGGGCGGTGTGCGGATGACAGGGACCAGGCTTGCAGGTATACCCTTTGGTTGATCGATGATGCATGGAAGGGATTGTAAACATGGCAAGGAAACGAGATATGATGGGATCAACGTGAAGCTGATGTTCTGCCATGCAAACTATCACACAATTCACAATAAAGCATTAAAAAAAAATCCAATGTTTGAATTGTTAGCGGTTATATTCCCGGCCCCCCAAGACCCTGGCAGTGGTGGTTGTGTACAGTGGAATCGGTTCTGACTCTTAGCTACCTTGCATAGGGTTTCCAAGGATATAAATCTTTACCTGAGCAGAAAGCCCCACCTTTCACTCACAGGAAGTATGGCAGTTTCAAACTACTGACTTGAGGTTAACAACCTCACTTGTAACCACTAAGTGACCCGAGTTCTTTCCCAAGGGCCTAGGCCTGGACAAACAAAATTTTCTATTTTAAAATATGTATTTTCTTTTTGATAATGTACTGTCTTTTTTGTATTTTATACCTTTTTCTTGTTTTTTGCTTATGTATTAGTGGCATTCTCCTCACAGTATACCATGGTGGTGGTTATGTGCCATAGAGTCATTGTTGTTGTTGTTGTTAAGTTGCCGTCGAGTCGGTTCCGACCCATAGCGGCCCTGTACAGGGTTTCCGAGTCTATAAACCTTTACGGGAGCAGAAAGCCTCATCTTTCTCTCGTGGAGCAGCTGGTAGGTTCGAACTGCTAACCTTAAGGTTCACAGCCCGATTCGTAACCACTACACTGTTGTGCACAAATCATAATACATGTGACCTATTTTTCCATATCATGCAATCCCCTCATGTTAATTCAATTAAAGAAAGCATAGAAACTATTCTGAATGTTTAATATGTTAAATGATTCATATTAAAAAAAAATTTTTTTCTTTACAACAAATTTAATGGTAAGTTTTTGTCTTGCTGTCTGTTGACACTGAGTTTTGGTTCTCAGCAGGAGACCATCACCTGCCTTGTGTTCCCAAAACAATTTCTCTCCTGGCAGCATTCCTTCCCTACTCTGCACATCTCTTTCTCTTCCCTGGAAACAGCTCTTGCCTGGGCTGCCTTGTCCAACCTAAGAAATGCTCAGGTCTCCAAACAACACCCATTTGTATTGTGCCCTGCTGTCCAATGCACTGGCAGCAGCACTTGGGCTGTTGGAGTCTCTCACCCATACGGCAGACACTGTTGTTGAGTATGTTGCAGTCAATCCTGACTCACAGCGGCCTTGTATAAAGATCGATGCTGCTGCTAAGGTCTGTGGAGTCAGTTTCAACTCATAGTGATACTCTATAGAGTTTCCAGAGGAGTGGCTGGTGAGTTTGAACTGCTGATTTTGTGGTTCAAACCGCCCTTATAGCCCAGTGCCTATCTTTCTCCCACATATCCGTTAGCAGTTTCGAATTGCTGACCTTGCGATAAGCGGCCCGACTCGTAATCACAAAGCTACCAGAGCTCCTTAAATAAAAGACGATGCAGTTTTTATGTGAAAGATAATATATTATAACATAATTGTAAAATAGCTTACAAGAAATGATAAATACTGCTACCTATTTTATCATAATGGTAATATCTCTTTGTGGCAAAATTCATTTGACATGTCAATTTAAAAAAAAAATAAGAAAGAAAGTGGGCAATGTCTCACCACTGATGGGTTGAATGAGAATGGCTCTGAGACCAATGTACCTACCACCAACATCATAATGTCTGCAGAACCAAATCGCTTGCTAGGAGCTATTGAAAAAACGTTAACTGCCTAAGCAGGTTTTCTCATTTTTTCATTAAATATGGTCATCTGTGCCTTTTGAATAGCTCTTTACAAAATCTTCATGCTGGTCCTGCTGTTAACAACTTCATTGGACCACCAGGAGGGAAATTATATGAGTTAAAAAGACCACTTATTTCCTTCTCAACACTTAACTGGTCAATACATTGGATGGGTGTAAGATCAATCGTGAGGCATGATATAATAGTAAGTAAAATATTTTAAACTACTAACTGAGCACTAAATGTTCTCCATGAAAATTGTATTAATGTGCCTTTAATACTATTTTGATTATTCCAAAAATGCATTTTCTTTATTATATTAAAAATAGGCTTCTTAGGAAAACACTGGATTTGGATAAAAATGCATATAGAAATACTAATAGAATTTATAAGAAAAGGTTATGTGATTAAAAGAATATAAATTAAATCTTAGGACCCTATTCTCCAGTTGGTATTAAATTTTACAGATAAAGCCATATATTTTTCCCTTTATGAAAGTACTATTTTTACCCTTCTTGCTTCTCTAATGCCAGTTGAAACTTCTTTACCAGTACTCCATCTTTAAAGAACTCTGTGAAGTTCATGAGTGACTCAGACAATAAAGCTTTTGGCTGTTACCCTAAAGGTTGGTGGTTTGAGTCCACCCAAAAGCTCAGTCATCTAATTCTGAAAAACATCAGTCATTGAAAAGCCCATGGAGTATAGTTCTACTTTAACACACATGGGCTTGCTGTGAGTCGGAATCAATTCTGGCAGCTGATGATGGCATGGGGGAGAAAAATCCCAGGAATTGGTCCCACTGCTGGGGCCATACTATGGCACAGACCTAGGCAGGGAGTTTATTATATACACAGCTCAAGGGGAGGTGCTTGAGGGAGGGTAAGGAGTACAAGAACATCTTGTACTGAAGGAGCCAGCAGTAAGTGGAACTTTATAAGAAAAACTAACATGTGGTAGTTAAATGTAACACTTATAGAGTGGCTAGAATGTTGCACAGACTGAGATGAAGGACTTAGCTAATTACAAGGAAAGACCTTGCAAGTTCCCTGTCCTCTGAGGCAGCCCTGCAAGTTCCTGCTGGGTGTGGGGGAATTTGACTTGGACACAGCCCCAATTTCTGCTCCAAAACTGTTCAGTTGCAATCCTTCTGTTAAACTACTCCCAAGTCAGGGACCTTCAGCTCAGCTGCTCCCAACATCCCACATTTCTTCCTAGTTACAAGATAGGGTATGAAAATGGTCTTAAAATAGCTTACTTAATAAGGTGACCTTCAAACTAGAACATTTGTCAAATGTGCAACTGTTATAACTCAATATAAAACTTCTTATTTTGCATTTTTTATCTGTATTTGAAGTATGAAATCCTGGTATGGCACTGTAGGATAAACATTGGACCAAAAGATGGGTTTGAACCACCAAGTCAGTGGTTCATACTCACCAGCTACTCCTCACAAACTCTATACAGGGTTGCTATGAGTCAGCCTGACTTGATGGCATTTAACAACAAGCAACAATTTGCAATATATGTTGTTGTTGTTAAGTGTCGCTGAGTAAGTTCTGACTCATAGCAACCTTGCATAGGGTTTCTGAGGGTATAAATATTTACAGGAGCAGAGAGCTGCTTCTTTCTCTTGCAGAGCAGTTGTGGTGGTGGGCTCTAACTGCGGAACTTGTGCTTAGAAGTTCCTTGCTTATCTTAGCGAGTGACCATACTCCTTTGCTATATATGACGGGGCTTTAAAGAATTAGTGAAAATCCATTATTTTTTTAATTTTATTTTTTTCCCATGAACTTTCTAAAGTCCCCTTTTAATGGTAAAATATATTTGTATAATCAATGTTCATTAGTATATAGAAGAACATTTTATGTAAATACAGTTTATTTCTAATTGTTTACTGCTATAGATTAGATTTTATTTTTCAGCTTTTGAAACAATCCACACCAATTAACATGTTCCCTTATGCTCAGGGCTCAAGCTATGTAGGAAAAAAAAACATTGATGAATTGTAGTTAATTCCCATTCAGTTCTTCCTAGTGTTATTTACAACATTAATTTTATTTAACTTCACATGAAATGACAGTGATATTAAATGAAAGTTTACAATAGTAGCTCCTTTTATCAATTCAGTAATATACGTTGAGCGAAACTCACAGGTTAAAACTTCATTTCAATGCATTTGGTATATAATACGTTCCTACAGTTATATTTAAATAAATGCATTGTTTTTGTTGCTGTTACCTTTAGCAATGTGGAATGTATTCGCAAAACCTACTGGTAAATATTTTGGAATCGTGATCCATAGTTTCCATTATTATTTCATAGAAAAAACATTTTTTTTTTTTTTTTTTTGGAGCATAGTGATGTCCTCTGTAGCAGATGTTAGGAGTGTTGGGGTACCTTCTTGAACCCAGAATGCAAGGATTGTTGCCATTTTTCAAAAACTATATCGAATTTTTACAGCTTATACTGCAATTCACTTAAAACAAATATATTTTGCACATCTTTTTTAAGTGAAAGTGATATAAAGGTGCTGTGTAATCTTCCAGTTCTTAAAACTCTGAACTAGAGATTATCTTGAATTTACTCAACAAAAATGGTTTTCAGAGGCTCTGATACACTGGGCTCCTAACCACACCCTGCATAGGTTCACTATAAGTCAGAATGAACTCAATGGCAGGGTTTTCCCCTCCTTTTTTCCCTCCTAGTGGATAGACTCAATTATAAATTTTTAAAATATGAAGCAAGTTAGCTGTTGGTCATTCAATATAAGACTTAAATTTTTTTTAATTACCTGAAGCAATATATTTACCAAAACATTTGTTTTTCAGTTGTTCAACGCATAAACAGAACACCCAGGACCAAAGAAAACCTTTAGAGTTTGAGTCAAGGGAATCTGAATCATTAATTGGTTTTGAAAACTGTTTCCATTTCTGTTCTTGATAGATAGACATCCCTTGTACTTGATAATGCAAATTAACAGGGTATGCTAACTTGCTATCTTTCAGTTTAAGGTTGAAGTCATCTCTTAAATTGAAAATTCATTTTGTTTCCAGATTCCCCTAAGATGTAATTAATATTTCAGTAGACAGCATTCCTGAATGTTCTTCTTTCCTTTGCAAATATAAACTTGAAAATGGGCTTTGCTTTCCATTCTCTGGATAAGTCAATGGCTAACTATAAAATAAATAATAAGCAAAGGGCTTATACATATTTTATACCAGACCTATTTATATAAACTTGGATTTAAACCAAGGCATTCTAATCTCAAAGATTGCGGTCTCATCACATAGTGCAGCCCCTCTGGGAGCTCTTCATATCAAATAAGTTAGTGGCATGTACTTTTTTGCTTCTTTACTTTGTTGTTGTTGTTGTTGCTGTTTTAGCCACAGTACCTTTCTTCAAATTAAAATCTTTACAAGGTAAATAAAAATATGTAAACAGAAATAAATGCAGATTCTAGTTTTGAAACAAGGTAAGGGTCTTGGAGCTGGTGACATCTCTCTTGTCTTGATTCTTCCTTAGCATGTCTCATAAAGGGGATTTGTGAATATCTTTTGTTTAAATATTATATTTGGATTACAATAATCCTGATGAAAATAATTCTTACAAGAATAGAAAGTATCTAAAGAGATAAGCATTACATTCTCCAGATATATACCTTTTATAAACAATCACAACATGTATCAAAAACCTATAAACCAATGTCTACTTCCAGATTATATTATTTAGAAATTATGAATTGATGAGTCCACCAAGTATTATTTATATAATTGTTAATTCATTATTATAGATCATGGAAGAGTAGAATGTGCTATTCTCAGCATCAGTCATTTGGCCTCCATTTTTTAATTCTTTTCCTGCTCTCTATGGAATGTGAGGCTTTTAGTTACCTCTGAAGGCTTGATTGTCCAGGGCTACTGAGAAAATAAACATACTTGATATGTAAGGAAAGCAAAACAAAAACAAAAACAAAACAAAGAACACTAAATAAAACAATGAAATATCTTCAGGAAGAGTTGCTTTGTCTTCTTCCTAACACTGTTGGGTCTGTCCCCATTTTACAAATGGAAGGACTAATCCTAAAGGAAAAATAAAGCATTTCTACCAGAAAATGTTCCAAAATGATAATCAAGGACTTATCCCACCAGGCTTTATCATAAATTCAAAGATAAACACAATGTAAATCATTATATTTTGTCTGAGTTACGTTGGATAATCCTATGAAATACAGTTTCCTTGATTATCACTTAGGTTTGTGGTATTAATTTGAGGGGGTGTGTTAGAACATATTACTCTTCCCTGTTGGGGGTTTATATTTGCCTATACTGTTGAGGTCATCTTGACAACATAACTTTGTCCAATTGTGTATGAGTCAAATTGATTTTTATCACTTTGGGGTCGAAGTTTCTAGAGCCTATGCATGCATCATCATGTTTTCTTGTTCCTTTTCAAAGTTTTCAGTAATGTTCAAAGAGTGAATGAGTTCTGAGCAAGATCAAAATAATGCAAGGGGATTGTAAGAGACATGAATATGACTAAGAAACTAGCTTGCTTGATTTTATATATCACTATATTTGGAGAATTGTTTTTACTAAAGTGTAAATTTCACCATCTAAACTAATAAAGGAATATCATATTCTTATTAGGTTTTATGAATACATTTTTTATATTTGAACTCTGGGAAAATCAAATTCTATCACTGACCACTAACAGATACAGCTTCTTCTTAATCAAGCAGTTTTAGTTTTAAGTTGACGGAACTCCAGAGTTCAGTAGAATTAAATGGGATGGAGGAGGGTTAGGAAGCTGATAAGGCTGAGAAAAACGGGCCTTCAATCCACTTCACCCATGACAGTATTAGTCAACTATCCCCTGCCCAATTCAAGGATATTCGATGTAAAATTGCAATTACCCAATTTTGTTCCTTTCAATTTTTATAATGTACTACAGTGAAGTTTCTTGATATGGCTCGTCTAACCTTAGTCTTGAAGGAGCTCTGGTAACATAGTAGTTACAAACCAGGCTGCTAACTTCAAGGTCGGCAGTTCGAAACTACCAGTTGTTCTCTGGGAGAAAGATGAGGCCTTCTGCTCCCTGTAAAGATTAACAGCCCCGGAAACCCTGTGCAGGATTCCTATGAGTCGTAACTGACTCCAAAGTACTTAACAACAACAAATCCTTAGTCTTGTAACTCCCAACAAACGACTGAGTGTAACCAGACAAATAGGGGTATGGAACTCTAATGTGAGGAAAGATTAGTTTTGCCATCCCACTAGGCTTAAAAGGACCCATCTTAGAAGTAGGAACAGAAGGTCCCAAGACACTCAAGAAAGAAAAATCACTAGTGTAGCATGAAAAGTGGTAGCAGCAGAGGCAGCAAAAAAAGAAAGAACTGCAGGCTTCCCAGTGCACGGATTGAATGAGAGTGAGTGCCTTCAGGCAGGACACTAGCTTGCAGAATTGAATGGCTGTTCAGCATCTATTGTCAATGCTAAAGGAGCTTTTAACATTTGCCTGAGCAGGGCAGAAGCCAAGGAGCTGAGAAGCTGAGAAGCCAAGGACCTCAAAGCGGTGTTCCTGACCAGAGAACTGTTATATCTTAAGTTGTTGCTGATCCTGAATAAATACATAATTGTGAGTATTGTCTGTGTGTTCTGTGAGGCATTTGCAACAAATTATTGAACCCATCAGAGAAGCGTAAAGGCTTAGGAAGTATGGCTGGTGTCAGAATAGGACAAAGCGTGGAGGCAAGTCTGACCACCGCTTCCCAGGATTCAATCTTGGGCTACTATGGAATTTGATTCTCCATTTTCCTTGCGTAGAGGAGGTCAGACCTAGTTCCCATTATATTTCTGTAATATTATATCTTATTTGAAAGTAAACTATAAAGACTTCAAGCAGAAACTCTTTAGAAAGTAAAATATAAAAAGTAAGAAGATTTAATACTTCTTCAGCCTATTTCATTTGCACAATACTGATGAACAGGTAAGGACATCTCCACAAGGGCTCTATAATGGCTAAATCCTTTCCTGACACTAATTATTACCATTGCTCAACCTAGCTTCCTCAGGTTTTTCATGAGGATTTTTATCTAGGAAGCATTTATCCTGACTATGAGAAAAAATAGTATGCTCACTTTGAGATTTTATTTCTTGTTCTGCTTTAATAAATTGATACTTTGTTCCATATGTCAGTCTCCTGTGAATTTGGTTAATATGAGTCATTTCCATTTGGGTCACACAGCTCTGAGCACAAGCAAAAAATGAACAGATCCTAGAAATTTATAGCCATATCTCAGTATCATAATCCCATGAGGCCTTCTTTGGGTAAGGAGCCAGACTCCCCAAATGACAGGCATCATCTCTAACTCACTTATCTGTAGTGTAAACATAAGGCAGTCTTGTTTATTCCTTATTGGTTAACATTTTCCTCTACATTAGCACAGTAAAAAAGAATAGAAGGATGTCTTAGCTCAGTGCACACCAGAATATAAATTTCATCTGCAGAGTGTCAGACTTTGAGAATATATGCTTTTATTTATTTTCAGAGTACTAAGCTACACTTTTTATTTTATTTATTTATTTATTTATTTATTTATTTATTTATTTTTGCTAAAGGTAATACAGAAACAGCTACAATCATACATTGACAGAGAACTTCCAGAGGTTCAAGCTGGATTCAGAAGAGACCGTGGAATGAGAGATAGCATTGCTGATGTCCAATGGATCTTGCCTAAAAGCAGAGAATATCAGAAAGATGTTTACCTATGCTTTACTGACTACGCAAAGGCTTTCGATTGTGTGGATCATGACAAGCTATGGACAACATTGTGAAGTATGAGTATTCCAGAACACTTACTTGTGATCATGAGGAATCTGTACCTGAACCAAGAAGCAGTTGTTCGAATAAAGCATGGGAACATTGTGAATGTTTTAAAATTAAGAAAGGTGTGCGATAAGGTTGTGTTCTTTCACCATACGTATTCAACCTGTACGCTGAGCAAATAATACGAGAAGCTGGGTTCTATGAAGAAAACGTGGCATCAGGATTAGAGGAAGACTCATTAACAACCTGTGATATGCAGATGATACAACCTTGCTTGCTGAAAGTGAAGAGGACTTAAAACATTTACTGATGAGGATCAAAGAGCACAGCCTTTGGTATTGATTACATCTCAGTGTCAAGAAAACAAAAATCCTCACCTGGACCAATAAACAACATTCTTATCAACAGAGAGAAGATTGAAGTTGTCAAGGACTTCATTCTTCTTGGACCAATTATCAACACTCATGGAAGCATCAGTCAAGAGATCAGATGACATATTGCATTAGACAAATCTGCTGCACAGGAACTTTTTAAAGTGTTGAAGAGCAAAGATGTCAGCTTGAGGACTAAGATGCGCCTGACCCAAGCCATGGTATTTTCAATAACCTCATATGGGTATTTTCAATAACCTCATATGGATGTGAAAGCTGGACAATGAATAAGGAAGATCATAAAAGAATTGATGGCTTTGAATTATGGTGTTGGAGGAGAATATTAAAAGTGCCATGGCTACCAAAAGAACCAGTAGATTTGTTTTGGAAGAAGTTCAGTCAGAGTGCTCCTTGGAGGCCAAGATGGCCAAACTTCGTCTCTCATACTTTTGACATATTGTCAGGATGGGGCAGTCGCTAGAGAAGGATATCATGCTTGGTAAGATGGAGGGTCAGAGAAACAGAGGAAGACTCCCAATGAGATGGATTGGCCAGGTGGCAGCATTGGACTCAAATGTGGCAACAGTAGTGAGGTTGGCCCAGGATCGGACATTGTTTCATTCTGCTGTGCATGGGATAGCTATGAGTCAGTTCTGACTCAACGGCACCTAAGAAGAAGAACAACAAGCTACACTTTAAGAGGGTTTTATGGTGTCTTTATGCCCTGAACAACTTCTGGCACTTCTAAATTTTCTTAACCTTTTAACAAAGCAAACTTAGGACAAGGAAATCTGGATGCCTAGATCAGAAATTTCAATGTTTCTAGAAATTTCAAATGTGATGTTTTTCTATTATTTCTTCTTTCTCTGATCCTCTATCATATTATGGAAAAGTGTGTTAATTGGTTTGAGTACAATATTTGAACTCATGAGTATCTCTGCTTAAGTCATTCAGGTATTCAAGACAAAGAAGAAAAACATAGAATTATTTCTTGGTTTAAAAAAAATTTTTTTTCCAAATATTATTTTGCAATTTTACATGTTTTTAGAGCACTGCATTCTAGACAAAGTCTATTACTGCACCTCTATTAGAAAGATATATCTATATATCTATATCTATATATATTAATGTTGAAGGATACAATTAACTTTGTATATATACATATATATTGTAGGATTTAAGAGAAGTGTGTGAAACCCACCCAGCGGTAGCTCTCTAAACCCAGGAAGACTTTGGAGAGAGCTACAATAAAGACCTTGCTAGCCATCAGCAATGGGCCAAGACCACGCGGACCTGTATAGTAGAAAAACAAGTTAGTTAAGAAAATCTCCTTAGTTATGTGACTTCTGTATCCTGTACTTCCTGATCTATATCTTTATGATTTTCCTGGAAATTGTGTTCCCTTTCAGCAAAACCAAGCATTGTGTGTACTGCTTTTCTACTGATCATTCTTGCTGTATGATGTCAATAGTGTTGTGATTTAGCTAAAGATCTTTTGAATTATTAACTAATGACGTATGATCTGTTCTTTGCACCTTCTCATAGAAATAGTATATATGTTGTAATGTAGAACTTTACAAGAGAACATCTTGAGTCTCCTGTCACTTTAATCCTTGGTCTGCCTCTGGAAGTCTTTCGTGCATGACTGGTCCCTGCATCTAACACCTGAACAGGGACCTGGAGAAGATCATCTGAGAACACAATGAATAGTAAGGTAAGTAATGAACTATAGAGTAGCCCTGCAGGTGAGTGTCTGATAATAGAAAATAAGATGAAAAGCCGCTAGTGGTTTGCAGAGAAAAGCTGCAGGCTTGATGTGACAGGACAATGGGTCAAGAGGACAGCAAATATAAACCCTACACCTCTTTATTGCATTCTTTGTTAACCAACACCGGGGTGTCAATAGTAGAAGGAAAATTACTGCAATTGTTGAAAACTATAGAATGCTACTGTGTCTGATTTCCAGATGAGGGCATCCTAGCCCTCCCATCTTGGGAGAGAATCAACGGAATTTTAAAGAAACCTTATAGACAAGGAGAAATTATCTCTGCTGACATTTGGACCTCCTAGTCCTTGGTAAAATTAATATTGGAACCTCTGCAAACTAGTGAAAGGGATAAGATGCACAAAAAAATTGACTTTTCAGAGGAGCTGCCTTATTCTTTTGAAGTTCCTAGCACTCCTCCGTCTTCCCCGCCTACAAAAAGGGTGCCCCAAGGTTTATCTACCATTGAAATCTGCCATTTACAAGCTTCAAAGCAGGGTAATTTGGATGCTGATAGCTTTTTCTGTATATCATAGAGTTGGTGATGGTGCTCCCATAACTTATCATGAACATTTTAATTTTATAGTTTTAAAAGAGTTTAAAAAAAACTCAGTTGCCAGTTATGGCATGCATGGTCCTTTCACTATGGGCTTGTTACAAATGATTACAGAATCTCATAAGTTAATTCCTGTTGATTGAGCATTAATGACAAAAACAGTATTAGATCCAGGAGATTATTTGCAGTTCCAATCCTGGTGGGCTGAAGGAGTGAAATTACAGGCAAAAAAGAATGCCTCCCCAAATCCTCCATTAAATATTATTTTTGAACATTTAACTGGATCTGGATCCTGGGCCAACACAGTGGATCAGCAAAGGTAGGAGGATGACAAAGTTGATCAAATTAGTCAAATATGCATAAGGGCTTGGAGAAAAGTTGTACAGGCAGGAAAAAAAGATCCCACTTTTAACATCATTCTCCAGGGGGCACAAGAACCTTACCAAGATTTTATTGCCTGCCTTAAGGAAGCCATTGATCGGTCTGTGAATGATACTGTGGCAAGTGAAACTCTTTTACACATCCTCACATTTGACAATGCTAACCAAGATTGTCAGTTAACCATCCGACCCTATAAAGAAACACGTACCACTTTTGATTATTTAAAACTGTGCAGAGGAATTGGCACTGAATCCCATAAGGCTAATTTACTAGCTCAAGCCATGGCCAATGTGAAAATTTCTAAACCTTCCAGCCGATGCTTTAATTGCAGGAAGCCGAAACACCTACAATGAAATTGTAGGGCAAAATCGTTTTTGGCAGTAAAAAACCAGGTTTATGTCCAAAATGTAAAAAGGGTTATTATTGGTCTTCTCTATGCAGAACTAACTTAACTCAAAATAAAAATTCATTTTCGAGAAACGTCAAGAGGGGCCCTGCACTGGCCCCAGGAAAGAATGGGGCATATCTTTCTCAGAATCTCAAGGAGACAGGGGATGTGTCCCAAAAAAACATTCCCTAATATCCCTCTTATCATTTTGTTCCTCCTGTGAACACGCTTCTGGAGAAACATTATATATTATAGCTACTCATCTTGTTCAGCCTGCACAACCTCCTATCCCAATTTATACAGGGTGCTGTGGACCTTTGAACCCTTCCACTATAGGTCTCATTTTCAGTAATCCAAAGTGTCCACATCCACAGCTGCAAATTATTCCTCAAACAATAAAATCCAATAGTACAGAGGAGATAAAGTTATGGGTTAAAAGCTCTGTTCCTTGCACCATTCTAAATGGTGATTGCATAGCCTCCCTTTTTATAATGCCTGATGAGAAAAAACACAATGATACTCACAATAATGACACAGAAGTGTTTTGGAATGAAGCCCTTCAAACTACACGCCCAGTGTTAACTACACATATTGAAGGAAACAAATTTGAAGGAATCCTAGACTCAGGAGCAGATGTAACTGTTATAGTTTCCAAATATTGGCCTAAACAGTGGCCTTTAAAACACCCTGAGTATGCGCTGGAAGGTATTGGGGCGGTTACCCAAACGGAAGTGTGGCAAAGCAAAAAGGTTTTCAGGTGTGTAGGACCAGAAGGACAGTCAGGAACTATTCAACCAATTATAACCAATATTCCAGTTAACTTGTGGGGACGTGATCTTCTCACCCAGTGGGGGGCTTTTATCACAATTCCTGATACTCTTTATTCCCAACAAGCAAAAAACATTATGATAAAACAAGGCAATTATAATGGTGGACTAGGAAGAGACGGCCAAGGTATAACAGAACCAATTCCTACACCTAATATTGAGCAAGACACAACTGGAGTGGGTCACCCTTTAGTTTACAGGCCACTGTTCCACCGGAACCTCTTAAATTAACTTGGAAAACAGAGGATCCCATTTGGGTTGAACAGTGGCCTCTTTTTATGGAGAAATTAGTAGTATTGAATGAAATTATTAACATTCAACTTGATCAAGGCCATATTGAGCCTACCACAAGTCCTTGGAATTCTCCTATTTTTGCAATTAAAAAGAAGTCCGGAAGTGGCCCATGCTGACAGATTTACAGGAGGTAGATTGTGTCATTCAACCCATGGAAGCTTTACAGCCTTGATACCACAAAATTGGTCGTTTAATAATTATTAACTTACAAGACTGCCTTTGTACCATCCCTCTTGACAATCACGACAAAGAAAAGTTTGCTTTTACTTTACCTGCTATAAATAGTAAAGATCTCGCTCGCCGATAT
The DNA here is from genome assembly GCF_000296735.1 of Chrysochloris asiatica. NCBI lineage: Eukaryota > Metazoa > Chordata > Mammalia > Afrosoricida > Chrysochloridae > Chrysochloris > Chrysochloris asiatica. The sequence goes on along the minus strand of NW_006408527.1, from coordinate 32,573,418 downwards.
CATTGGACTGTCCTTCCACAAGAGATGTTAAATAGTCTCAACTATGTGCCAGAGTTGTGTAGCTTAAGTTCTCAAACTAGTCAGACAAGCATATCCTCAAGCCTATGTCATTCACTATATGGATGATATCTTATTGTCTTTGCCAAATTCTCAATTATTGGCACAGGCATTTCGGTTACTGCACACTCAAATTAAAGTAGCCAACCTGAGTATTGCCCCTGATAAAATTCAAACCACAACTCCTGCACATTTCTTAGGAATGATTATAGACTGAACTTTTATAACCTCTCAGAAAATTAGCTTATGGAAAAACAAAAACGCTCAATGATTTTCAAAAATTATTAGGACATATTAACTGGCTTCTCCCCACTATAGGTATCCCCAAATATAACTCAAATATAATCCCCTAATATAAACTCCAACATTTGTTTGAAACTCTAAAAGGAAATCCTGACTTAAATAGTCCTAGAGAATTAACTGCCTCTGAGTGGGAAGAATTGTAATTTGTCAAACACAACGCAGCTCAAACTCATCGCATGCAAGAAAATGTGCCAGTTTCCTTGCTAATTTTCCTACTCCATTACATCCTACAGGAATTATTAGCTAACAAAAGAATATTTTAGAATGGATTCATTTACCACATCAAGGCCCTCATTCCATTTGGCATTATACAGAACAAATTATGCAGTTGCTTCAGTTAGGAAGAAAACAGATTATAAAGTGGAGAGGGTATGATCCTACTATAATTTATGTTCCCTTTACAAAAGGTCAAATTCAAGAATTATATGTTTTCTGCTGCATGGCAAATTGCTGTGGCCAGTTTTATTAGACATATTCATTATCCACAATCCAAATTATTGGACTTTCTTAAATGTACACCTTATATAATATCAAACACTGTCCTATACACTCCCATTACAGGTGCTACTACTTACTTTATAGACGGGTCTGGAAAAGTCAAAGCCGCTTATTGGGGCCCTACTCAGCGGGTGGTTTCCAGTCCGTTTACTTCTGCTCAGCAAGCTGAACTCTTTTGCTCTTATCGCTTTACTAACTGATGTCCCTGCGCCTATAAACATAATAGCCGACTCTGCTTATGTCGTACAGTTAGTTTCACATATTGGCACTTCCTCTATCAAACCCTCTTCCTCCTCAGTCTTTCCTTTGTTACAACAATTACAGTGTCTTATTCGACAATGATTGCATCCTTTTTTTTATTACCCATATCAGATCTCATTCCTTGTTGCCAGGACCACTGTTGTTGTTGTTGTTAAGTGCCGTGGAGTCGATTTCGACTCATAGCGACCCTACACAGGGTTTCCGAGGCTGTAAATCTTTACGGGAGCAGACCGCCTCATCTTTCTCCCGCAGAACTCTGGTAGTTTCGAACTGCTGACCTAGCAGCTAACAGCCCGATTCGTAACCACTACGCTACCAGAGCCGCTGGTAATGCTATTATGGATCGTTTAGTTTATTTTGCATACTGCCATGACTTTTCTTACCCAGAGGAAGAACACTCTTTGTTACATTCTAAAGCTTACTCTTTGAAACATAAATATCACATTCCCTGGAGTCGAGTCCGCCAAAGCATCTCCTCTTGCTGGGTATGCGCTCTGCTTCATCTGAGCGTGTCAACCCCTGTGGCCTTCGACCTAATGATCTTTGGCAGATGGATGTTACCCATGTACCTGCTTTTGGACTTTTAGGAATTGTTCATGCCACTGTCGATACCTTTTTAGGATTTATTTGGGCCTCCCCTTGAACAGGAGAGACGGCGGTGCATGTCATTGCACGTCTACATGAATGTTCTGCAGACATGGGAGCTCCTGGAAGAATTAAAATGGACAATGACCCCACTTATACTTCTAAGAAAGTATTTTTGTTTCTACAGAAATAGAACATTCACCATGTTACAGGCATTCCTTAAAATCCCCCAGGGGCAAACAATAGTGGAGCATGCGTATCACACTTTAAAACTGCACTTACACACAAAAAAAAGGGGGAATAGCTTCCTTTCCCAGAGAACAATTACATATAGCCTTAACTACCATAATTTTTTTCAGGCATTTGTCACTCGAGGGATTTACGGCCAGAGGAAAACATTTTCAACATGATGTAGATAATACACCTCTACCTTATAATTTTATTTGGTGGAAGGATGACAATGATGAATGGGTAGAAGGTACTTTACTAACTATGGGCAGAGGTTTTTGTTGTGTTTCCACAGGAGATGGACATGTGCCAGTGTGAGTTCCAACTCAAAAACTCCAGCCTCTCTATAGGGTGGAGCGAGAAGGGTCCCATCATGGGCCTTCTGGATGACCGCCCATTGACATCCAAGACCTTGGTGCCAGAGATGGCAAGGCTGAATCTATAGGAAATCCCAAAAAACACGGCAAAATGAGTTAAACCATATACCTCAAAGCCTAGCAGAAAAAAACCCTATGACCTGGGGTCAGGTCAAGAATACCATCACTCAAGCTAAACAGCTACTACCACTACAAGGACAACCTCAAACCACTGAATTAATATTTTTGGCCCTATATGCCATTCTTTCAGTAGAAGTAAGTGGCCAACATCAATACTGGTTTTATGTCCCTCACCCACCTCTGTTGCAATTAATTTTATGGAATGAGGTGGGCCCCACTGTCTTCATTAATGACAGTGTTTGGCTACCTAAACCTTGGAGCAATAAAATGCCTCCATTTACTGAGGAGGAAGGGAAAGAAATAAATTTAACACTAGGATTTGAAACATTAGCCATCTGTATTGGTACGGCTAATCATTGTATCAAAGCAGGTTGACAAGGTTGGAACACTTGGATTAATGCTAAAACTAACACACGAAGGTTTGTGCTATTATGGAGATTTACTGTCCTAACCAGTGAAAGACATGTCATTGCAGAATTTCAAACAAATGAAAAACAATGCCTTCACATGAGTTATAACGATATCCATCCAGAAGTGTTTGAATGGGCTAAATCCCAAGCTGAACATGCAAAGGTCTTGAAAAATGACTCTGTTACTATTATTGATCGGTGACCTCATGGCAAGTTCCTCACCAATTGCTCAGTAGAGGAAAAGGACAATGAACAGTGTGACTTACTTACAGAATCAACTTGGAAAATAACACCAGGCAAAATTTGGACTAAAGTCTCACGACTAATGGCATGGCATGAAGGGGGCTTGTCACCTCCTTGCCCCCGGATAATTCATCCCATGTTAGGACCCAAGCAACGGGACTTGTGGGAATTACCTTTTGCTTTAAAACCTTATATATTGGAAATTTTTCTGGTACCAGTCATAGCACATCAATTTTTGAATTCAGACTGAATGAGACAAAATATTTACAAGCATGTATCCAACTGCCTTATGTCATTGGTATAGGTACTATAGAAATCAATTATGATGATAAAAGTTTGACTTGTCATTCATGTAAGTTATATACTTGTTTAAAATCACAAATTGTATAACAAAAGCATGTTTATTATTGTGCTAAAAGCTCGACTAGGAGTTTGGCTTCCTGTAAAATTAACTAGACCATGGGAACATAGTGCAGAGACGCATGTATTGTTAAAAATATTAGGAAAATTAGTAAATAGAACAAAAAGGTTCATTGGAACTCTTACAGCTATTATTATAGGACTTATTGCTACCATCACTGTTGTTACAGTGGCAGGAGTAGCTTTAAGTCAAAGTGTTCAAAACACTGAATTTGTACAAGATTGGCAATAAAATGCGCATCAATTATGGAGTCAACAAGATAAAATAGATAGAGAAATTGTTTCTCAAGTATATGTATTACAACAGTCTGTTAAATGGTTAGGGGATCAAATCATAGCTTTAGAATATAAGAACTCTCTTAAATGTGATTGGCAATATAGCGATTTGTGTGTAACACCCACAGAGTACAATTATATCAAGATAGAGTGGCCGAAAATAAAAAGTTATCTACATGGGTTAAAAGGGGATTTATCTATCAATATTAATAAATTGGAAATACAAATGAATCATACATTTAAAAAGCATTTGCAAATAAATCACGCTGTCAATGTAGCTTCCACCTTTAGAAGCCCGGCAAGAATTAAATCCTAAATATTGGTTTTGTGGGTGGGAAACTTCACTTATTACTGGAATTGTATTACTTTTACTCTCTTTATTCTTTTGCTCTCTTTAGTCTGGAAATTCCTCCAATGAAGATTAAGCTATATGGAAAAGGCACAGGAGCTTTTCTTTTGCTCTCCATACAAAACCAAAAAGAGGGAGACGTAGGATTTAAGGGAAGTGTGTGAAGCCCACCTGGCGGTAGCTCTCTAAACTAAGAAAGACTTTAGAGAGAGCTACAAGGAAGACCTTGCTAGCCACCAGCAATGGGCCAAGACCACAGGGACCTGTGTAGTAGAAAAACAAGTTAGTTAAGAAAATTACCTTAGTTATGTGACTTCTGTAGCCTGTAGTTCCTGATCTTTAGGTTTATGATTATCCTGGAATTTGTGTTCTCTTTCAACGAAACCAATCATTGTATGTACTGTTTTTCTACATACCATTCTTGCTGTATGATATCAATAGTATTGTGATTTAGCTAAAGGTCTTGTAAATCATTAACTAAAAATGTATGATCTGTTCTTTGCACCTTCTCACAAAAATAGTATATAACTTGTAATGCAGAATAATAAAGCACTCTTGATTGACCATCTTGAGTATCCTGTCACTTTAATCCTTGGTCTGCCTCTGAGAACCCGTTCATGGCCCCTGCAATATAGGTTATGTGCTGACTCATAATGACCCTGTATAGGGCTCATAAGAGCAGCTGGTGGGCTTGAAGAGCTGACTTAAGTCGGTTCTGACCCATAGAGACCCTTTATAGTGTTTCCAAGGAGTGGCTAGTGAGTTTGAACCACCAATCTTGCAGTTCAAACTGACTTTGCAGTCCAGTGCATTAGCCCACAGTGCCACACCAGGACTCCCAGGAATACATATATATTGTTTATTGTTATTTTTTGCTGTTAGGTACCATTGAGTGAACTCTCAGACTCATAGTGATCTGATGAATGAAAGAACAAAACATGGCCCAGTCCATACACCATAAAACCATATATATAGATAGTTACATAGATAGATCTCATCCAGTCAGGTGACCAGGCAGCTGTATTCCAAATTCCTTGACATAGATGAGTGAGTGCCTCAATTGCAACAGTTTGGTGAAAGATTTCAATTTGTGTTGTTTCAATTCCTGGAATCTTGTTTTTCACCAGTATCTTCAGTGCAGCTTGGACTTCTTTCTTCAATACCACTGGTTTTTTTTCATCATATGCTAACTCTTGAAAGGAGTCCTGTTGTGGCAATGTGGGTTAATGTGCCAGACTGCAAAACCGTTTGAACTGCAAGGACGGCAGTTCAAGCTCACCAGCTGCTCCTTGGAAACCCTATACAGGGTTGCTATGGGTCAGAACTGACTCAATGACACTTAACAACAACAACAACTCTTGAAATGGTTGAACATTGACCATTTCTTTTTGGTATAGTGACTCTGTATATACCTTTCATCTTCTTTTGATGCTTTTTGCATCATCCAATATTTTGTCCATAGAATCCTTCAATATTCCAAGTTTAGGCTTACATTTTTTCCTTCTATTTTTCAGCTTGAGAAATGCTAAGCATGTGCTTCCTTCTTGATTTCTAACTCCAGGTGTTTGTACATTGTAATGCTTGACTGACTGTCTCTTTCCAAATTATCCTTTAAATTTTTCTGATCAATTTTTTTTTACTTCCTAATTTATTCCATTCACTTTAGCATTTTTGTGCTGGAGAACAAATTTCAAATTATATCCTGACATCCATGTTGGTCTTTCCTTTTAAAATAACCTTTTGCTTTCTTCTTGCATGATGTTCTAGACGTCATCCCATATCTCTTCTGATCTTTGTTCATTAGTCTCTAACCCAACAAATCTGTTCTTGATGGTCTCTATATTCAGGTGGCATTTGTCCAAGGTCATATTTTTTCTCCATGTACCTGTTTTAATTTGTTTCTGCAACAGAGAACTTGCAGAAACCCAAGCTGGATTCCGATGAGGATGTGGAACAACTAGAGATGTCATTGCTAATGTCAGATTGACCTTGGCTGAAGTCAGAGAATACCAAAAAGGCATTTACTTGTGCTTTATTGACTGTTCAAAGGCTTTCAACTGTGTGAATCATGACAAGTTATGGATAGCACTGAAAAGAATATGTATTCTAGAACATGTGTTTGTGCTTTTGAGGAACCTATAATGAATAAGGGGATAATGAATAGCTTAAAATCAGGAAAGGTATGTTTTGAATAAATTATATATGCTGAGAAAAATAATCTAAAAAGATGGTTTACATTAAGATGATTACAGCATCAGGATTAAACTAATTAACAACCTTCAATATACAGATGGCATAACCTTCTTACTGAAAATGAAGATAACTTAAAATATTTACTGATGAAGATCAAAGACTACAGCATTCAATATGCATTGTAGCTCATTGTAAAGAAACCAAAAATCCTCACAACTGGACCAATAAATAGCAACGTGATAAATTGAGAAAAGAGTGAAGTTGTCCAAGACTTCCTTTTGCTTGCATCCATCATCAACACTCATGGAAGCAGCAGTCAAGAATTCAAACAAGAGATTCCATTAGGCACATCTCCATACACTAGATCACATTATAGTGTTTGAGTTCAAAGACGTCAGTTTGAGGACTATAGTACACATGACCCAAGCCAAGGTATTTTCAATAGCTTCATATTTATAGGAAGGTAGGACAATGAGTAAGGAAGACCGCAGAAGAACTGATGAATTTGAATAATGTTATTGGAAAAAGATGTTGAAAGTACCATGGATTGCCACAGAATCAAACAAATCTGTGTTGGGAGAAGTATAACCAGAATCCTTCTTTAGGAATAAGAATGGCAAGACTTAGTCTCTCAAACTTCACACATACTACCAGGAGAAACCTATTCCTGGAGAAAACAATATGGTTGATAAAGTGGAGGGTCCCCCCAAAAATGAAGACCTCCAATGAGATGGATTTACACAGTGGCAACAGCAATGAGCTCAAGCGTAACAATGATTATGAGGGTGGTTCAGGACCAGAGAGTGGTTCATCCTGGTGTTGCACTGCAGGATAAGCACTGGACTACAAGGTTAGTTTGAACCATAAGGTTCTGGGGCATTGTGGTTCAGTAGGATAAGCACTGGACTACGAACCACATGGTCTGCTGTTCAAGTCCACTACCTGCTTCATGGAAGAAAGTTGAGGTTTTCTACTCCTGCAAAGATTACAAGCCTGTACAGACTTGCTATGAGTTGGACCCTACTCAACGGCACTTAGCAACAACAGCTTGGAGTTCAAAGCAATCTTGCAATCCAGTCAGTGACTATACTACAGTGCCTCATCAGGACTCTACCACCACCACCAACATAAATATGCATGTTATATATGTATATATGGAATCCTGGTGTGGTGCTGTGGGTTAATGTGCTGGACTGCAAAGCCAGTTTGAAGCACAAGGTTGGTGGTTCAAGATCACCAGTCACTCCTTGGAAACCCTTTACAGGGTCGCTATGGGTCGGAACTGATTCAACAGCACTTGACAACAACAATACATATACATATATAAGATATTGTATCAATATCCATCTCCCAGACATGAGTTGGAAAAGGAACTAGTTCCTCTTATAATCACCTACTAAGTCAGACAATGTACTATAGTTCTCTAGTTTCAGAGGAGAGTACAAATGATGACATTTGCAAGTCAAGGGAGAGAGTGCCATGTAAAATTCTTATATTAATATTGTTCTGTTCTGTGCTTATTTACCTTAATGGAGCAAATTTCCTGAAATTTGAAACAACAAAAATACCAGAAGAATAAGGATTTTGTCCAGAAGTTGTTCTGGAGTACATTTATTATAAGAGCCCAACAACATATTAATAACAGTTCATTCTTGATACAAAGAAAATCAAACTCTCAACCATGTCTTTAAAAAAAGTATCCCTTAATATATAAGGGTCCTGGTGTGGCTCTGTAAAATAAGTACTCAACTATAAAGTCAGTTTGAACTGCAACATCAGAACTGACTCAACAGCACTTAACAACAACTTTATATATAATAAACTACTAGCTTCATCATTCTGCTCTGACCAGCCTAATTATTTAGGCATTTAGACTTCATTACCCTCATTTGCTAAAGGTAATGCAGAAACAGCTATAATCATACACTGACAGAGGTTCAAGCTGGATTCAGAAGAGGCTGTGGAATGAGGGATATCATTGCTGATGTCTGATGGATCTTGGCCGAAAGCAGAGAATATCAGAAAAATGTTTACCTGTGCCTTATTGACTATGCAAAGGCTTTCGATTATGTGAATCATGACAAGCTATGGACAACATTGTGAAGTGTGAGTATTCTAGAACACTTAATTGTGCTCATGAGGAATCTGTACCTGGACCAAGAGGCAGTTGTTCAAAAAGAACACTAAATGGTTTAAAATTAAGAAAGTGTGTGACAAGGTTGTATTCTTTCACTATACTTATTCAACCTGTATGTTAAGCAAATAATACGAGAAGCTGGGTTATATGAAGAAAAACATGGCATCAGGATTGGATGAAGACTCATTAACAACCTGTGATATGCAGATGATACAACCTTGCTTGCTGAAATTGAAGAGGACTTAAAACATTTACTCATGGAGATCAAAGAGCACAGTCTTCAGTATGGTTTCCATCTCAATGTCAAGAAAACAAAAATCCTCACCACTGGACCGATAAACAACATTCTTATCAGTGGAGAAAATATTGAAATTGTCAAGGACTTCACTTTCCTTGGATCAACTATCAATACTCATGGAAACAGCAGTCAAGAAATCAAGCGATGTATTGCATTAGGCAAATCTGCTGCACAAGACCTTTTTAAAGTGTTGAAAAACAAAGATGTCAGCTTGAGGCCTAAGGAGTGCCTGACTCAAGCCATGATATTTTCAATAACCTCATATGCATGTGAAAGATGCACAGTGAATAAGGAAGACCATAGAATAATTGATGCTTTCGAGTTATGATGTTGGAGGATAGTACTGAAGGTGCTATGGGCTGACGAAAGAACCAATAGATCCATTTTGAAAGAAGTGCAGCCAAAGTACTCCTTGGAGGCCAGGATGGCCAAACTTCATCTTTCATACTTTGGACATAATGTCAGGAGGAACCAGTCACTGGAGAAGGATATCATGTTTGGTAAGGTGGAGGGTCAGAAAAAAGAGGAAGAGTCCCATCTAGATGATTTGGCCAAGTGGCTGCCTTGAAGGACTCAAGCGTGGCAACAGTAGTGAGATTGTTCCAGGATTGGGCAGTGTTTCATTCTGTTGTACATAAGGTCACTATGGGTCAGTACCAACTCGATAGCACCTAACAGCAACAACAAAAACAACCCTCAATTGAGGAGTCCTGGTATGGCATCGCAGGATAATGTGCTGAATGCAAGGTCAGTTTGAACTGCAAGGTCAGTTGTTCTGACTCACCAGTAGTTCCTCTGAAGTCGTACATAGGGCAGCTACAAGTCAGAAACCACTCGAGGGGCACTTAACAACAGCGACCCACATTTGACATATATATATATATATATATATATACACACAACTGACCAAAGCAGTTCTATTGTGTCTTTCATAATCACGTCTATAACAATTGATTCCAGAATCCTTATTTAAAAGAATTATAGAGGGGGATAATGTTTTGTATTTGAGTGGCAGAGAGAGAAGATAGATGCTTCTACTTCAAAATTTCTAAAAGCTTTATGATATGATGTCTACAAAAATGTATTTGTTCTCTTAGGCATTGTATCCCAATATAAATTTTAGTAGATTACATTCCTGTAAAATTTAATAATCTTTCAAGCCTTAAGCATTTAGAGATTCTCAATAAGACTTCTTGGAGCCTGGGAAAAAGTTTGATATTTAATGCAAAATTTAAAAAATATTTTAGTACAAAATGTGAACTATATTTCCTTTGTGTGTGTGTGTGTATATATATATATACTTCATTTTTATTTTTACAAAAAGCCAATCCTTTTTTATTTTTTCAAGTATATAATGGTTAAAAAGTATAATGAGTCATTGCCATTTTTGCAATGTTAAGACGTGTAATAGCTCCTTCTTAATTGTAAGGCTGATGACTGCCACTCACATTTTGCATAGGACAATTTGTGCATATATAAATTAATTCATAACAAGTAGCTTCTCTAAGGAATATCTATGGAATGAAACTGAGATTCTGAGTCAGAATCTAAAAATTTCCATTATGATATATCAAAGGAACATATTTAACTTAGAGTCCATTCCAGACAAATATATTCCTTTTTTTTCTTAGTTCAAGCTTCAGCTGTAAACTCTCATATACTTTATTCAGATGATCTGGGCAAGACTGGTGGTGGTGGTGTGCATGGAGTCGGTTCCTACTCATTGCGACCCTGCATAGGGTTTCCAAGGCTGTAATTCTTTATGAGAGCAGAAAGCCTCATCTTTCTCCTGCAAAACAGCCAGTAGTTTTGAACTGTTGACCTTGAGGTTGGGAGCCCAACATGTAACCACTACACTACCAGAGCTCCTTCTGGGCAAGTCTATGGGTTGATTATTCCAAACACACCTCATGGGAGAACCTGCTCCACACCACCTTTCTTTTTTGTTGTTGTTAAGTGCTAATGAGAATTTCATACACATAGTGACCCAGTAGGGATTCCGAGCATGTAAATCTTTATAGGAGCTGAAAGCTTCATCTTTCTCCCATGAAGTAGCTGGTAAATTTAAACTGCTGATCTTGTGGTCAGTAACCCAATGCATAACCCCTACAATGCAACCAGCACTCAAAGTGCCATTTGACCATGTTGTTGTTGTTATGTGCTGTTTAGTTGGTTCTGACTCATAGTTACACTGCATAGGGTTTCTAAGGAGCAATTTGAACCATCAAACCAATCTGAGGAGTGTTGGAACCACTGACCTTACAGTCCAATGTTTACCCTACGGTTCCACACTAGGACTCCAAATAAGTAGCAATAAATATTTAAGATGGATACAGAGTGACAATATATATAATTGGTCCTACCCCATTTTAGTAATATTATTTTTTGTGATATTTTTAAATGTTTCTATAATTTTGAATTTCAAGGTTTCCGGTTTTCTTAAATGTATGAAGTCTAAAACTGTAAATGGTCAGAGATTTCATATGACTTGCACATAGACACATATATATGAGAAGTCTTCAAAAAAGTTTGTGGAAGAATTACATTCTCAGGTTCATTTGTCAATGAACCTTCTAAAACCCCCTCATATATACCAATAGAAACATACATGCCCATTAGATCAAAGAATGAACCATTTATTTACTCCTAGAGCAATCATATTGGATCCTGATCCTTCCCACATCACAATTCTTCACAGGACAATGCAGGGAGAACAAATTATACCTATGCATACAATGGGCATAGTGGGACAAAACCACAGGAGAGAAAGTCCAGAATTGTGAATCTCAGAGCTCAGAAAGGATGGTTGGTACAGATGTCTCTCTTACTCTTAGAAGATGGAAAGAGAGCTCTTTGCTCTGATGTACATAATAATCTATAGAAAGAAGAGGAGGAGGAGGCTTACTTCACCATTATGGATTATAAACAAATAACTTAGAGGAGAGGCTTTCTATAGGTTTCTGTATTTTCCATGCTATTGTGTATAGGGTCCCTGTGAGTCAAAACTGACTCAAGGGTGCTTAACAATAACTAATCTTATAAATTGCTATTAACCCATGTTTCTAGCAATCTTTATTCAAAGAAACCTTACAAAAAGGTGAATATTGATATTCACAAAATGTTGATCCCAACATCTGTATTTGTGGTGGTGGTGGTGGTTATATGTGGTAGAGTTATTTCTGACTCCTACCAACCCTGTATAGGGTTTTCTGAGACTGTAAATCATTACAGGAAACCATTACAGGAATACTAAGAATTTGAAATTATTTTCATAGGCCCTTATTACAAATTGAAATATTATCTAATGACACTCAGGAAAGCGCCAATAAGAAACAATATTACAAAGTTACTGGATCGTTTTAAGTTTTCACACACAGACTTTATGTTGTTGTTGATAGGTGCCAGAAAGTCAGTTCTGACTCCTAGCGACCCTACGCACAACAGAAGGAAACACTACCCAGTCCTTTTCCATCCTCACAATAGTTGTTACCATTGTGTCATTCCCTCTTATTAGGGGGTCTTCCTTTTTTTCCCTGATCCTCTGCTTTACTAAGCATGATGTCCTTCTCCAGGGATTGGTCCCTCCTGATAATATATCCAAATATGAGAAAGGAAATCTTGTCATTTTGGTTTCTAAGGAACATTCTGGTTATACTTATTCCAACACAGATGTGTTTGTTTTTCTGGTGGTCCTTGGTAATTTTAATATTCTTCTCCAACATTGAAATTCAAATGCATTAATTCTTCCAAGGCTACCTTATTCTTTATCCAACTTTCATAAGCATATCATGCAATTTAAGATACAATTACTTGGCTCAGGATAACCTGAGTTCTCAAACTGACATCTTAGCTCTTTGATACTTTTAAGAGGTTTTTGAGCAGCAGATTGGCCTAATGCAATGCAGTCTTCTTGTTGTTAAATATTGTCAAGCTAGTTCTGACTCAGTGACCCTGCATAATGTTTCAGAGGCTTTAAATCTTTGCAGGAACAGAAAGCCTCATCTTTCTCCTGCAGAGCAGCTGATAGGCTCAAACTGCCAACAGTGTAGTTCGTAGACCAGTGTTTATTGTATAGAGCAACCTCTTTCCCCAATAGAGTCTTTGTTGTTGTTGCTGTTAAGTGCCATTGGGTTTGTTCCAACTCATGGTAACCCATTATTGGGTTTCTGAGGAGCAACTGGTGGGTTTGAACTGCTGACCTTGTGGTTTCCAGTGCAGTGCTGATCCTACAGTACAACACCTGGAGTCCTAAGACACCACAAATCATGCAAATTACCCTAGGAAAACTAATTGAAGGTCATCAAAACTACTTGGCTGTTACCAAAAGAACCATCAAGTATGGGAAAGTGAGACTTTTATTTTTAATTCCCAATTTTTATGTATATTTAAAAATGGACTGAAAGGTTAGTTTGGACCACAAAGTTTGCAGTTCACACTCACTAGCCACTCCTTGGAAACACTGAACAGGGTTGCTCTGAGTTGAGACAGACTGATGACACTTATCAGCAACAATAAATACAATTATAAAGAATATAAAGAAAAGAACCTGTGGATAGACATCACAGTTTTTAACACTTGTATTCCCCACAGCTGTTCAGAGCTGTTTTAATATGGAACCACAGTTGATTCTATTAAAGGCAGTCATTTTCTATAAAATTTTAGATTAGTCTTCGTTAAGACTGTGGTCACATTTCCATCTTCTTTTTTGTCAGAATGTACCATACTGTTGATTCATTAACATTGAACCCATGGTAAAAAGCACCAGAATTCATATCTGGACAAAGTTATCTAGTATATATATATATATATTGTTTTTAATGGAAGACACATTACAACTTTCTTGCTGTTAGAAACACTATACAGTACTTCCATGCTATGAGGCCAATTTTAAAAGCAAATTTGCCACACACAAAAAGCACACACACACACACACACACACAAGTGAAAACTATGGCACTAGCTAGATCATGAAAGTACATTTACTTGCAATATAAAAGATAAATGAGAAGGCAGAGCTTTGTTTTGTTCGGTCTCATCACACAACAAGGATCATGTTAGTTTGAACGATTGCACTTTCTCACAACTCTGTATGTATGCATAACCACAAAAGCACCAGCAGTATTTATTTTAGGGTGACAAATAAATTATAGTGAGTAGGTCACTTCTCTAATGTGGCAACCACAAATAATAGGAATCCAGTCTGTTTATAGTATCATTGTTGTTAGATACTGTTGAGTTGGTTCTGACTCACAGTGACCTTAAGAATAACAGAACAAACTGTTTCCCATCCTGTGTCATCCTCACAATAATAGGTATGTTTGAGCCCATTGTTGCTGCGACTGTGTCAACCTAGCTCAATGAGAGTCTAACTGTTTCAGCAGACATTCCCATGACTCCATGTTCCAATTACTCATGGAAATGTGTAGCTATTTATTCTCTTTTTAAGCCATGTTACATCAGAAAATGAAGGTAAGGAAAACTGTACTTCATCCACATCATTAAGGTTGACTTTACTTTAATGAGGCCACTCTTTCTAAGTCATATTTTGAGTGCCTTTTATCCTAAGGAGTTCATCTTCAGCACTACAGCAGACAATTTTCAACTATTTATACCATATTTTCACGTTAAAAAAATTTTTTTTTAGTAAACTGTTAGTCCTTTTTCCTAGTCTGTGTTACTCTGGAAGTTCTTCTAAAATCTATCTATCCTGGCTGAACCTGTTGGTATTTGAACACTGGCAGCATAGCTTCTAGAACCACAAAGCACGTAAGCTACCACAGTAAGATAAACTGACAGACAGGAGATAGCTTGGAGGGTTGTTGTTGTTGTTATTAAGTGCTGTTGAGTCAGTTCAGACCCAGAGCAACCCTCTATAGGGTTTCCGAGGAGCGGCTGGTGAACTTGAACTGCCGTCCTTACGGTTCAAACTGATCTTGCAGTCCAGTGTGTTAACCTGCAGTACTGCAACAGGACTCTGCTATAGGGTGTGTTGTTAAGTGTCATCGAGTTGGATCCAACACATAGCAATCTTGTATAGGGTTTCTAAGGAGCAGCTAGTAGGTTTGAACTGCCGATCTTGTGATTCAGAATCCAGGACTGATCCACAGCACTACACCAGAAGTGTTAGTAAGATTTAAAAATTTTTTTATCATGTGCCACAGTAGAATGTTAAGGCTAATGCTAAATTATTTGTGTTGACAATTTATTAAATTGTTTTGAATATATTATATATTTTACTTTCTACTGCTACCTAAATCAAAGTTATACACAAGGGTGAGTCAAAACTTAGTTGCAATGTGACTGTAGAACATATTTTAAACAACTTTAAAAAAGATAAATATATCATTTTTCAACATATGCTTTGTCCATCTGTCAACAACCTCTCATATTCCCTCATTTAAAGATGGCTAAGGAGTTCTGGTAGCGTAGTGGTTATGAATCAGACTGCGAACTGCAAGGTCAGCAGTTCGAAACTACCAGATGTTCCATGGGAGAAAGATGAGGGTTTCCGCTCCTGCAAAGATTTACAGCCTCGGAAACCCTGTACAAGGTCGCTATGAGTCAGAATCGACTCCAGAGCACATAACAACAACAACAACAAAGGTGAAACTATGAACCATGAACACACTGCTGTCTTTACTTACTCATCCGAGGTGAATCTTCATCCTTCAGTGACTACTTTCAGGGGACCAAATGGGTAAAACTTCAATGGAGCAAGCTGAGGACAATAGAAGAGTGCTTTAACACCTCAAAATGAAGTATTTTCAGAGTTTCAACAGTGTGGACAGAGGTGCATGGTCGTACATTGTCTTGCAAAATTACCATGCCCTGGGATAGCAATCTTCTGTCTTTAATCTGAAGTTTAGGCCTTAGCTCTTCAATGAGAATGTCACTGCAATGAGCACTGTTGACTGATTGAACTTTTTTCAGATAGTGTTTCAATACTGGCCTTTGAGAACCCATAACTATAAGCATCCATTTTCAAGCTAATGGTTGGCTTTTGAACTTTTTCTTGCACAGCAATTGAGGATGTTTCCATTCTATTTGCTTCCATTTACTCTCAGGCTCTTCATGATTGTATCAATATCTCATCATCAATAACAATTTTTAAAAGAAACTCTTTCCTTCCTTTGAGGATCAGTCCAAATTTGTTTCCAGCTGTCCTAATGCTTCTGTTTATTGTTTCAGTACACATCTTTCACAAACTTTGAAACACAAGTCAGTCATGGATTATTTCAAAGGTAGAGCTGTGGCTGATTTGCAACTGATTTGTCACATAATTCACTGTTACTTGTCTGTTCACCAGAATCACTTCATGTGCACGCTTAATGTTGTCATCAGCTGTGAGGCATGCATGAGTGTTTTAGTATTATAATTGGAGTGTGGACAATTTTTGATTCACCCACAAGTGTGTGTGTGTGCATGTATATGTGTACATATATGTATATATATAATGCATATATATAAATTCATACATTTCAGTAAATGTACATATATCGAAATTGATAAAATATAGAAAAAGATAAAAGAAAACTTTGTGGAAAATGGAATGAAAGATAATGGGATTTTCTACACACTTTTGAAGATGTCAGTCTGAGTACTAAGGTGAGCCAGACCCAAGTCATAGTACTTACAGTCACTTCATATACATGTGAAAGTTGGGCAATGAATAAGGAAGACAGGAGAAAGATGGATGCATTTGGAATATGGTGTTTATGAAGAATACTGAAAGTACCATGGACTGTCAGCAAAACAAACAAATCTGTCTTGGAAGGAGTAGTACAACCACAATGCTCCTTAGTTGTGAAAATGGCCCAACTTTGAGTTTTGTACTCGTATATGTTGTCAGGAGAAACCAGTTCATGGACGAGAACATCATGCTTGAGAAGTGGAAGGTCAGAATAAAAGAGAAAGACCCTCCCAATAGAATGGATTGAGACAGTGGCAACAAAAATGGGTTAAAATATAGCAACACTTGTGAGGATGACACAGAACAGGGCAGTGTTTTGTTCCATTGTATATAGTGTTGTTGTGAGTCAGAACTGTCTCCAGGGCAACAAACAACAGTAAAAACAATACGAAGAGCTGAGGACTCTAGATTCATGGGAACAGAGGGACTAAGGGCTGGCAGCCAGGAGGCAGACATGCAGAAGGTACCCTTTGGTGGTCTAAATTATCATATGCCTGAGTGTTTAAAAAAAAAAGAGCTAAACTGAATACAGAGAAATACTGTTATTTGATGGTACATGGAGGGGATTATAATCATTGTAATGAAATTCACAATAAAAACCGTAAAAAAAAAAAAAAAAAAGTGTGCACAGGGGATAGAGTCCTAACTGAATAGTTTTAATCTTGTCTAGATGGGTCTTATGAGTCAATAGTGAGTAATTGTTATCACAACTAATTACAACTGTCCAGCTGTAAAGGTAGAAGTTTTGTAACAAAAATGGGGGGGGGGGTGTAGTTAATCTTACAGTCCAGAAACAGAGGACCCTAGGACCATCAAGGGAGAAGAGCACAAGTAGAGTATGGGATCCTATCCAGAGAAGCACTGCCAGAGATGAAGTCAGAGATGAGGACATGCAGAGGCAGCAGCTGAGGACTCTAGACTCATGGAAAGAGCAGGACTGAGTGCTGGTGACCAGGACGTAGGCTTGCAGAATGTGCCCTTTGGTTGTTTAAATTACTATATATTTCTGAATGTTTTTGTGTAAGTCTCCTCCCCACTTCTACCCCCCAAGAGAAAGAAAAACAGAGGGAATGGAAGCAAATACTGTTGAATGATGTTACACGGAGGAGATTGCATTCATTACAACAAAACTATGGTGTAAATCCAATGTTCTCACATGTAAACTATCACTCAGTTCACAATACAAAAATATATATGAAGATGATACAACCTAGCTTGTCAAAATTGAAGACAACTTGAAGCACTTAGTTAATGTTCACTTAGATGATCACAGACTTCAGCATTAAGTATGAATACACCTCCATATAAAGAAAACAAAAATCCTCACAACTTGGCATATAAGCAACATCATGATAAATTAAGGAATTCTTGAAGATGTATGGTGGTAGTGGTGGTAGTGTACCATAGAGTCGGTTCCAACACATAGTGATCCTTTATAGGGTTTCTGAGACTGTAAATATTTGTGGGGGCAGAAAGCCTTATCTTTCTCCCACAGAATGACTGGTAGTTTTGAACTGCTGACTTTGAGGTTAGCATAGCTTTTCATTTTACAACATGGAAACAGCACTCAAGAAATCAAATGACAGATTACATTAGGCAAATCTACTGCAAAAGAGCTCTTTTAAGCTTCAAAGCACAAATCATTTTGATGAATAAGGTATTTCTAACCTAAGTCATCACACAAAACAAGGACAGGGTCAGATTGTGGAACAGACCATCAAGTGCGCATATGCAAATTCAAACTGAAGCTGATGAAAACGAAAACAAGTTCAAGAAAGCCAAAATATGACCTTAAATATATCCCACGTGATTCTAGAGATCATCTGAAAAACAGATTTGATACATTAAACACTAAAGAACAAAGACCAGAAGAGTTTGGGGATGAGTTCAAGAACCTCATACAGAAGCAAGCAAGAAGTCATTAAGAGGACAAGAAAGAAGGACAAGATCAAAAAGGATGTCAGAAGAGACACTGAATTTTGCTCTCCAGCATAGAGATGCTAAAGCAAATGGAAGAAATGAGGAGGTACAAGTGCTGAACAGAAAATTTCGAAGGTCTGATGGATCTTGGCTGAAAGCATAGAATTCCAGAAAGATGTTTACCTGTGCTTTATTGACTATGCAAAGGTTTTCGATAGTGTGGATCATGACAAGCTATGGACAACATTGTGAAACATGAGTATTCCTGAACAGTTAATGTGCTCATGAGGAATCTGTAAATGGACCAACACGCAGTTGTTCGGACAGAACATGGGGACATTGAATGGTTTAAAATTAAGAAAGGTGTACAACAGGTTGTATTGTTTCACCATACTTATTCAACCTGTATGCTGAGCAAATAATCCAAAAATCTGTATTATGTGAAGAAAAACATGGCAGCAGGATTGGAGGAAGAGTCATTAACATTTAATATGTAGATGATAAAACTTTGCTTGCTGAAAGTGAAGAGGTCTTAAAATACTTACTGATGAAGATCAAAGAACACAGCCTTCAGTATGAATTGCACCTCAATGTTAAGAAAAAAAAAAAAATCCTCACCACAGGACCAGCAACCAACATTCTGATCAATGGAGAAATGACTGAAGTTGTAAACTGTCAACACTCATGAAAGCAGCATCCAAGAATCATATGATGTATTGCATTAAGCAAATCTGCTGCACAAGCCTTTTTTTTTTTTTTAATTGTGAATTATGTGTTAGTTTACATGGCTGAACATTATTTTTACATTCATCCTATCATATTTTGTTTCATTGCAATGATCACAATCCCTTGCATGCATCATCAATCAACTACAGGGTCCACGCCACATATCTGCCCCCCTGGCCACCAGCACATAGCCCCCACTCCCTCCCTGAGTAAAGAGACATAGCCCCTCTCCCTCCCTGAGTCCAGAGTCCCCAGCTGTTCACATCATCGCCTCTGCCTCCATTTCTAGTGTCACTGCCTCCCTGGGCAGGGTCTCGCATTTCACTTTTCTCCCTTGATGGTTCAAGGGATCTCCATGCCTGGACTGCAAAATCAGCCACACTTCTCCTTTTGTTACCAAACATTTACGTTTACTTTTCTAACACTCACTGTCAGACCTGATAGCAATCATTCCCTATTGAACCATAGGAGTCCTATCCCTGCCACCTTTCATCAATTCTGTCCAGACAGGTTGGAAACAATTCATTGGAGACTCTCCCTTTCCCTGTATCCTCTGGAGCTAAGTTCTCTATTGAAAGGTTGTAAGCCAGTCATTTCTTGCCTTTGTAGTCCTCCCATTTTGGGTAGCTAATGTCTAAATTCCCCATCCCTGTTGACCCTGTGTACCAAGGGGGTGGGAATGATCCTCACTGTAAAGATTTGTCCACTCCTTTGGCATACTGTGTCCACAAGCATAGGTCATGTTCATCCACATGTAGTGGGTCATTGGTTTTTTTTTCTTTTCTTTCTTCCTCTAGTCATGTAATGATCATCCAGTTATTAATGCCAGTTCAAATGGGTACTAGGTGCAAGCGGGTGTTCTTGTGCATCTCCCTTCACTTCGTATCAGCTGGATGCTTCACACTCCTTTTTAGTCCTCTGGGGCCATTTCCCTGCCCCTGGGCCCAGGAATACCCAGGTCTCGTCATACTTCTGATTAACCAGGTCTCAATTCAGGTTAACAGGAGTCTATTGAATGTGCTCAGACTTAGTTCACAACTTCACTGCTGTGTTTCCCCTACTTCCCCTTATCAGTAGCCAATGTGGTCAGCAGCAGGACCATATGCCTGCTAGTGTATCCCATTTGAGTTTTAGTCTTGGGAGGGAGTTTGCCTTGAGGGGACGTGACCACTTGCCTTGATGCCTCCCTGGGGAACAACTTGCTTGTTCTTGTAGTAGTCAATTGGACTGCTGTTATTGTTTTTTTTTTTTCCTACTGGTCTTTCTTTCAAGAAGTATCTTATGTTCTTATGTTCTTCTAGCTTCTCCAGATTGGTCTGCTTGTCCTTTTAAGTAGAAATGTTCCATCTCAGAAGATTCTGGATGGGGATCAGGATTCCACCTATGGTGCACAAGACCTTTTTTAAAGTGTTGAAGAGCTAAGGTTTATGTCAGCTTGAGGACTAATGTGCACCTGACCCAAGCCATGATATTTTCAATAACCTCATATGTGTGCAAAAGCTGGACTGTGAATAAGGAAGACCATAGAAGAATTGATGCTTTTGCATTATGGTGTTGGGGATGATTATTGAAAGTACCATGGGCTGTCAAAAGAACCAACAGATCTGTGTTGGAAGAAGTGCAGCCAGAATGCTCCTTGGAGGCCAGGATGGCCAAACTTCGTCTCTAATACTTTGGACATATTGTCAGGAGGGACAGTCACTGGAGAAGGATATTATGTTTGCTAAGGTGGAGGGTCAGAGAAAAAGAGGAGACCCCAGTGAGACAGACTGGCAATATGGCAGCATCTCTGGGCTCAAGCATTGCTACAACTTTGATGTTGGTCCAGGACTGGGCAGTGTTTTGTTCTGTTGTGCATAGGGTTGCTATGAGCCATTATTGACTCAATGGCACCTAACAACAAAAACTACAACAACAACCTAAGTCAGAACTCCTGGTGTGGCATTGTAGGATCAGCACTGGACTGCAAACAACATGGTCAACAGTTCAAATCCACCAGCAGCTCCTTGCAAACACTATACAGGGTCACTATGAGTCAGTACTGACTCTGTGGCACTTAAAAACAACAACAAACTTGAATCATTGTATTGTCAAGCAACTCATATACCTATGGCAGCTGGGCAATGAAAACAGACAAAATAATTGACATCTTTAAATTATGCTGTTGTTGAAGAATAATGATTATAGTAGACTGGCAAAAAAATGAACAAGTATGTCTTGAAAGAATTACAGTCAGAATTCTTCTTAGAAGCAAGAAAGGTAAGAGTTGGCATAGCTTGCTTTGGACTTGTCATCATGAGGAACCAGTTGCTGGATAAGAATATCATGTTTGATGAAATAAAGTGTTTCTTTAATGAAGCAGTTGCTGCGTTTAGTTGAGTAAGGATCCCACTATAGTGCCAACTGTTATTCTTTACCCTAGGCTTTCCCAAAGTAATCTATGGTATTTACTGAGTGACTGTAGGGAAAAGGAAATAATCACACTCTTCAGGGATTACTGAACACTGACTGAATTGACACTAATTCCAGGAAAAACAAAATATCACTGTCGCCCACCAGTCAGAGTGGGGGTATATCGAGGTCAAGTTATTAGTGGAATTCTTGTAAAGGTCCATATCACTGTGAGTGCAATGGTTTCCTGAACTCATCCTATAGTGATTTTCTCAGTTCCAGAATACAGAATTGGAATAGACATACTCAGCAACTGGCAGAATCCCCACAGTAGATCCCTGAGTTGACAAAGTAAGTGGGGGCATTGGAACTATCTCTACTTATGAAAACAGTAAACTAAAAGCAATACCACATTTCTGGAAGGACTACAGAGACTCATGCTACATTCAAGATTTGAAGAATGCAATGGTAGTAGTTTCCACCACATCCCCATTCAATGCACCTATCTAGGCTGTGCAAAGAAACAGATGGATCTTAGAGAATGACAGTGAATTACTGTAAATTTATCCAGGTGGTAAATAGCTCTGCTATTCCAGATGCTGTTTCATTGCTTAAGCAAATTAATACATCTCATGGTATCTTACGAAGTCCTGGTGTGGTATTGTGGGTTAATGCGTCAGACTGCAAAGCCATTTGAACTGCAAGGTCAGTGGTTCAAGCTTAACAGCTGCTCCTCCGAAACCCTATACAGGGTTGCTATGGGTTGGAACTGACTCGACACCACTTAACAACAAGAACAACATGATACTTACATGCAACTATTAATTTGACCAGTATCTTTTCTCAATTCCATTGTTTAAGGTCACCAGAAGCAGTTTGCCTTCAGCTGGCAAGGCCAACAATAAATCTCCAATGTTCCACCTCAATTGTACATCAATTAACCAGCAGTGTGTAAGAATTAAGTCTGCAGGGACCCAGTTGCCTTTGCCTGACATAAAAAAATCATACTGGTCCATTACATGGATGACACAATTCTGATTGTACATATAAGGAAGAAGTATGAATGACTCTAGACTTATTGGTAAAGTATCTGTGTGCTAAAGGATGGGAAATTAACCAGATAAAAATGTAGGCACCTTCCACCTTACTGAAATTTCTAGGGATTCAGTGACGTGAAGCATGTTGAGATATTCCTACTAAAGTGAAGGATACGTTGTTGCACATGTCCCCTCAATAACTAAAATAGAGATACAATGCTTGCTGGGCTTCTTTGAATTTTGGAGACAACATATCCCATATTTGGGTGTGCTACTCCATCTTATTTGTCAAATGTCTAAAAAAGCTGCTAATTTTGAGTGGGGCCCAGAATAAGAGAAGGTTCTGCAAAAGATTCAGGCTGTTGTACAAAACGTCACTCGGATCATATGATCCAGCTGATCTAATAGTGCTTGAAGTGTTAGTAGCTGATAGACAGGTAGTTTGGAGTCTTTGACAGGCTTCTATTCACAAATTATAACACAAACCCTTAGGATTTCGGAGCATAACCCTGCCTTCCTCTGCAGATAACTACTCTCCTTTTGAGAAACAGCTTTAGGCTTGTTGCTTTATCTTAGTAGTGACTAAATGCCTAAACCAAGGGCCAACAAGCAACCTGAGCTACCCATTTTGAACTGGGTATTGTCTGACCCAGAGTGTCATGGGTTGCATGTGCATAGCAGCAGTCTATCATTAAATGAATTTGGTATATATAAGACCAGGCTCAAGCAGGACTGGAAGGACAAGTTAGTTGTATGAGGTAGTCCAAATATCCATAGTCTCCACTCCTGTCACATTGCTTTCTTAACCTGTCTAGGCCTATGGCTTCATAGGGAGTTACTTGATGATCACTTGGCTGAGGAAGAGGAACCTCATTCTTGGTTTATAGTTGGTTCTACATGATATGCAGACACAACTTGGAAGTGTACAGCACTATAGCCTTTTTATGGGACTTCCCTGAGGGACAGTGGTAAAAGGAAATCCCCCCAACTGACAGATCTTTCAACAGTACGCCTGTTCATTTTACTTGGAAAGAGAAATGACCAGATGTGTGACTGTATAGTGATTGGCTATGGTCAGTGGTTTGGCTGGATGGTCAAGGAATTGGGAAGAACATGATTGAGCAGCATTGTGCTCTTACTGGAATAGACACTTACTCTGGATATAGATTTCCCTTCCCTGTACACCATACCTCTTCCAAAACTACCATCTATAGAATCACATAATGCTTTATCTACCATCATGGTATCCCACACAGCATTGCCTCAAATTAAGGGTCCTACTTCACATCAAATGAAATGAGACTATGGACCCATACATACATAATTCATTCATCTTACCCCTTGATACTCATCATCTTGATATAATGATAGAATGGCCTTCTAAAGACTCAATTATAGTGCAAACTAAGTGACAATAGCTTGCAAGGTTGGTACTATATTTTCCAGAAGGCTATATATTATCTAAACCAGCATTCACATATGGTGCTGTTTCTCAAATCGCCAGGAATTAAGGGTCTACGAAGCAATGAATGGAAATAAGAGAGGTATCACTCACTATTACTCCTAGTGATCCACTTTCAAACTTTTTGTTTCCTCTCCCTGTAAATCTATGTTCTTTAGGTCTGGATATATTCATTTCACAGGAAGTAATACTCCTATCTGGAGACACAATATTGGTTCTATTGAACTGCAAGTGAAGAATGTCCTCTGGCCATTTTGGGTTCCTCATGCCTCTTGATTAACAGGCAAAGAAGAAAGTTACTGTAGTGGGTGCTGTGAATGATCCTGACTACCAAAGAGAAATTGGATTGACATGATGTAACGGATGTAAAGAAGAATATATGTGGTATCGAATCAAGGAGATTCCTTAGGATGTCTTTTTCTATTACTTTGTCTTGTGATTAAAGTCAGCGGTAAACTGCAGTATTCCAATTGTAACATGACTATTAATGGTCCAGACCCACACCAGACAAAGAACTACAACAACTGAAACACTTGCCAAGGGCAAAGGGAACACGGAATTTGTAGTTGAAGTAGGTATTTTTAAATACCATCTGGACTCCTGGTGTAGCACTGTAGGATCAGCACTGGACTGAAAACCACAAGGTAGGCAGTTCAAACCTACCACCTGTTCCTTGAAAACCTTATACAGGGTCACTATGAATCAGAATCAGCTTGACACCACTTCTCAACAACAACATGATCAAGTGACCAGTTGCAGATACTAGACTGTAACTGTTATGAACACACAAAAATACACACACATACACATATGTTTACATGCATTTTTTTGTATTTGTGCATCAGATATTTTTGTTTTGTTCATTTGTAAATTATGAGACATAAATGGAATCAGTGCATTTTTTGGTTGTACATGTGTTAGTTGATTCATGTTAAATATAAGTATGATTTCATAAATACCTTTATTTAGAGATTAAGTATATAGAGGTGTCAAGTTGAAAAGGGGTAGACTGTAGAAGTTAATGTTTTGTGTCGACTGTGCAGGGATTCTCAATGGTTTTGCAGTTGAGATGTCATTATCTCCATAATGAGATCTTATATAATGTAATTAACTATATGATGAGGTCGCTATGAACAGCTAATAAATGAAAGTATGTTTTTTCAGGAGTTTGGCCTACTTCCAATAGATTAGACTCTCATGCTCACTCTACGATAAGTATGGCTCTTGCACCTGCCTCATCAAACCTTCAGTTCTTTGAAATTGAGCCAGTGATTTCAAGTATTACCTGCCTGCCTGCCTGATATGCCTGCCTGCCTGTCGGCCTTCTATCTGAATTGCCTATCTTAGTTTATCAGATGCTAACTTGGAACTTCTACAACTGTGTTAGATGTTTTCTTATATACACTTCTTTGTATATATGGTGGTGGTGGTGTTAGTTGTTTGCCGTGGAGTCAGTTCCAACTCATAGCAACCCTGGATAGGGTTTCTGAGGCTGTAAATATTGAGAGGAGCAGAAATCCTCATCTTTTTCCCACGGTGCATCTGATAGTTTTTGAAGTACTGACCTTGCAGTTAACTGACTGACTTATAACCCACTGTGCTACCAAAGCTCCTTTCTTTTTGTATAAACATATATAGATTTCACTGGTTTTGCTTCTCTGGAGATTTTGGTTCTTCTGACCCAAACTTGAAACTCTCTTACCACACTCCTGGTATCAGATGTGTTAGGTTGGATTCTCGAGGTTAGAAAATCCAGTGAAATTTATATATGTATAAATAAACAGAAATTCATACTAAGAAACTATCACAGATAGTGGTAGAAGTGGGAGAGCCTCAAATCCAGATCATACTATCCACGATCAATAGGTCAGACAGCAGGCATGGTGTTTAATATATTTGGAGCAGGTTACATTCCCAAGGAAAAATCCATTCAAAAATTAACTGAATGCTTTTATTAGACCTCATCATAGATTTAATTACATTATATTAGATCTCATTATGGGGATACTACAATCTCAACTGAAAAATCACTGGGAATCACGGCCCACTCAAGCTGACACAAAATCTTAACTATCTCAGTCAGTGAAAATCTAAACTATCTCAGTCAATGAAATAGACTAACACAATGGGTACAATAGTAGACTCAAAATAACTACTACTGTGAGAATAGTTCAGGACTATACAATATTTTTTTCTATTTTACATGGGGGCACTGGAAATCAGAGCCAACTCAGTAGTACCTAATAAGTGCAAAATGAAACAAATTTTAAAAATATATATGTGGAGAAAAACATGCAGAAAAAGTGGTATGAATGCTTCTAAGTTTTCCATATTTTATTTTTAATGTTGTAATATTTCTTATAAATAGACTAGAATTGTTAATTATGGATATTGTAATTTCTAGAATAATTACACACATATATGATCAGAGAATGATTTTGGTGTGTTTAGGAATTTATTGTAACCAATAAATTATGTAGCATCTATAATCAATTGCTAAACATAATAAAATTATTCTAATAATAAAACAATAAAGAAGGCAAGTGGGAACAGAAGAAAAACAGGAAAACAACACAGATAATAAAATTATAGACTCACATACAACCCTATAAATAAATCACAATATTACCATTAAGATAACAGCTAGACACATGTGGCTATTTAATTTGAGATTAATTACATTAAAGCAAAATCAGATATTCACTTGATCATATACATATTTCAATTGCTTAACTGATATATTGCTGAATGTACTGAATGCTTTAAAAATACCACATACGTACATACACCAATATATTGAGACTGTAGCATTAACTATTATATTCACTGGACTCCTGGTGTAGTACGATAGGATCAGTACTGTACTGAGAATAAGGTTGATAATTCAAAACAACCAGATGCTTCTTGGAAACCCTATACCAGAACCTACTCTATGGCACTTAACAGCAACAATAAATTCTTAGCCACACCAGTATGTATAAATATTATGTCTTACCAAAGAAATTGACTTCTTATTGATTGTCTCTCCTTAATTCTAATGAAAATCTTTGCCTTGATGCCTATTTTTCATGGTATTAAAACAGCCCAACTGCCTTAAGACTGCATTTTGGATGGTATGTCTTGTTTTATCAATTCATTTTCAATCTACCTGCTTCTTATATATAAAATATATTCAGCAACATATACCAGAGCATTTATTTTCCCACTCAGTCAATATTTATTGTGTAAATGTAGTATTCAATTACTTTATTCAGTAGAACTACCTGTGATGGACAATATGATATATTTCAATGAGATGTGGGGCAAAATTAATAAAATAAACAATTCAATAATAGATCTTCATTGTAGAAATGTAAGAATATAGTATTCATTTTCATTTTAAAGCCTGCCTTCATTTTATATCTATGCTGCATACAAATATAACTTTATTCACATAATTCTGTACTGTTTTCATCTAGGTATTTATATTTCTATTGCTCTTATAAATAGTAGTTATTTCCATTACATTTTCTACCTTGTCAAACACATCATATAGAACAGCAATTTACTCCATATTTAAGGATTTTAAAAAAAAATCAACACTATAATGAATTCGTTTATTAATCCTAAGGGTTTTCATGTAATTTCCTGAAATTTTCAGATAAACAAACATCTCTTCTTTAGGAAATGACAATTTATGTTTTTCTTTTCAATATTTATAAGATTACTTTCTTTTCTAACTGAAATATTTTGAAATCTTGAGCTAATTTGAAGAAGTTATCACCATGTTCTTACTTTTCCTCATTTTCATTTTTTGTGATTGTTTGCTTTTCTTTATAAGTTAAGTGTTTGGACATAACAACTATTTAAAAAATAAGTTGGACATTCTAGACATCATTCTCTTGCTATGTATACTCTTGTAGTATTCAGTTTTGTGCATGGTTTTGATTATAGATATTAGACAAATTATTTGTCACATTACGAAAATATCCATTTCTTATTCATAATTGTTTTTGTCTGTTTCTTTTTCAAATCAGACTATGATATATTAACTGGAACTCTCTTATGTACAAAGGAGTTAAAAATTTATGTAATGAAAAATGTTTAAGAAATTTATGGGTGTTATTACATTAAGCCAGAGTGCTCCTTGAAGCCAGGATGGCCAAACTTCGTCACTCATACTTCGGACATATTTCCAGTCACTGGAGAAGGATATCATGTTTGGCAAGGTGAGGGTCTGAGAAAAAGAGGAAGACCCCCAGCAAGATGGATTGGCAAAGTGGCAGCATCAATGGGCTCAAGTGTGGCAAAAATGGTGAGGTTGGCCCAGGATCAGGCAGCATTTCATTCTGTTGTGCGAAAGGTTGCTATGAGTCCGTACTGACTCGATGGCACATAACAACAACAACAGCATTACATTAAGCAGAGTTTTATACTATTATATCACATGTTCCCAGTAACAGAAAGGATTCAGGTTGTTGTTGTTGTTGTCGTTAAGCTTTTTCTAGTGGGTTCTGACTCATAGCGAACCTGCATACTTTCTGAGGAGCAGTTAATGAGTTAGAACCACCGATATTGTGGTTAAAACTGACCTTGCGGTGGAATGCTTATCCTACAGCGCCATCCCAAGACTCCAACGAGATGGACTGGACAAGTGGCAGCATCGATGGACTCAAGTGTGGCAATAGTAGTGAGGTTGGCCCAGGATCGGTCAGTGTTTCTTTCTGCCGTGCATAGGTCTCTATGGATCAGTATCGACTCAATGGCACCTAACAACAGCAACAACTTTTGAGTAATTTCTGACTTATAGCAACACTGTATTATAGGGTTTCTGAGGCTGAAAATCTTTGTGGGAGCAGAAAGTCTCATCTTTCTCCCCTGGAATCCCTGATGGGCTTGAACTGCCAACCTTGTGGGTTGCAGTCCAATGTTTATCCTACTGAGCACAGCACTTCTCTTATCTTGGATGCTGTTGTTGTTGTTAAGTACTGTTGAGTCGATTCCAACTCATAGTGACCCTGCATAGGGTTTCCGAGGCTGTAAATCTTAACGGGAGCAGAAAGTCTCATCTTTCTCCTTCAGAATGGCTGGTGGGTTTGACCCATTGTGGTTAGCAGTCCTGTGCTCATTCTACAGTGCCACCAGGAATCCATGGAAGGAAGGATGACTTCATTATTAAAGTTCAGTGTACTGTGTAGATGTACTACCTATATATATACTGAAAGATATTGAGCCATTGTGAAAACCTTTAAATAAAGGCAATAAAATGACCTAAACATTTTAAAAGTCTGCAATTAAAGCAGGTTAGTGTCTTTGGTTTCATTTCCTATAATCAAGCCTTGAAATGGGATTTGTTGAAGAAATTATGATTTACTGAAGAAATGGTATCAGCATAAGGACAGTGAGGGAAGTAGATTAGTGCAGGTGTTGTTGTTATTAAGTGCCATTGAGTCAAGATGGTTACAACCCACAGCGACCCTATATAGGGTTTCCGAGGAGTGGCTGGTAAGCTTGAACCACTGACCTTGCAGTTCAAACGGCTTTGCAGTCTGGCACATTAACCCACAATACCACACCAGGGAAGCTAAACAAACAGTCTGACATTTAGGCTGGAAACCTGTATCCTAGACCCATGGTGAGTTCTGGAAACAAATGGTACCACAAAATCTCCGAGGTCTGGAGAAATCAGGGAATGGTATTGCACAGGGGAGGCCCCTGTCGGGTAGACAGACAGCCTTTGAGCAAACATAAGACTTTAGGCTTCAACATTCTGAACTTGCCTTTTTAAAAGATCAAACTGCTGAGGAATTACAGGCATTTTGAGCTTTCGCCCACCTGCACTTGGCTCCGGCGACTGCCTCGCCCTCTGCAGAGCTTGGAGTGCAGGGGCTGGAGCAAACCGGTTCAGAAAGCGGGTGCTTCCAGAGGAGGGTAGCGAGCAAGGCCACAGGAGCTAACATAGCCCTTCCCAGAGGGGCCTCATTGCCATAGTAGGCGTTATTAGTGTGGATATCAGGCAATTCAGGGTGCCCCTGGTACAGACAGACAGAGAAAGGCATTTTTGACATCATCAGACACAGACACCACCTGCCTGTAGCCACTACCCCGCACCCCCGCCCTCCACTGCCTCGGCCTAGGCCAGCCCTCTGCCCAGCCTCCGAGGCTCAGGCCTGCCCGAGGCATAGGCCAGCCCCCCAGCACAGGCCCGCCCAAGTTGAGATGCTTTTGGGTTGCTTTTTACCACCAGTAGCAGAGGAGTCCCACTGTATCTCTATGGGTTAGTGCGCCAGACTGCAAAGCCTTTTGAACTGCAAGGTCGGTGGTTCAATCTCACCAGCTGTTCCTTGGAAACCCTATACTGGGTCACTGTGGGTCAGAGTCTACTC
Organism: Chrysochloris asiatica; assembly: GCF_000296735.1. Lineage (NCBI taxonomy): Eukaryota > Metazoa > Chordata > Mammalia > Afrosoricida > Chrysochloridae > Chrysochloris > Chrysochloris asiatica. Next base: position 32,543,072 of record NW_006408527.1, on the reverse strand, counting down.
CACAGCACTTAACAACAAGGAGAGCAGAGCAGAAGGGACTGAAAGAGAGTTAGGACATTCAAGACTTACTTATGTTAAGCTACATTTTTTTTTTTTTTTCCTCTCTTTCTTCTGCCCCTCCCCTCCCTTTTTTTTTTTGTGTGTGTATGTGATTAGAGACTGCCTTATTCAATCTTGTTTTTGCTGGTGCTGCATTTTTTTTTTTTTCTTTTTTCGTCAGTTTTTGTTTGTTTTGTTTTGTTTTTTCTTCTTTCTCTCATTATCGTTTTTGTTTTTGATTTTGATTTTGGTTTTGTTTTCTACCCAATCTGTTGTTTAGCTGTTACATAGCCTCCCTTCTGCTCTCGAAGGACTCTTGGTCTCCCTACATTACACGAAAAGAGTCAACAACTGCTGCCAAATAGTCAAGCTGCAATAATACTTTATAAAACACCAAAACCCAGGCAAGAACCAATATCAGTTGCCATATACTAGTGAAACAGGCAACACCTGTGAAAGTTACTCTGAGTTAAGCAATAAGAAGAGTGAAAAGGGAAGACAGCATCCTGATCACATCTTCCTGGAGGCAATCATAAAACATAAAAAATAAGTGAAATACATACTCAATTAAGTATGTAGGCCACAGATAAACATTAAACATGTCCAAGAAGCAAAAGCAAATGACCATATCAGCACATGTTCACAGAAAAGATAAAATATCTGAGACAAATGAACTAGAAGTAGACCTGGACTCCATGCTGGAAGGAGGGCAGGCCTTGGAAATGCCTGACAAATAATTCAGAAAAATGATTATAAAATGTTTCAAAACACTTTACAATGGAGTTGAGAAAAATAAGGAAGAAGTCAGAAAAGCACTACAGGAGCAATCAAACAAGATAGATAAAGCATTGGTAACAACCCAAAACCTATAGAAAGAGGTCCAAAAGATCAATAACAAAATAACAGAAATAGAAACCACCTTGAAAGGGCAGAGGAGTAGAATAGATGAAATGGAAGGAAGAATCAGTGAGCTGGAAGACAAGTCTCTCAATACCACCAAGATAGAAGAACAAACACAAAAAAGGATAAAGAATTCAGAGGAAGGTTTAAGATTCATGCTGGACAACCTGAAGAGGAATAACCTAAGAATTCTTGGCATTCCAGAACAAGAAGAATCACACAAATCCACAGAGGAAATAGTCAAAGAACTACTGGAAGAAAATTTCTCTAACATCCTGAAAAGCAAAAATATAAACATACAAGCAGCTCAAATAACTCCAGAAATGGTAGACCCCAAAAGAAAATCACCAAGACATATCATAGTTATCTCTGTAAATTCAAAGATAAGGAGACACTTCTGAAAGCAGTCAGAGAAAACAGAAGGGTCACATACAAAGGCAAGCAAGACAGACTAAGCTCAGATCTCTCAGCAGGAATCATGCAAGCGAGAAGGCAATGGGGAGACATATATAAAACCCTGAAAGAAAAAAATTGCCAACCAAGAATCCTTTATCCAGCAAAGCTATCAATCAAATATGATGGTATAATCAAAACATTCCAGGATAAACAGAAGCTATGGGACTTTACCAAAGCCAACCCTGTACTACAAAACATTCTAAAGGGATTTCTGAGGACTGAGAACCAACAAGAACAGACAACAACCAGAGATTGACGTACGTGGCAGCACCTACCTGAATTAAGTCAACAGAAAGAAGAATTGTTAAAAAAACAAGACTATAAGAACAAACTCATAGACTCTGGGAGGTCAGTGTATGACCAAAACAAGTACAATGTAAAAGAAGATAAACACGTAGGAAAAGAGATCCAGATAGTGAGAAGATCAGGTTGATTACAGGATAAAATAGACTGAACTTGTTGTTGTTGTTGTTAAGTGCCGTTGAGTCGGTTCCAACCCATAGTGACCCTGTACAGGGTTTCCGAGGGTATAAATCCTTACAGGAGTAGAAAACCTCATCTTTCTCCCGCAGAGCGGCTGGTAGTTTTGAACCTCTGACCTTAAGGTTCGCAGTCCGATTTGTAACCACCACGCTACCAGAGACTGCACTAAAGGGACAGAAAAGTTAATGGACTATAAGGCAACCTCAAAGAAAATTACCACTTCACAACATACCAAGAGAATGAGAATCCAGGAAGAATATAAAAACATTAAAAATATGAGGAAATGCACAAGAAAGAACACAAAAATCATGAATTCAACAAAGAAAGACAAACAGAACAAAGAAGCAGCAACACCACAAATAAACAAATACAATGACAGCAACTAATCAATATCTATCGATAATTACACTAAAAGTAAATTGATTAAATGCACCTGTTAAGAGACGGAGGGTGGCAGAATGGATAAGAAAACAAGATCCTTCAATATGCTGTCTGCAAGAGACACATCTAACACACAGAGACAGAAACAGATTAAAAGTCAAAGGATG
>NW_006408527.1:32518051-32537800 GCF_000296735.1 Chrysochloris asiatica | reverse complement strand
ATAGAAGGCTTGTAAGTCCGTCTTCTGCCTATAACTGATTGGAATACCTAAAATGGGGCTACAGCGTACCCAGTGAACAAGGCTTCCTGTGGAGCCTTTGCAATACATGAAACTATAGGTAGAAACCTGAACCACATCCAGATCTCCAAAGATGAGAAATCTCCACTTGAAAGGACGAACAGACCAGACTGGAAAGGCTAGAAGAATAGAAGATACTTCTTGAAACAAAGATCTACAGGAAAAATACAAAACAATAGAGGCAGATGGACTGTTACTACAAGAACAAACAAATCGCTTCCCCAGGAAACATCAAGGCAAATGGTCAGGTTCCCTCTATGCAAACTCCCTTCCAAGACTAAGACTCAATGGAAATACACACTCTGATTGTTAACCACACGCATCACTGATAGGGGGAAGTGGGGTAAAAGCAGCAATGAAGCAGCAAGCTAAGCCCTACAATGTTTGGTGGGCTTCTGTGGACCCAGATGGGGACCTAGTTGGCAAGTAGTGTAAAAAGACCTGGGGATTCTTGGGCCCAGAGTCAGTGGCATGGCCACGTAGGACTCAAGTGGAGAGTGGAGCTACCAGCTAATGGGAAAAGAGGGCATGTGCACAAGAACGTCCACACTTGCAGATGGTGCCCATGTGACCTGGACCAGATGACTGGATGATCAGAGCTCAACCAGGAGAAGAAAGAAGAGGGAAAAAAAGAGTGATCTGATACAATTTGATGAACTTGACCTACACCTACGGATGCAGTGACTCAAAAGAAGGAACAAATCCTTACAGCAAGAAACATTCCCACCCCCTCCACACACAGAGTTGACAGAGATGGGCAATTTGGACATTGGATATCCAAATTGGGGGTGGGGGGTGGCGGACTACAAAGGCAAGAAGTGACTAGCTTATAATCTTTAAAGAGGGAACCTAGAACTAGGGGGCATGGAGGAAGGCAGAATCACCAGTGAGTACTATCCAATCTGTCTAGGTGGAGCTGATGAAATGAAATACAGATGGGTCACTTGTGATACTTTAGTGAAAAATTGTTGTCAGGACTCATTATGAGGGTTGGAAATGCAAAGGTAGATGTTTTGTAGAAAGGAAGGGAGTGATTAATTCTCCAGTCTAGGAGCGGGGGTCTCTAGGACCATCAACGGAGAAGAGTCGAGAGCAGGACCCTACCCAGAGAAACAGCGATGCCTGAAGACAGAGAAGAGATGATGACGTGAAGTGATGAAGCAGCTGGGACTTTGGATCCAGAGAGGGAGAGGGACGGTGTGCTGAAGACTGGGGGGGGGAAGGGGGGAATGTAGGGGTGGGTTTGTAGAGTATACCCTTTGGTTGGTTGATGATGCATGGAGGGGATTGGAACCATGGCAATGAAATGATATATGATGGAATGAATGTAAAACTAAAATTCTCTCATGTAAACGATCATATAATTCACAACAAAACATAAAAAAAAAAAAAAAAAAAATCAATCCAAACTTGTGGCAAGGGACTGTGATCTATAGTCCTTTGTTAGTAATTTGCTGACCCTTGTATGCTGAGATGGAATATAAGGACTATGTATAATTTTCTGGACAAGAAAAGTCTGATTTGGCCAAGGGCATTTTTTGTAGAAGGAGAAACTGACAGTACATAGCAGTAAGTGCTAATAGCCACTGGAATTTGGGCAAGTTTTCTAGTGAGTATGGAAGGGACTCCAAAAGTATTTTCTACAAGTAGGAGCGGCGTAACCCAATGAATGCCATTTGAGCAGAAAACCTGGGGATTTTAGACAGGGCAGAAGTTCAAAGATATGCAAAGGAGATAAATAACATAAAAGACAACTAACAGACTAGATCATACAGTAGATGGACTATGAGAAATGAATATTCACTGTTTAATATTGCTCAGAAGCAGTTATTGTTAGGGAAGGGTCAGGTTCTGTCAAATCATGCAGGTGAAATTGAAACAGATATAAAAATTTTGTGATTTTGCTGATGACAGGCTTTTTGTGCCAGAAGCACAGTAGGTTTAGGAATAAAGAGCAAGGTGGCAGTGACTTAGACATGTGTGACAGAATATATACAGTTAGAAAATGGTTGCAGATGAGGGTATGGGTGGTTTGGATTAATGAACCAACTATCTTTTGGTCCATAAAGCTTAAGTCTCATCTTTCTCCTGCAGAATGACTCGTAGTTTTCAACTGCTGACTTTGAGGTTAGTAGCTTGACTCATAACCACTACACTACCAGAGCCCATAACCACTATGCTATCATTTATACACCCTGCATACATATATGTATATTGCTTTTGCTGTTAAGAGCCTTTGAGTCGGCTTCCACCCATAGCGACCCAGTATAGGGTTTCCAAGGAGTGAGTGGTGAGCTTGAACTGCTGACTTTGTGGTTCAAACCACTTTGCAGTCCAGCCCATTAACCCACAGCTCCACTTAGGTGTCTGTGTCTGTGTTTGTCACAGGAGAACTGTATGCATTCTTAGTTGTTCTTGGATCTGTGTCAAGTCCGAGTACTGACAAAAACTTATCTGGACCAGCAGAAGAACTCCTCACAAACTTGTCAAGTTTTCATTGTCCTATTCTGAAGTTGGTTAATTCAATAGGGTTCCAAAAGATGAGAAAGTATTTAGCACTTGTTTTAATATTGTCATCTCACCTGGAAGTTACATACTCAGATTCCAATGACATAGACTTTAAATAAACGTTAAAAAACAAACAAACAAAACAAATCAATATTCAAGTGATTTTCAAATATTTTTATATGAAGTTTTATGGGCATCAGCTTTATCTCTTTAATGTCTTGCTGATTTCTGAAGATGAGGCAACACCCAATCCATTGTTTGGAATATATTATGTTGAGAGCAAATATTTAAGAAATAAGTTAAATTATAATTTAAAAAAATCCTTTAACATAATAATCTACTTTAAAACAAAATAAGTAGAGACATCTTATGGAGTAGGAATAATCTGGGGAAAACAGCATTCTTTTGGAAAAGAAAACTTTGAGGTATCTTATTGTACATATGCCTTCTCCATCTGTCTACACATTTTGATGCAGTTTAAAATGAAAGATATATTCCTTGATAATTACTGATGCTTACAAAACTGAAGCTTGAGGAGAGAAATATCAAATTGCTTCAAGTAATGTGTAATGTTTACATTTGTGAGAAAAGTGTTGACCTAAGTGGATTAACTTCATAAATTCAATAAACTGGTCTATTGAATAAAAGAATGGATTAACAATTTTTTTCCTCTGAAATAATAAATTTCTAGGGAGAGTTGCCACTATCTAAGGCTTTAGAATAATTTTTTCATACCTTGAGACTAGTAAGAGGAGTGATTAAATACAGTTTTTTATTCTTATAACATTTAAGACTTTTTACACTAATACCATATCAATCTAGTGTCAGTTTGTCATGGTGGCTTGCATGTAGCTGTGATGCTGGAAGCTGTGCACATGTATTTTAAATAACAGCAGGGTATATCATTGGTGGACAGACTTCAACTTGGTTTCCAGACTGTGATAGAGTAGAAAAAAGGAGAGATAGATTACTGAATGCTTAGCCACTGGAAACCTTTGAATAACAGAGGAACACTGTCAGATTGCACCATAACATTGAATATTAAAATGTTAGTAATAGCACCAGAATATTGTCAGATATAGTGCCAAAAGATGATTCTCTAGGTTGGAAGACACGCAAAATAAAACTGTGGAAGAGCTCAAAGAAGAGTTGATCACTATGCCACATACAGAATAAAGCTTTTAGGACCTTCATATGCTGATAGGTACAACTGAAAATGAGGAGAAACAGATGCAAATGTCTATTAATATTCAGAACATGTATGAAGTTTGAATCTAGGAAAATTTGAACTTGTGTAAAATGAAATGGAACACACAACGATCTATATCGTACTTATTAATGAGCTGAAATAGACTGGCATTGGGCATTCTGAAGGTAACAATCTTAAGGTTTACAATGCAAGGAATGACAGATTGAAGAGGAATAGTGATACACACATTATCAAAAAGAACATTTCAAGATCTATCTTGAAGTATAAAGCTATCTATGACATGATGCTATCCATACACTTACAAGGAAGACCAGTTAATACCATTATTATTCACAATTACACACCAATCACTGAAGTCAGTGGTAATGAAACGGAATAATTTACCAAATTCTTCAGTCTGAAATTGATGAAACATGTAATCAAGATGCACTGATAATTACTGGTGATTGAAATGCAAAGGTGGGAGACAAAGAGGAAGGATCAGTAGTTAGAAAATATGGCTTTGGTAATAGAAATGATGCTGGATATTGCATGATAGAATTTTTCAAGGCCAATGACTTCTTAATTGCAAATACCATTTTAAATAACATAAAAGATGACAACTATACACATGAACCTCCCCAGAAGGCACACACAGAAATTAAATTGACTTAATCTGTGGGAGGAGATGATAGAGAGGCTACATATCAACAGACCTAACAAGGCCAGGGTAAGATTATGGAACAGACCATCAATTACTCCTATGCAAGTTAATACTGAAGCTAAAGAAAATTAAAACAATTTCATAAGAGCCAAAATTTGACCATGAAAGTATCACACTTGAATTTAAAAATCATCTGAAGAACAGATGTGATGCATTAGACACTAATGACCAAAGACCAGAAGAGCTGTGGGATGTCATCAAGAACATAATAAAGCAAAAGGTCATTAAGATGACAAGAAAGAAGAAAGACACAAAAATTTATGTCAGAGAGTCTCTGAAACTTGCTCTCCAGGAACGATATGTTAAAGAAAATGGAAGAAGTGAAGAAATAAAGGAGATGAACAGAATACTTCAAAGGCCAGCTCAAGAAGACAAAATCAAGTATTATAATGAAATGTGCAAAGACCTGGAGTTAGAAGATCAAAAGGGAAGAAAACACTCAGTGTTCCACAAACTGAAAGAATTGAAGAAAAAACTCAAGTCTTGACTTGAAATATTGAAAGATTCTAGGGGCAGAATATTGACTGATATAGTAAACATCAAAAGAAGTTGGAAGGAATACACAGAGTCACTGTACCAAAAAGAAACTGCGGATGTTCAACCATTTCAGGATACAGCACATGAATAAGAGCTAATGTTACAGAAGGAAGAAGTCCAGGATGCACTGAAGACATTGGCAAAAAACAAGGCTCTAGTAAATGATGGTATGCAAATTGAAATATATCAACGAACTGATGCAGCACTGGAGACATTTATCATCTACAGTAAGGAATTTGGAAGACAGCTACCTGGAGAATTGATTGGAAGAGATCCATATTTGTGCCCATTCCAAAGGGAGGTGAATGCAGAAAACAGCATACAATATTATTAATATCACATGTAAGTAAAATTATCTAAAAATTTAAAAATGGCTGTGAAAATCCATTAACAAGGGACTGCCAGAGGATCAAACAACATTTAGATGAAGATAAGGAATGAAAACTATGATTGCTGATATCAGGTGGATCTTGGCTAAAAGTAGAGAATGCCTCAAAGAGATTTATCTATGCTTTATTGATTATCTAAACAGTTTTGACTGTGTGGATCATGACAAGCTCTAGACAATGTAATAGAAAATGAATATTCTGGAACACTTGTACAGACTAATCAGGTATGGTGAAAGAATACTTCTCTGGTGCACACCATTCCTGATTTTAAACAACTCAGTGTCCCTTGTTCTGTTTGAATGACTACTACTTGTACTTATGAGGAACTTGTACATAAACCAACTGGTAGTTGTTCAAACAGAACAAGGGACACTGAGTGGTTTAAAATTAGGACTGGTGTGCACAAGAGAAGTATTCTTTCACCATACCTGTTCAATCTGTATGCTGAGAAAATATTTTGAGAAGATAGATTATGTGAAGAAGAATATGACATCAGGATTAAAGGAAGATTGACTAGCAGGCTGTGATATGAAGATAATGCAACTTACTTACAGAAGAAGATTAAAGACCACAGTCTTCAGTATCGGTTGCACCTCAGTGCAAAGAAAACAAAAATACTCACCACTTTGCCAATAAACAACATAATGATAAATAAACAAAAGACTGAAACTTTGAAAATCTTCATTTTGCTTAGACACACTGTTAGGGAAACAGGTGACAGGAAATCAAAGAACATTTTTTATTAGGCAATTTTGCTACACAAAACCTCTGTAAAGTGTTCCAAAGCAAAGATGTCTGTTTGATGACTAAGGTGCGCCTAACCAAAGCCATGGTCTTTTTCAATGGCTTTATATGCATGAGAAAGTTGGACAATGAATAGGTAAGACTGTAGAAGAAATAATACATTTGAGTTCTAGTATTGGAGAAGAACATTAAAAGTACCATGGGCTGCTACAAGAATAAACAAATCTGTGTTGTAAGAAGTAGAAGTAGAATGCTCCTTAGAAGTCAGGATGGCCAGACTTCATCTTTGATACTTCAGACATATTATTAGGTGGACCAATCCTTGGAGAAGGGTTATCATGCTTGATAAAGTGGATGGTCAGTGAAATAGAGGAAGTTTCCTAACAAGATGGTTTAGCAACAGCAGTGGGCTTTAGTTTAACAACAACTATATGAGGATGACAAGGACTGGGTAGTGTTTGGTTCTATCATGCATGTAGTGCCTATGAGCTGGAACTCACTAGACTGCAACAATCTATAAAATAACTCTAACACTAAAAGCAATCACTAAAAAAGATGTACTGAAAAATTTGAAATTATATGAAATATGGCTCTGAGGGTTAATGCGCCAGACTGCGAAGTCAGCTTGAATCACAAGGTTGGCAGTTCAAGCTCACCAAATGCTCCTTGGAAACCCTATATAGGGTCACTATGGGTCAGAACCAACTCAATGGCATTTAACAACAACAAAAATTTCATACAATTGTTCATTTACTTACCTTTTTTTTTTTTTTAATCCTTTATTTGATAGGAGTTTACATTAAATCCTGATTACTTGACTAATCATTTATGGCCAAAAATAAACTGCCAAATTTTAGAAACAACATGTCTAAGTTATCTAATACTACTACAAGAGAAACAACACAAGTGTGTGGTTTTAAGAAACAAATCTATTTTCTCATAATTTACAACACTAGAAGTATGAATTCAGGCTTCTGACTTTAGGAAAAGGCTCTGTGGGCTCAAGGAGAAATTTTTTTCCCTTTTCCTTTGCTCCTTAATGATCTTCATCTGGCATTTCATTTACTGTCCCCCTGTCCCTGCTTGCTTCTCTCTGTCTTATCCACCTGGTTTTTATCTCAGAGGTTATTGGTTCAAAACACAATACACCAATACAGCCTTTTTAACATAATAAAGAAAGTTCTAGTCCCAAAGGGGATTATATCCACAGGTATAAAATGTTTAGGATTTACATCATATATGATTACTTCCCAGGGGCATAATTCAATCCATAATATAATAAATTCCTTGAAAGTGATTATAGTTATAAGTATTATGGCAATGATTAGAAACAGAACGAATGTTCTTGCCGTATGTTATGCAATTTGTTATTAAATTTTTTTTCAATGCAACAATGACAAAGTTTATGCAATGATACACTTAGCTACTCTTAGAAGAATTGATGCTTTTGAATTATGGTGTTGAAGGAGAATTTTGAAAGTGCCATAGGATGCCAAAAGAACCAACAGATCCATTTTGGAAGAAATGCAGCCAGAGTGCCCCTTAGAGGCCAAGATAGCCAAACTTCGTCTTTCATACTTCGGACATATTATCAGGAGGGACCAGTCACTGGAGAAGGATATCATGTTAGGTAAGGTAGAGGGTCAGAGAAAAAGAGGAAGATCCCCAACAAGATGGAATAGCCAAGTGTCAGCGTCGATGAACTCAAGTGTGGCAACAGTAGTAAGGTTGGCCCAGGCTTGGGCAGCGTTTCGTTCTGCTGTGCATAAGGTCGCTATGGGTTGGTACCGACTCGATGGCACCTAACAACAACAACTCAAGTATAAACATAGGACAATCTTATAAAACAAACATAATACTTTTTACTGAAATAAAACATACATTCAGAAAAGTGCACCTGTATTGCATATAAAACTCAGTGACAATTCACAAATTGAATGTATACCAGCTCCTAAATTAAAAACCAACACAACAATAAAACTTCCTTGCCCTAGAAGCTCCTTTGGCATAGTCACTCTCTAGCACTTCCACCCCCAAAGACAACACTATTCTGACTTCTAATAAAAAGTCTATTTTACAGAAAAATTGTCCAATACAACATATTATTAAATGAAAATTCTACTACTAGATCTCCCTAGATCTAGCATATTATCTCTGGTTTTGAATTACTGAATATCTCTTCTAGCCATTGTCTTTTGCAAGCTCCCATAAAACACATTTTTTTCCTGATGGGTCTACTTAAAAGAAGGTAGGGGAAGAGCCTGACAGATTATATGATTTCGTTGTGACTAACTGTTAACAGGGATTATTGGATAATTAGTCAATTTGCCATCTAGCTGGTTTTAAAATGAACCCTCTCAGAATCAGAAAAGAAGATAAGTCTTTGCTTACCAGTAAGGAAGGAGAGTCAGGAGTGGAACACATCTTTCAGACCCCTAAATCCCTGTGCAGTGAACATCTTTGGTCCAGGTAATAGAGATGTGATGCCATTGGAGCATCAGAGAAGCAGAGTAGCAAAGACACGACAGCAGCAGAACCAATCATTACAGCACATGACAGAGCAGTGAGCTGTTCAGCTTATGAAGCACATGAAGCTAAGTTACTTTGTACAGGAAACTTGCTACAGAATGGGGTGCTTCCAAACATTTAATTAGGGGAGCTAGGTATGTTGATCCACAGAGCTAGAGCTGAGTGTTTTCCATCTGAGGCTGTGGTGGAATCTGAGCATTTATCAGCAGTGTTAAAGAACTTTTGTAACATTGCCAGAGCAGAGGCCAGGCCAAGGACCTGGGGACCAAAGAGAGGCCTGCCTGTAATGACAAAAGAGAGCAGTTTTCCTTGACTAGAAGAACTGTGCCCTGAACATTTTTGACCCTGAATTGTAACCCTGCTAACTTCCTAAGCTATTGCTCGTAACTGTGAGTATGATGTCTGAGTCCTGTGTGGCCATATCAGAGAGTGATTGAATCCAGATGAGAAGTAGAGAATTCCGTAAGAAGGATGGATGCTGCTATTTTTGCAGTTTGGTGTCAAGACTAGAATTCCTTGCAATGGCCCCAGAAACACAGATGCATACGGCTTAGTAAGAGAAAGAACAAATGCATATGGGAAGTGAAGTTTTTATTTTAAAATGATTACTTTGTTTATTGTTCTTTGCAATGGCTGAAACAAATCTAGGAGATGTTATGTTTCAGTTGAGTAGAGAAAAGCTGCAACTGGGGTAACCTAGAGGAAAACATCAAGCCAGATAATAAAGAAAGCTGATAGGAAGCATGACCTTCTGGATCTACCCTGCTAGAGGCCCAAGGACATATGCACATGGATAAAGGATACTCCGGGGGTAGTGAAGGAAAGATTGACTTTGGGTGTCTTAGAAAGAATTATATGTTTATGTGACTATACTATGGATATTGGCTTTTTCCAATCTAGTATTGTCAAATGAGCCTACATGTACAATGGAAATCAATTATTATATTTAACAGTGTTTATAAACTCACCCTCAACTTATACATTATTGCATATGCTGAAAGCAGACTTAGGAATTTCCTAGAATGAGCAGGCTCTATTTTAAGCCAGTAGCCTATATATAGCGTTAGGGCATTAGTTGGAAGCTTGAGCCCCACCCAGAAAAGAAAAATGACTGGCATTCTGAATTTCAAGCAAGCGGTTTTTTGTTGGATGCATTGTAGAAGAAAAAATCTGTTTCTATCACAGAAAACCATCTATGCCTGAAAGTTAAATGGATGCAATAGCAAGACAGCCAGATATTCTTATGATGACTGTCTGGATCTATTTGGTGAACGGAAGTGGGGGAATGTGTATCAGTGAAACGATGGATTGACAGAGAAGAGGAAGGAATGACTGGTTTGAAGTTTAGCTAGTTGTGTAGACTCCTAGAGCTTCTAGGCACCAACCTAGCCAATGAATGCTAGAGCTGATAGAGAAAGGGAAAGGGGCCAGCTAGGTTTGAAGTGCAGGGAGGTATGTGTGAACTTCCAAGCTTGTAGCTTGTACTGATTTGGCCTAGCTAAAATGGCTATCCACCACTCTTCTGTCAGTTTGCCACACTCTTGTGGCTTACACGGTGCCTTGCGTGTTGCTGTGATTCTGGTATTTTAAACACCAGCAGGGCCACACATGGTAGACAGGTTTCATATGAGCTTCCAGACTAAGACAAGATGGAAAGAAGGACAGACATTCTACTTCAGAATATTGAGTCATTGAAAACGTTATGAACAGTAGTGGAACACTAACTGATAACAATAGGATATTATTAGATATAGTGCTGCAAAATGAGCCATTCAGATAGGAGGCACTCAAAATACAACTGGGGAAGAGCTGAAAAGTAGAGTTGACAGTGATGATGCAATTGTAGTAAAGCTTTTGAGACCTTTATCAGCCAATGGGGCACAACTCAAAATGCAGAGAAACAGGTGTAAATATCTATTAATAATCAGAGCATAGAATGTATGAAATATAGATCTAGGAAAACTGGAAGCTGTCAAAATGAAATAGAACAAATAAACATCGATATCCTAGACATTAGTGAGCTAAAATGGACTTCTGTTGGTCATTTTAATCTGACAATCACATGGTTTACTATGCAATGAATGAAAAATTGAAGTGAAATAGTGTCAAATTTATCATAAAAAAGAGTATTTCAAGATCTATCTTGAAGTATAATGCTGCCTGTGATAGGATGATATCCATATATGTATAGGAAGACCAGTTAACACAACTATAATTAAAATTTATACACAAACTACTAAAGCCAGTGATGACGTAAATGAAGAATTCTACCAATTTCTTCAGGTTGAAATTAATCAAACATAAAATCAAAATGTTAATAATTGCTTATGATTGAAATGCAAAGGTTGGAAACAAATAGGAAAGTACGTCCTTGGTGACAGAAATGATGCTATAGATCACATGATAGGATTTTTGCAAGACCAATGACTTTTTCCATTTCAAATACCTTTTTTAAGCAACATAAAATACGATTATACACATGGTCCTCACCAAATGTGATACACAGAAATCAAATTGACTACATATGTGAAAATATGGAATGATGAAAAAGCTCCATATCAACAGTCAAAACAACACCAGGGGCAGACTGTGGAACAGACCATCAATTTCTCAAACACAATTCAAGCTGAAGATGAAGAAAATTTAAACATGTCCAAGAGAGCAAAAATACGATATTGAACATATCCCACCTGAATTTATAGATCATCTCAAGAACAGATTTGATGAATTAGAGACTAGTGTCCAAAGATTAGAAGAGTTATGGGATGACATCAAGAATAGCATTCGAGGAATTAAGTAAAAGTTCACTAAGTTGCCAAAAAAGAAGAAAAAGACAAAAACAGATGTCAATAGGGACTCTGAAACTTACTCTCCAACATACAGATGCTAAAGCAAATGAAAGAAATGAGGAGGTACAAAAGCTAAATAGAAAACTTCAAAGGGCAGCTCAAGAATACAAAGTCAAATATTATAATGAAGTATGCAAATATTTTGGGTAAGAAAACAAAAGGGAAGAACACACTCAGCATTTCTCAAGCTGAGAGAACTGAAGAGAAGATTCAAGTCTTGACTAGAAATATGGAAGGATATTATGGACAAGATATTGAATGATGCAGAAAACATCAAAAGAAGATGGAAGGAATACATAGAGTCACTGTACCAAAAAGAAAAGGTCAATATTCAACCATTTCAAGAGGCAACATATCAATAGCCAATAATTCTGATGAAAGAAGTCCAAGGCACCATGCAGGCACTGGCAAAGAACAAGGAAACTGATAGAATAAAAATTGAAATATTTAACAAACAAAGATCCATATTATCAATACTAAGATATCAGAAATGGAAAATACACTGAAAGGCTAAAGGAGTAGAATTGAATCTATGAAAAAGGCCTGAATAGAGATTGTGGATCAGGACAGGCATACTAAAAAGGAAATAGGCTGGAAATTAAATCCTGAGTTACGTCACAATGACCAACAGAGGCATGTTAGAAATCATCAATAGGAAGAGCAAGGAAATAAAATCAAATAAATGGAAAATGAATAGCACTGTGAGGAAAACTTGAACAGACCTATGACAAAACAGGAAGTTCATCAGGTCATCACTAAATTCCCAACAAATAAAAAATGTCCAGGCCTAGATGGCTTTACTGGTGTATTTTACCATACAGAGAATTGTCACCAATTTTACTCAAATTACTCCAGAAGACAGAAAAAGATGTAAAAATTCCTAATATATTTCATGAAGCAAGTATAATCCTTCTACCAAAACCAAGCAAGGGCATCACTAAAAAAGAAAATCATAGACCAATATTCGTCATAAACATAGGTACAAAAACTCAACAGAATCCTACCCAATAGAATTCAATAGCACATACAGTCAACTGATTTTTGACAAAGGGCCTAAACACATTAAACAGGGCAGAGGTGGTCTCTTCAACAAATGGATCTGTCAAAACTGGAAATCGATTTTCAAAAGAATGAAACGATATCTGTATATTGCACCATATACAAAAACTAGCTCATCATGGATTAAAGACCTAAATGTAAATCACAGAACTATAAAGATCAGCAATAAAAAAAAAAATAGGAACAAACTTAAAGCTTCTTATACATTGCATACATGCACTATCAAACATTACAAAAAACACACAAACAACAGAAGACAAAATAGAGGACTGTGACATAATTAAAGTTAGAAACTTATGTATATGGAAACATTTCACCAAAAAAAGTTAAAAGGAGCCCACAGAATGGGGGGAAAAATTGCAACTATGTATTAGACAATGAACCAATCTCTAAAATTTATAGAAAACAAAATGCCTCTACGATAAAAAATAAACAACTCTATTAAAAAATGGGCACAGGACTTGAACAGATATTTCACCAAGAAGATTTTCAGGCAACCAGCAAACATATGAAAAAATGCTCATGATCATTTACCATCAGAGACATGCAAATCAAAAGAATAAGATATCATCTCACACCAGTATTAAAAGTGAAGTTAAAAAAAAAAAAGAAAACAGCAAATGCTAGCAAGGCTGTGGGAGACTGGGACCTTCCTACAATGCTGGTAGGAAGTGATTTAACCATTCTGGTAAATGGTATAGTGTTTCCACATAAAGTTGAAAATAGAAATACCTTATAACCAAACAATCCCTCTACCTGGTATATATCCACACGAAATATAAGCTAGAACATGAATACATATATGCATACCAATGTTTATCACAACTCTATCTACCATAACAAAAAGATGGAGACAGCCTAAGTGCCCATCAGTGGAAGGATGATGGATCAATAAACTTTGGTATATACACACAATGGAATACTATGAAACCTTGAAGAATAACAATGAAACTGTGTAACACCTCACAGCATGGATGAACCATGAGGACATTATGCTGAGTGAAATTAGTCAGTCATAAAAGGACAAATGTTGCATGAGACCATTATTGTAAAAGTTCAAGAAAAGATTTCCATTCTAAAATAAACATTTTTTGATGAATACCACAGAAGAGTAATTCACAGTTTAGGGGGTAGACCTTAGCTCAGGTGACAGTGAGGGCAATATTCAATGAGAGAGAGGGTAATACACAAGAAGACGGAGGGTAGCAGATGAACAATGAAGATAGGGGAAGACTTAGGTATGCATGGGCTAAATGGTATTGAGGTAAATATTGATAAACAACCTTGAAACAACAGTGTTCTGTGATACAAATATTGAGACATAGTCTGAATAGGTAAAGGATGGGGAAAATGTTTAAATGTCTAATTGTCTTGTGGATATCGGGTTCCCGTGCCTATTGTTGTTAAGTGCATCAGAATCAGTTCTGTCCTTAGTAACCTTGTATAGGGTTTCCAAAGAATGATTGGTGATCTTGAATCACCAAGCTTAAGGTTCAAACAGACTTTACATTCCAGTTTATTAACCCACAGTGCTACACAACTGCTCAGATTACCCTGCCTACTATTGAAAAATAGACATTTAAGTGTAAAAGAAATAAATATTGGGAATTACAATTATAGAAAGCTTGTAAGCCCTTCTTCAGCCTGTAACTTATAGAATTAGCTAAAAGTGGTATTAGAATTTGTCTAGGGAAGTAGTCTTTGTGCAGTATAGAGCCTTAGGTGGAATCCTGAGCCCCATCCGTAATCTTCTGAGATGGAGCATTTTCACTTGAAAAGACCTGCAGACCAACCCAAAAATTCTTATTGAAAGAAAGACCAGTAGGAAAAAAAAGCTGGTTGGCTGGCTGTTAGAATATCAAGCAAGCTGGTTTCTTTGGAAGCATTAGGGCAAGAATAGTTAGCCCATTGTGGAAAACCCCTTTCTGAGACTGAAATCCAAAGGGAGCCCATGGGCAATCTAGTTTGCTGACTGAGACAACCCTGGTCTACTTGTGTATGGAAGTGTGGGAAATGAAGAAATTAAACACATGGGCTGAGTTTTAATCATGTTCCTTTAATACCTGTTGACTTTGAGATGAGAGAGATAAGAGGAGAGGATGGCTGGTTTGAAGTTTAGGGAGATATATGAACTCCCAAACTCACGGGTACTGAGAGTGAAGTGTTTAGCTGATCTAAAGTGCGTGCTGGAAGGCATGTGTGAACTCCCAAACTTGCAGCTAGTACCCATTTGACCTAGCCTGAATGACTAGCTGACCAGAATTCTACCAGTTGAAGTTAAATATGTGTGATACTATGAGCAAGTGTAAGTTGCTACAATTTGATGAATTTGGACCTGTGCTTATTGAAGCAGTTGCTCAAAAGTCCAATCGAAATGGAACGATTCTTCATATTAAAGATCAAGCTTGTTTCATCAGTGTGCTGGGTTGATAGGGAAATTTAGACATTGGTTATAAAAAAATGATGGTTTTTAAGGGCATAAAGTGGCTGGCTTACAAGCTTTAGTTTCAGAATGTGGGGAGTTAAGGTAGAATCCCCACCGAATAGCTTTCCTCTTTTCCAGATGGATCTGGTGAAAGGATATGGAAGATGATGGTGATATGATTTTTTAATTTAATTGTGAATACTTGCTAGGAGGATCAACTGCAATTGTCACAACTATAATTGTAAAACTATGTAACTAAAAGTGGGGAGTAGTTAATCTTTCATTTAAGGAACAGAGGATCCCAGGACCATCAAGAAGGAAGACCATGATTGTAGCATGAGATCCTATCTAGAAAAGTGGCAACAGCAGATATGGGGGCAGAGGCAACAGAATGAAGAGATATAGCAGCTGGGGTCTCTAGGCCCATATGAAGACATTCGTGGCATTAGGCCATAACCAGTACTCTAAGTAACAGCTGATGGGGCATCTCTCTGATGAAACCAGAGAGCATACTGGTGTCCATACTGAAAACAGTATATGTTGGGCACAGTGGATGTAGTTTAATAGCATTTACAGTTAGTCTTGCAGAAAGCACAAAACAACTTCTTGTAAGGTCAGCATTTCTCCTCCCCTCCACTCCCTGCTCAGAAGGAATATACTTCTATTTTCTCACACCCTCCCTTGATACTGTTTACTTGCTTCAATAAAAACCCATGAGGCCAATTGTTCAGGACCTCAGTCAAGCCTGACTGTAGTCATCTCCCCTAAGTCTCTTGGGGCATTGTATCTGGATTCCGAGTAGTTATTGTCTCCATGACACCCACGGACTGAGAAATGTTGTGTCGAGCAGGAGGCTGATTGGAAAAATGTGCCCTTTGGATATATAAAGGAATATGTATTTTTTGTTTTGTATATGTACATGAAATATTTTTGCTTTGTTCATTCATGAAAAATAACATGTGAAAGAGAAGCCACAGGGAGGAAGCAGGATAACTGTTATTGCAGGGTGAAGATTGTAATCATTGAGATGAAACAAAATGTATGATTGTTTGAAAGTGAAGCTGGTCTTGTCTGTTAACCTTCACTCAATTCAAAATAAAGGAAAAAACGACTGAAATTCAGTATCTTTTATGTTGTGCATTTCATGTGAGGACAATCTCAAGTAAAGGGTTGCTGGCTTTAAAGTTGGCCAAAATTATTCCCCCCTCTCTCTTCTATCCAATTTTAAAAATTTTGTTTTATGGTTTTACCCAAAGCACATGGAATCTCTTTCTACATGGCAACACTAAAGTAATGGAAGATACTGCTGAATTTTAATTTATTCAAAATAATTTTATGTCATTCAAAATAACTGTTCAAAGCCATGTCATTAGTTTCCTATATGACACCGCTTTAATTTTCTTCACCATGCTTGCCAATAAATCAACCTATAGTACCACTCCTTTTTGTAACCTAAATCACAATAGCTAATGTATGAGTATTTATCAATTCAGTTGAATTGTTTAAAGACTTTTGAGTTCTCTCTCATAAATTAAAAAAATTTCAATTGATTTTTGCCAATAAGAATCTTAAAAATGTATAAATCCAGACCCTTGAGCCAGCCCTTTAAGTTGGTAATATTTTTTGTTTGTTTTGTTAAGTACCATTAAGTTGGTTCTGAACCATAGCGACCCTGTATAAGGTTCCCGAGGATAAACTGGTGAGATTGAACTGCCAAGTTTGTGGTTCAAACGGACTTTGCAGTCTAGTGCATTAGCCCACAGCATCATACCAGGGCTCCTAAGTTGTCAATATAGGTAAGAGAACAGTCGAAGTATTCTGTATTTTTGATAATTCTTACCATTTACTATGAACTTACTATCAGCACTTTTCAAGATCATTTAAACTGCATGAATTGTTTAATAGTCCTAGAAATTCAAAGAGAAAGGAGTAATTACTTAATTTATTTAAATAAGTATATATTGTACTAGACTCTGTTCTAAGTGCTTTTGAGTATTTAGAACACATTAATACACTTGTGAACAAAACAAAGATTCTTGCCTCTCTAAAGCATACCGTTGAGAAGAACAATGAAAAAAAATAAAACTTATTAATGTTGTTATTGTTGTTAAGTGCCATCAAATCGGTTCCGACCCATAGTGACCTTGTATACATTTCCGAGGAGCAACTGGTGAGCTTGAACCGCCAAGCTTGCAGTTCAAACGGTTTTGCAGTCTGGTACATTAACCCATAGCACGACACCTAGGTAGGTATTTTTCCTGGACTCACAAGTGACAGACAGAGGAATTTCTAGTTCAATGAGTCAGAGTTTTTTGGTGCCAAAGAGTCTTTTCCAAATAACAGTGACCCCACGTGACAGAATCGAAGGCCCCATAGTGTTTTCATGGTTGTAACCATTACAATCTGATATTTAGATTGATTCTCTGTGGTGGTGGTTGTGTACCGCTGAGTAGGTTCCATCTCATAGAGACCCTGTAGAGGGTTTCTGAAGTTGTAACTCTTTACCAGAACAGAAAGCCTCATCTTTCTCCCATGTAGGAGCTGGAAGATTCAAACTACAGACTTTTCAGTTAGTAGCCCACCTCATAATCCACTACGCTACCAGGAGTCCTTTAATCTCTATCATGTGGTGAGTTATCTAATATCTCTTAATTCAGTTGGGGATACATTCAAGGTCATATTTTGACTCTAATAGATTTTTTTTTTTTTTTTTTTTTTTTTCTTTCCTTTAGCTTGAGCTACAGCTTGCATATGATCAACTGATGTCTTGTTCTATAGTTGGCCTCTGGCCTTGTTTTGATTGATGAGGCTTTCTGTTCCTATAGAGGTTTAACAGCTTGGAACAACAATACAGGGTTGCCATAAGTCAGAACTGACTCCACAGCATACAACAACCAACGACAACCCAATTGAAATAGGAAACCTGCCTTTAAATATTAATCTCTAAGTCACACCAATTCACCAGAATCATAAGCTTTGGAATATTTCCTATTTTCTAATTAGAGTTTCCATGATGTTTATACATCCTTGGCTAGGAGTAATAACATCTTTTTTAATAGGTGACTAATGCCTTCTATGCAAAAAAGAGAGTAACTTTAAAATTGTTATTGTTGTTGTTAAGTGCCATTCAGTCAGTTCCAAGCCATAACACCCTGTATAAGGTTTCTGTGGAGCAGATGGGGAGCTTGAACCACTGACCTTGTGGTTGAAACTGACTTTGCAGTCTAGCGCATTAACCCACAGCATGACATCAGGACTTAAAATAAAAAAGTACTTTGCCTGGTTTCCTTTTTGAAAATTATTTTCTCTATGTATGTAAGTGAGTTCCTCTTAAGGTCTTTTATGGACGTTGTTGTCTTGCAGCTGTGCTGTTTTCAATTCTTTCTACGTAGTCCCTGGGTGGTTAAATCTTGAACCCATTCAGAGGCAACTCAGAAGACAGACTTGATTATCTGCTTTCAAAAGATCATAGTCATCATGAATCAGAATCAATGTGAGGGCAACAGCAATAATTTTTTCTATGGATTTCTTATAATATGGATTTTTTTTTTTGATGCAGAAAGCCTCAAAAGAAGATGAAAAGAGTACAAAGAATCACTGTACCAAAAATAATTGGCCTGTGTTCATAGAAAAACACCTACTGATCTGTCAAGATTCAACTTAAATATTATTTCCTCAGTGAGATACCCCAGATCTCACCGTACAATTTCTTAGGCCTTCCATTATTTTCTTTCATCAAAAAGCCTACTGATGATGGTAGATTATAGGTTCAAATTACTGATCTTGAGGTTAGCAACTCAGTGCTTCACCTACTGCACCACCATGGCTCCTTTATTTTCTCTCATGTTGCTGCTGTTATTAAATGCTTTCTTGTCAGTTCCAACTCATACCAACCTTGTATAAGGTTTCCAAGGAGTGGCTGTTGGGCTTGAACTTACTTTGCATTTAGCAGTCTAGTGTTCATCCTACAGTGCCTTACTAAGACAACTGAAAATTACTTTATCATTTAACTTATACTCTAATTATATCTTTAATTGTGTAAATATTTTCTTAATGCTCAACCTATCATTATAAGCTTTTGGGGATCATATTGTTCATGCATTTTCATGACACATCTGGCCTGTCATATAGTAAATGCTTGCCAGTTTTTACTGTTGAATTAAAAAAAAAAAGTAGGTATAGTGAATTTAAAAACTGTCTAATTATGTTAATATAATTACCTTGATAGACATTTTACATTTATAAATAACTGAATATTCAGTTGATTATATACAAATGTTCTGTTTTGAAGAAAAAGATGCACTTGACTGTTTAGTCAGATATTCCTGTTGTCAAACCAAAATCCAGTGCCAATGCCTTTTTTTTTAGTATTCCAATCTCAATTTTGTTAATTTAGTCATTCTTATATGAATTAGAGAAAGATCATTTCATCTCCTGTTCAGAGGTAAAGACTCGTTAATTCAAAGTCAAATGTGTCTTTATTCTTTAATATTGATTGTTTTAAAAGTAAGCATTTCTGGCCTACAAAATAGACAGGGAAACTGGCATGTATTCCTGGGAAGATTCTCCTCATTTTCAAGAAAACATGCAACGACATATGCTGGCGTCAGCATACGCAGATCCTGGATTGATCAGTGGCCCTGTGACATGGACGAAAATCCAATTCCAAGGCCCTCCTCAGGATATCGAGCCATGGACCCTGAGGGCCAAAGGAAGTG
>NW_006408527.1:32507826-32515760 GCF_000296735.1 Chrysochloris asiatica | reverse complement strand
AAAAGAAAAAAAAAAAAAAAGTGCTGCTCGCCTGCTTAAAGCACTTTAAGTACTGCTATTTGCTGTCAAGATTATATCCAGTTTTCTCAGTCTCTGTAAAAGAGTATGCTTTATCTATGTGCCATCTTAAGCAACGATCTCCAGCTATTGTCATTCAGTTTGACTCAAGTATTGATTTAAGAGGTAGAGATGCTAGTGTGACTTTTTCTTTTGTCAGTCTCACAGAGGTTGGGAGTGCTTGACTATTGGTTAAGAATTGGAAACACTATTGTGAGAATAATAGTAAATACCCAAGGGCCTATTCCTTTTCTGAAAGTACCTAGGAGTGTTCTGGGCCATAGTAAGGCTGTGTGTGGGTAAGTGAAAGGGGGCTCTACTATGTCTTAGTTCATAACTAAAAATGATTGTTGTTAAGTGCCATCGAGTTGGTTCCAACCCATAGAGACCCTGCATAGCATTTTCAAGGAGTGACTGGTGAGCTTGAACTGCTGACCTTGCAGTTCAAATGGCTTTGCAGTCTGGCGCATTAACCCACAGCATCACACCAGAACTCCAACTAAAAATAGTCCCACAAAAAACACCAAATCTTATCCCAATGAAGCTATGTTACTTTCATTGAGAGAGAGAGGAAAGAAAAGGGAGACTTTGCAGATATGATTAAATTAAGAATTTTGAAATGAAAGCATTCACCTGGAACACCTGGGTGGGCCCTAAATGCCATTGCACATAGCCTTATAAGAGAGACGTAGAGGAAGATTACAAACATAGAGCAGAAGACTATGTGAAAACAGAAGCAACATTAGAGTTATGCAGGTAGAAACTGAGGGCTGTTGGGAACCATCAGAAGGTGTAAGAAGCAGGGAACAGACTCTCCAGAGGGACACAGGACATGTCAGCAACTTGATTTTGACTCAGTTATAAGAGAATTGTGAAAGTGCACATTTTAGCTATTTTAGGTCATTGAGTTTGTAGCAACTTGCAAAATCTCCACAGGAAACTATTGCCCAGAGTATCTACAAGCCTCACATTCAGCTACTAACTCATAATCTGTTTAACGAGGAAACTTAATGAGAAGATAGTCAGATAACTCAGATTCAGACAATGTGAGTTCTTTCCCAATAAGGATCATCTGGAAGAGCTGACTTGGCCCTCACCTGACTATTGGTGGACTAATACAGGTTAGAACTGGACCATCTCCAGATACTCTCTCCATTTGTTTCCACAAAGGGCATTAGAATTCTGTCTTGCTCTTCTTTACCTACAGCCTCCTTGATCCTTGTCTCCTTTCAGTATTTTGCTTTCTTTCTGGTGTAGTGACTAGATTGTACTTTTCTCTTTAAATTGTTAGTTTAGTTTGGACCAGTATATGTGTTTTAGCTTTAGGATAGGAGTCCTGTTGTTGTTATTGTTAAGTGCTCTGGAGGTGGTTCCAACTCACAGCGACCCTATAGAGGGTTTCTGAGGAGTGGTTGGTGGATTTGAGCCACTGACCTTGTGGATCAAACCTATATTGCAGAAATACCTTAAGACCCAGCAATTAACCTGCTTGGTATATATTCACAAGAAACAGAACCCATAACATGAGTAGATAAATAACCACCAATGTTCATAGCAGTACTATTCACAATAGCAATAAGCTGGAGACAGCCTAAGTGCCCATCAATGACAGAATGGATTAACAAGCTTTGGTACATACACACATTAAAATATTATACTACCTTGAAGAATAACAAGGAAGCTGTAAGCCACCACATAACAAGGATAAACCTTGAAGATATTATGCTGAGTGAAATTAGTGACTCACAAAAGGACAAATATTGCATAAGCCCATTACTGTAAAAGCTTAAAAAAAAGATACCCATACTAAAGGGAAAAAATATATATATTTGTTGGTAACCAGTGGGTGTGGGGTGGAGGTGTTGAAGGGAAGTGGAGGGAAGTGATGGTAGAGCACAGGGTAGGGGCAGACACATCACAGTTTAGGTGTTTGGAAGGGCAATACACAAGAAGGGGGAAGGGTAGAAGAACAAGGTAGATAGGGGAACACTGAGCAGGTGTGCAAGGGCTAAAATAAACAGAGATAAATAGTGATGCATGCTCAACCTTAGAACAACAAAGCTCTGTGATATAGGGATGGAGGCATAGTGTGAAGAGGGAAAGTAATACTAAGATGCTTGTTTGTCTTATGAATATTGGTGTCCCTTGCCTACATTTGTAAAATAGACACCTAAGTGGGATAGAAAGGAATGTTGGGAAACATGATTACAGAAAGCTTGTAAGCCCATCTTCAGCCTATAACTGATTGGAATACCTAAAAGGAGTTCTAGAACTTGCCAGTAAAAAAGGCCTTGTACAGAGCCTTTACATAGTATAGGACCTTAGGTGGGATCCAGAACCTTGTGAGGTGAGACATTCCCACTAGAAAGGACAAGCAGACCAGCCTGGAACAGCAAGAGCAACAGAAGACACATCTTCAAAGAAAGATCAGCAGGAAAAACCCAAAATAAAAATGGTAGTATGATTGGCTACTACAAGAATAAGTAAGTTGTTCACCAGGAAGCCATCAAGGCAAACAATCAAGTCCCTTCAGGACAAACTCCCCTCTAAGACTGAAACTCAAAAGGAGCATATGAGCAGGCATGTAAGCTTGCAGATGACCACGTTGGTCTACTGCTGAGTAGATGAGGAAGAAAGGCAGCAATGAAGAAATGGGCTGACTTCAATCATGTTCCATAGATTTCCATTGATCTGGAGATAAGAGAGAGAAGAGAAAGGGCTGGTTGGTCCAAAGTACAGTAAGACCTGGGGATGCCTGAACCCATGGACAAGGACATAGCCACAGAGCGCTAGAGCTGTGAGTGAAGCATCCAGCTGATATGAATTGAGGGGAGACACACGAAAACACCCAAACTTGCACATAGTATCCATTTGACCTAGCCTTGATGGCTTGATAAGCAGAACTCGACTAGAGGAAGATTAAAAAAAAAAGGGGGGGGGGGTGATAAGGAAACGAAAGTAAATTGATAAAACTTAATGAACTTGACCTATACTCATGGATTAGTATCTCAAAATACTGACAGAGAGGGAAGGAGTCTTCACTTCAAGTATCAAGGCTATCCCCTTTGTATACAGGGTAGAAAAAGAAGGGCAATTTAGCCATTGGCTACCTAAAATGAAGGGATGATAAAGGCACCAAATGACTGACTTAAAAGATTTCAAAAGGGAGTTTAGGTTGAGAGTGTGTGGGGCAAGACAGAGTCCTCACTGAATAGTTTTCATCTTATCTAGATAGGTCTGGTTAAAAGAGATGGGGATAAGATTCTTAAGATTCAATAGTTAGTAATTGTTTCATGATTAATTGCAACTGCCACAATTGTAAAAGTAGAAGTTTTGTAACAAAAACAGGGGCATAGTTAATTTTACAGTTCAGAAACAGAGGACCATAGGACCATCAAGGAAGAAGAGCACAAGCAGAATGTGTGACGCTATCCAGAGAAAGCAGCGACACCAGAGATGGAGGCAGAGATTAGGACATGGAGAGATAGAGAAGCTCAGGACTTTAGACTCATGGAAAGAGGGACTGAGTGCTGGCAGCCACAAGACAGGCTTGCAGAATGTGCCCTTTGGTGGTTTAAATTATTATATCGGCCTGAGTATTAAAAAAAAAAGGAGCTAAAATGAATAGAGAGAGATACTGTTAACTGATGGTACATTGAAGGGATTATAATCATTGTAATGAAACAAAGTATATGATTTGTTGAATGTGAAACTGATGATCTGCCCTGTACACTTTCACTCAATTCACAATAAAAACTTAAAAAATAAAATAAAATAAAATAAAAACAACCTATATTGCAGTCAAGTGCTTATCCTCTAGCCCCAAATGGTATTAAAAGATAAAGATCTCAACTACTAGCCAAAAGGTTAGTACACTTAGTTGGCCCTGGGACATAGAGGGATAAAGGCTGGGTTATTTGTTTCTAAAATCTTTTAAAGTAGAGTTCTATTATTAAACAAATGGGATAACTATGAATCATTTTTTCCTTAGTCATATATTACATGTATATAAATAAGTACAGGATATAGAATACCTATCTGACCGACTTAGAAAATTGATAACAAAGAAGCATTATTAATTTTTAGATTAAAATAGCATCACCTTTACTTATAGTCCTCTGACATGTATCTGGGGCTGTGTGCCGTGAAGTCGGTTCCTACTCATAATGACCCTGTACAGGGTTTCTGAGGCTGTAAATCTTTACAGGAGCAGAATGCCTCATTTTTCTCCCGCGGAACAGCTGGTAGTTTCGAACTGCTGACCTTGCAGTTCGCAGCCTGATGCATAACCACTACTCTACTAGACTCATACTTAAATTACCATTAAAATATTATTGAAAATACAACAGAAAGGAAAATAGGCAACTGAATGGAAATATAAGTCTAATTCTGATTTTTCAGAATTTGGAACTTGAAACCACTATTATAATGCTAAGGTTGTGGATCTACAAGTTACTACTTATCCTCTTATTAGTGTTACTTTTATGTAACACTTCAGTCTTACAAATTTATCAGTATGCATATCAATGCAATTCATAGGGGATTTTAGCTGTTTCCTACTTTCTGATAACTGTGAAATATACGGTGTTTGTATAGTTTTGGTTTTTTGTGGGTTTTTTTTAATTATAGATAATTATCCCTTCCTAGTGTGGCGCTGTGGGTTAATGTGCCAGACTGCAAAGCCGTTTGAATTGCAAGGTCGGCAGTTCCAGCTCACCAGTTACTCCTCAGAAACCATATACAGGGTTGCTATAGGTTAGAACCAACTCTATGGCACTTCACAACAACAACAACAACAACAACAACACAACCTTCTAGATGTTGGTTACTGATTTCTGGAGATGAGACATATAATATTTTCTCCGTGCCTCATCGATAGGCAACCTTCTTTCTATATTTTAGTCTAGCATTACCAGACAGATCATGAGTAAGAGTTTCATGTCTTAAGAACTAGAAGGTAGTGCTGGCAAAATAGGAACAGTCTATAAGACTGTAATATATCTAGCCAAAGAATTTTAAAAAGCCTAAGTTTTCCCAAGGTTGTATCTCAAGAATAATGCAATTGTGGGAGTTTTTCTATCACCAGAAGGATATTTTCAATTTTCCAAGAGGAGATTTAAATCCACATTTTTATTTGGAATCCTCTAATTTCTCTGAGGCATAAGCAAAATATTTCTGTGAGCCAAGATTAGCCTGCAGGCCATTAATTGTGATATCTGCAAAATAACATGCTGCAGCTTATACAGCAGAGAGGAATTTAAAAATAAATTCTGCAAACATTTTCAAATAGCATACAATTTGTTTCCACCACTTGTCTGTCAGTTTGTCGTGCTGTGGTGGCTTGTGAGTTGCTGTGATTCTGGAAGCTATGCCACAAGTATTTTAAATACCAGCAGGGTCACCCATGGTGGACAGGTTTCAGATGAGCTTCCAGACAAAGACAGACTAGGAAGAAGGAGTGACGAACTACTATCAAATATTTAGTCACTGAAAATCTTATGAATACCAGAGATACAACCTTCAGGTTGGAAGGCACTCAAAATGCGACTGGGGAAGAGCTGCCTTCTCAAAGTAGAGTTGACTGTGATGATCCTAATGGAGTAAAGCCAGTAGGAGTGAAGCCCATGGGACCTTCATTTACTGATGGGGGACAACTCAAAATGAAGAGAAACAGCTGTAAATACCCACTGAAAATTGAAACATGGAATGCACGAACTATGAATCTGGGAAAGAT
This sequence comes from Chrysochloris asiatica, assembly GCF_000296735.1. Taxonomy (NCBI): domain Eukaryota; kingdom Metazoa; phylum Chordata; class Mammalia; order Afrosoricida; family Chrysochloridae; genus Chrysochloris; species Chrysochloris asiatica. Next base: position 32,509,969 of record NW_006408527.1, on the reverse strand, counting down.
GGAAGTTGTCAAAAATGAAATGGAACACATAAAAATTGATATTTTAGATATTAGTGAGCTTAAATGGACTGGCTGGCCATTTTGAATCTGACAACCACATTGTTTACTATGCCAGGAATGACAAATTGAAGAGGAATGGTGTTGCATTCATTGTCAAAAAGAACATATCCAGATCAGTCAGGAAGTACAAAACTGTCTGTGACAGGATAATATCCATGCACCTAAAGGGAAGCCCAGTTAATAGCACTATTATTCAAATTTACCACTAATAGAAGAATTCTACCAACTTCTTCAATCTGAAATTGATCAAACATGCAATCAAGATGTATTGATCATTACTGGATATTGGAATGCAAAGGTTGGGAATAAAGAGGAAGGATCAGTAGTTGGAAAATATGGCCTTGGTGATAGAAATGATGCTGGATATCGCATGACAGAATTCTGCAAAAGCAAGGATTTGTTCATTTCAAATACCTTTTCAGACAGCATAAGAGAAGACTATACATATGGAACTTACCAGACGGAATACATAGAAAGCAAATTGACTACATCTGCAAAAAGAGACGATGGAAAATCTCCATATCATCAGTCAAAACAAGGTTAGGGGCAGACTGTGGAACAGATCATCAATTACTCATATGCAAATTCAATCTGTAGCTAAAGAAAATGAACACAAGTCCATGAGAGCCAAAATATGACCCACCTGAATTTAGAGATCATTTGAAGAACAAATTTGACAAATTTAAAACTAAAGACCGAAGACCAGAAGAATTGTGAGATGATATCAAGAACATCATACATGAAAAAAACAAAAAGTCATTAAGAAGACAAGAAAGAAGGAAAAGGTCAAAATAGATGTCAGAAGAAACACTGAAATTTGCTTTCCAGCATAGAGATTCCAAAGCAAATGGAAGAAACGAGGTGGTCCAAGAGCTGAACAGAAAATTTCAAAGATCAGCTCCAGAAGATAAAGCCAAATATTGCAAAAAAATGTGCAAAGATCTGGAGTCAGAAAACCAAAAAGGAAGAACACGCTCAGCATTTCTCAAGCTGGGAGAACTGAAGAAAAAATTCAACCCTCGACTTTCGTTACTGAAAGATTCTCTGGGCAAATTATTGAATGATGCAGAAAGCATCAAAAGATGATGGAAGAAATACACAGAGTCACTGTACCAAAAGAAAATGGCTGATGTTCAACCATTTCAAGAGGTAGAATATGATCAAGAGCCAATGATACTGAAGGAAGAAATCCACGGTGCATTGAAGCAATTGGCAAAGAACAAGGCACCAGGAATTGATGGAATAAAAATTGAAATCTTTCAGGAAAGTTATGCAGCACAGGAGGCACTCTCTCATCTCTGCCAAGAAATTTGGAAGACAACTATCTGGCCAACTGATTGGAAGAGATCTGTATTTGTGCCCATTCCAAAGAGAAGCGACCCAACTGAATGCAGAAATCACTGGACAATCTCTTCGATATCCCATGTGAGTAAAGTTTTACTAAAGGTGATATAGAAACAGCTGTAAGCATACACTGACAGAGAACTTCTAGAGGTTCAAGCCAGATTCAGAAGAGGCCGTGGAAAAAGGGTTATCATTACTGATGTCTGATGGATCTTGGCTGAAAGCAGAGATATCAGAAAGATGTTTACCTATGCTTTATTGACTATGTAGAGACTTTTGCTAGTGTGGATCATGACAATCTATGGACAATATTGCAAAGTATGAGTATTCTGGAACAATTAATTCTGCACATGAAGAATCTGTACATGGACCAAGAGGCAGTTGTTCAAACAGAACATGGGAACACTGGATGGTTTAAAATTAAGAAAGGTATACAACAGTGTTGCATTCTTTCACCATACTTATTCAACCTGTATGCTGAGCAAATCATCTGAGAAACTGGGTTATATGAAGAAAAACGTGGCATCAGGATGGAAGGAAGACTCATTAACAACCTGTGATATGCAGATGGTACAACCTTGCTTGTTGAAAGTGAAGAGGACTTAAAACATTTACTGATGAAGATCAGAGAGCACAGCCTTCCATATGGATTGCATCTCAATGTAAAGAAAACAAAAATCCTCACCACTGGACCAATAAACAACATTCTTATCAACAGAGAAAAGATTGAAGTTGTCAA
>NW_006408527.1:32469811-32507726 GCF_000296735.1 Chrysochloris asiatica | reverse complement strand
GAACAACTATCAGCACTCACAGAAGCAGCAGTCAAGAAATCAAATGATGTATAGTGTTAGGCAAATCTGATGAACAAGACCTTTTTAAAGTGTTGAAGAGCAAAGATTTCAGATTGAGGACTAAAATGTACCTGACCCAAGCTATGGTATTTTCAATAACCTCATTTGCGTGTGAAAGCTGGCCAGCGAATAAAGAAGACCGTAGAAGATTTGATGCTTTTGAGTTATGCTGTTGGAGGAGAATATTGAAAGTGCCATGGGCTGCCAAAAGAACCAATAGATTTGTTTTGGAAGAAGTGCAGCCAGAGTACCCCTTGGAGACCATACTTCGGACATACTGTCAGGAAGACCAGTCGCTGGAGAAGGATATCATGTTTGGTAAGGTATAGCATTGTGGGTTAATGCACTGGACTGCAAAGTGAGTTTGAATCACAAGGTCAGTGTTTCAAGGCCACCAGATGCTCCTTGGAAATTCTATACAGTATCACTATGGGTCAGAACTGACTTGATGGCACTTAACAACAAGTTTTTATGCAACCAACTGCCTTCATGTCCATTCTGACAAATAGCGACACTATGGAGAAAATCCCAAGCTATAAATCTTTGCAGAAATAGAAAGCCTCCTTTTTGCCCCTCTGAGCAACTACTGAATTTGAACTGTTTTCCTTGTCATTAGCAGCCTAAAGCATAACTCACTAAGGTACCATTAATGTGTAATTGTGATTTGAACTTGTATTTTCTTAATGATAAATGAAGTTGAATATCTTTGTATTTCCTCATTTGCCATTTTTCAATCTTCTTTGGTGTCTTTTGAAAGCCCACCTCCCTTTACAAAAAAAAAAAAAAAAAAGGGTTATTTGCTATATTAATGAATCATGGGAATATTTAATGTATTACATATGTAAAGTCTTTTCATTTATGATGCTACCAAAAATATCTTCCTTCTTTCTGATTTGATTTTTTTCTTTTATTAACTGTGTCTCTGAAATAGGAGGAGGTTTACTTCTTAAAAATTCCAATTTATCTTCGGAATTTATTTTGAGTCTATTTTTCTGTCCTCTTAAGAAATCTTTCCCAACATAATATCAGTAAGATTTTCTCCTATTTATTCTACAAAATATTTTATATTTTAAGCTTTTAGAATATTTTAGATATTATATGCTTTTGTCTCTACTCAAATCATCTTTGAACACTAATACAGAAATTGCTCTACTCTTTTTGAAATTATAGCATTGTTGCTGTTATTAGGTGCTATTGAGTCAGCACTGACTCATAGCGATCCTACACACAACAGAATGAAACACTGACCAGTTCCGTGCCAACTTCACAATCATTGCTAAGCCTGAGACCATTGCTCCTGCCATTGTGCTAATCAATCCTATTGGGGTCTTTCTCTTTTTCTCTGACCTTTCACTACCAAACATAACATCTGTCTCCAGGGACTGGTCCCTTCCTGATAATCTATATGAAGTATGAGAGATGAAGTCTGGCCATTCTGTCTTCCAAGGAACACTCTGGCTGTACATCTTCCAACACAGATTTATCTGTTCTTTTGGTGGTCCATAGTACTTTCAATATTCTCCTCCAATGTCATAACTAAAGGACATCAATTTTTCTATGGTCTTCCTTATTTACTGTACAACTTTTACATGCATATGAGGTTATTGTAAATACCATGGCTTGGGTCAGGTGCATCTTATTATTCAAAGTGACACCTTTGCTCTTCAACACTTTAAAAGAGGAGTAGGGTAGCATTTGCCTAATGCCTTATGTTGTTTGATTTCTGACCTACTGCTTCCATGAGTGCTGATAGTTGATAGTCTTTCACAACTTCAATATTTTCTCCAATTATATGGATTTTTTTTAATTGATCCAGTGGTGAGGATTTTTGTTTTCTTTACATTGAGATGCAACCCATACCAAAGGCTGTAGTCTTTAATCTTCATTAGTAAATATTTTAAGTCATCTTTGCTTTAAACAAGCAAGGTTGTATCACCTGTATATCACAGGTTGTTAATGAGTTCCTTCAATCCTGATGCCATGTTTTTCTTCATATACTCCAGTTTATCAGTGTATGTCAGCAACATACACACTGAATAAGTATAGTGAAAGAATAGAACCCTGGCACATACCTTTCCTGATTTTAAACCATTCTGTGTGTTCTCTTGTTCTATTCAAACAGCTGCCTCTTAGTATATATACAGGTTTCTCATGAGCACAACTAAATGTTCTGAGATACTCATTCTCAACAACGTTGTCTAAAGCTTGTCATGATCCACACAATTGAAAGTATTTGCATACTCAATAAAGTACATGTAAACATCTTTCTGATATTCTCTAGCCAGCTTCCATCTTATGTCAGTAATGATTTTTCTTGTTCCACATCCTCTTCTGAATCCAGCTTGAACCTCTGGAAATACTCTGTCAATGTGTGGTTGTAGCTGTTTTTGTGTTATCTTCAACAAGATTTTATTTGTACATGGTATTAATGACATTTTTCAGTGCTTTCTGCAATCCTTTGGGTCACCTCTCTTTGGAAATGGGCACAAATATGGATCTCTTCCAGTCAGTTGGCCAGGTAGTTGTCTTCCAAATTTCTTGGCAGAGATGAGTGGATGCTTCCAGTGCCGTTTTCAGTTTGTTGAAAGATTCCAATTTGTATTACATCAATTTTAGGAGCCTTGATCTTTTCCAATGTTTTCCATGTACCTTGGACTTCTTCCTTCATTATCATTGGTTCTTGATCTTATACTATCTCTCCAAATGATTAACATTGGCCATTTCTTTTTGGTACAGTAACTCTGTGTTCCTTCCATCTTCTTTTGATGCTTTCAATATTTTGCCCACATAACCCTTCAATATTACAAGTCAGGGCTTGAATTTTTTCTTCAGTTGCCTCAGTTTGAATAATACTGTTTTTGTTTTTGTTTTGTAACTCCATGTCTTCACACATTTCATTATAATATTTGACTTTGTTTTCTCGAGCTTACATGTGAAATTTTCTGTTCACCTCTTGTGTTTCCTCCTTTCTTCCATTTGCATTAACATCTCTACACTGGAGAGAAAGTTTCAGAGTCTCTTCTGACATCCATTTTGTTTTTTTCCTTCTTTCTTTTTTTCTTAATGACCTTTTGCTTTCTTCCTGTATGATTCTCTTGATTTCATCCCATAACTAAAGATCTTTGGTCTTTTGTGTGTAATGCATCAAATCTGTTTTATGATGGTCTCTAAATTCTAAGGTGGGATATGTTCAAGGTTATATTTTGGCTCTTGTGGAATTGTTTTAATTTTATTCAGCTTTAGCCTGAACTTGCTTATGATTAATTGATGGTGTGTTCCACAGTCTGCCCCAGGCCTTGTTTTGGCTGATGATCTGGAGATGTTCTACTGTCTATTTCCACAGATAATCACTTTGATTTCTGTGTATTCCACCTGGTGAGGTCCATGTGTATAAATGTCTTTTATGTTGTTTAAAAAAAAGGTATATCCAATGCAGAAGTCATTGCTCTTGCAAATTCTGTCTTGCAATTTCAGCATTGTTTCTATCACTGAGGTCATATTTTTCTGACTATTGATGCTTCCTCTTTGTTTTGAAACTTTGCATCTCAATTGCTAGTAATTATCTTGAGTGCATGTTTGATCAATTTTTAGACTGCAGAAATTCATAGACTTCTTCTAGTTCATCATCACTGGCTTTAGTGATTGGTGTGGAAATTTGAATAATAGTGGTAGTAAGTTATCTTTTTATGTGATTGGCTATTATCCTATCCCAGACAGTGTTACACACAAAACAGATCTTGATGTGTTGTTTTTGAGGATGAATGTAACTCAATTCTTCTTCTATTTGTTCTTCCTGTCATAGTAAACCATGTTCTTGTCAGATTCAAAATGGCCAGTACTATCTATATCAGCTCACTAATGCCTAAGATAACCATGCTTATGCATTACATTTCATTTTTGACAATTTCTAATTATCCTAGATTCATACTTCATATATATCATGCTCCTATTAGTAATGGATATTTATAGCTGTTTCTCTTCATTTTGATCTGTGCCCCATCAACAAATGAAGGTCCCCAAAGCTTTATTGCATTCACATCACCACAATCAACTTTACTTTGAGGAGGCAGCTCTTCCTCAGTTGTATTTTGAGTGCCTTCCAATCTCAAGAGCTTATCTTCTGACACTATATCTGAAAATTTTCTGATGCTCTTTAAAATGGGGCAGTATTCAATATTCTGGTGTGGACAGTGTTCCAATGCTATGCATAAGATCTTCAGTGGCTAAATATTTGGAAGTATGCCATCTCTCTTGCTTCCTTGTCTGTCTTCACTTAAAAGCTCAACTGAAACCTATTCACCATGGGAGACCCTGATGGTATTTAATATACCTACTGCATAATTTCCAGAATCACAGTAGCATATAAGCTACCGCAATACATCAAACTGACAGACAAGTGGTGGAATTCTAGCATTAGGTGCCATGAAACATTCATAATCAATATACCAAAATTATATGTATCACCATAGCCTATGTAATATTAAATATTGCTAAGTATATATAGAATTAGCAATATTGGAGTAACTATCTAGATACAAAACCAGAGTAACAATAAAAATATAAGACAATCAATAGGTACTAACCTGAGATGACCCAAATTTAGAATTCTTTAAAAAGACTTTAAACAACCACTTTAATCATTTTAAACACAAGTAGTGAGTAAGCCGATAGACATAACTAAAACAATTAAAATTATTAAATAAGAGTTAAAAACAGGTTATAGATGTATACTGTGTCAGGAAAAAATTATTGTATGTGGATTTGAACCACTGACCTTCTGTTAGTAGTCCAGGGATCCTGTAAGCAGAGAACTCTAAGCAGGCTATAAATAAGAAATCCACATTTGGGTATGCCATAGTTAAACTTTTAAAAAGCATTGATCAAGAGCTGGAGCTAAAGCATATGTAAAATTGTGTCACAATGTTAAACAGTTGATGCTAACCAGAAGTTTCATAGTTAAAACTCACTAGTCTCTCAAAGGGAGAAAGATGTGGTGGTCTGTTCCCATAAAAATTTAGTCTTAGATACCCTATGGAGTGGTTCTGTTCTGTTCTACACTGTTATTGTGTATCAGAATTGACTTGGCAGTGTTTTGGGACTCCTGGTGTGACATTGTAGGATTAGCACTAGACCACAAGGTCAGTGTAAATCACAAAATCAGTGATTCAAACTCAGCAGATGTTCCTTGGAAACCCTGTACAGTATCAACACCAACAATATTGGTGTTATGGAAAAGAAGCCTAGTAATCTGCTTCTGTACAGATTGTTATTGTTGTTAGCAACCTTGTATAGGTTTTCTGAGGAGTAAATGATAGATTTGAATAGCCCACCTTACAATTATCAATTCACTGTTCAACCTACAATGTCACATCATGACTCAAAGGTCACCTAGACTCTGCATTTCATGATCCCCAACCTAAAAGCAGAAAACACCCCAGAGAGGCTCATTACTTCCTTGGGTCAAAAAGAAACCCCTCTAACAAATCAGGCAAACTTGACACCAACAGCAAGAAAAAAAAATACAGAGCCTTATCACAAATAAACACCTTGGGGAAGCTTTCTTTTTTCCACTTGAGAACTTCTTTTCTGATAAGGGCTACGAACATACCAAACAGGTAGAGACAATTAGCAAGAAAGAACTAGCTTAAATAAGGAATCAGGTATAGAGAATCTCTTTGTTCCCAGGGAACTAAAACTGTCCTATGGCACTTAACAACAACACCTTATCAAGAGACCGGGGAAAGGAAGAAGAATTGCTTAAAAAACACTCAACCATTATAAGTAGCCAAGTATGAAAAGGAAGCAAAAGATTCTCCTCCCTTAGTCAGAGTCTTATGTGACACTGTGTGATAATACACTGGATTGCAGTTTGAATGACAAGGTTAGTGGTTCAAATTCATCACCCGCTCATCAGAAACCCTATGCAGTGTCGTTATGAGTCAGATCTGACTAGAAGGCAAGTAACAACAACAGTCAGATATAATCAGACAAGTGAGCAGCTCTGGTAGGCAGATATCAACAGACTTCTCTTCTCCTTCACAAAGTAACTCAGGCTAAAAGATATTGCTTCAACCTGTCAGAAAGCACGACTATGGAACAATGCAAAGTTCAGCAGTACCACATTTATTAAAGAGATTAAATAAAATTATACCTCAAAGCTCTTTAAATTATGCTGCCATGAAAGTCACAACATGCAAATATAAACCCAAACACTTATTCTAAATCAGAAAAGAGTGACTGACTGGTAAAGTAAACAATTCAAATAGAAGTCAGCAGCTTCTAATGTGGTGGACAACATAGCCAGGGTACAACTAAGAATCATTTATTAAACCAAATCCTTGAAAATGACAACTTGAAAGATAAATACTGACACCCATTCCAAGATAAATCTGATATTGAAATTATAAAACAAAGGCTTTAAAGAAACTGTCATAAAAAGTATCCAATGCTTATTATACATTCTATTGATATATATGAAAAATGCAGACTGCCTCAGGAAGGAAGAGTTATAAAAAAGGAACAAATGAGACTTATTCAATTAAAAATATAATTTAGAAAAATATCTTGATGGATGGACTCAATATAGAATAGATAAGAAAGAGGGTATGGTCAGTAAGCTTGGGTATAGACAATAGAATTAACCCAAATTTAAACAACAAAGAGATCATAGCATGAAAATAAAATTAACAGTGTCCTAGGACTCTGTGGGACAAATCAATACATATGCATTCTTATCAAAGAATTTTCTTACATGTATCTATCTTATCAAAGAAGAGTACATGCAAGACAATGAGATTGTAAGAGTATTTTAAGAAATGATGGATTAAAACATTTCCAAATTTGATGTGAGAGCATCTTGGCTCTGTAGGCTAAGCACCTGACCGCCAACAGCAAGGTCAGATGTTCAAACCCACCAGCTGCTCTATGGAAGAAAGATGAGGCTTTCTGTCCCCACAAAGATGTAAGGCCTTGGAAACCCTGTACAGAGTCACTAAGACTTGGAACCCTTTCAACAAACCCTGTTCTTGTGACAGTGGAGCTCCCATTTGAAGCCATGGAAGTGGATGAAAGTGGCAAAAACATTTTGCAAAAGTGGAAAGAAAAGCACTGTCAACTGAAATTGTAAAACCAGTGCAAATAAGCTTCAGTAATGAAGAGGAACCAAAATGATTTTTAAATAAAGGAAAAATGGAAAGACTCTACCGTCATAGTTTCTGTACTTAAAAATGTCTTTAAATTATTGTTCTTGTTGTTTATTAATTAGGAGGGAAATAAGAAATCTTAGAGCTTCAGGAAGGAAGACAGAAAAACATAATAAAGAGAAATATAGTGTAGTGGTTACAAATTGGGCCGCCAACCTTAAAGTCAGCAGTTGGAAACTGCCAGCTGCTCAGTGGGAGAAAGATGAGGCTTTCAGCCTCAGAAATCCTGTACAGGGACGCTATGAGTCAGAATCGACTCCACTCATATAAAAACAACAACAACCATATATTACCCGTTTTCTCATGAATTTTATAATTAACATTTAATGATTGACAGAAAAATTATAAACCCATTTTATATTCAAGACAGTGATATTTAACATTCATGAAGGTAGAGAGACAGAAAGAGAAATGGGGTTTCCACACTTCACCTAAAGTGGCATAATGTTGATTGTTGTTGTTGTTGTTAAGTGCCGTCGAGTCGGTTCCGACCCATAGCGACCCTGTACAGGGTTTCCGAGGGTGTAAATCCTTACGGGAGTAGAAAGCCTCATCTTTCTCCCGCGGAGCGGCTGGTAGTTTCGAACCGCTGACCTTAAGGTTCGCAGCCCGATTCGTAACCACTACGCTACCAGATGTTGATAGCAGTGTATATATATTAAAATAGTGTATATATGTTGTAAATCCTGGAACCACTACTACGAGAACTGCACAAATACATAGCAAAAACCTATGTATGTAAATAAATATAGAATACTAAAAATATACAGAAAGATCAGAAAATAGAAACAAGAATGTACATAAGACAAATCAAAAAAATAATAAAATATTAAGTATTACCATATTAAGAATTACTGTAAGTATAAATTATATAAGCATAGCAATCAAAAGACAGATTAGCAGAGTGGATAAAGATTAAAAAGAAAGACAGAGAATATAGCATACATATTGCTCATAAGACTCACTTTAAATTCATTGCCATTTGTAGGTTGCAAGTAAATAGATGGAAATAACCTAATATAAAGATTAATTAAAAAGCGTTGTGTTGTTAAGTGCTGATGAGTCTATATAGGGTTTCCAAGGAGTAGCTGATGAGCTTCAACCACCGACCTTGTAGTTCAAACCGATTTGTAGTCCAGCATATTAACCCACAGCACCACACTAGGACTCCAAATTAAAAAGTAGGAGTGACTATATAATTTTCTAATAAAATAGATTTCAGAGAAGTAATTTCAGAGCAAAAGGGGGCAATAAATAAAATGAAAACAATACATAATAATAAAACAGTCATTTGTCATGCTGGGTAAGATGGAGGGTCAGAGAAAAAGAGGAAGACCTGCAACGAGAAGGATCGGCCAGGTGGCATCATTGATGGACTCAAATGTGGCAGCGGTAGTGAGGTTGGCCCAGGATCAGACACTGTTTCCTTCTGCTATGCATGGGGTCGCTATGAGTTGGTTCCCACTTGATGGCACCTGACAACAACAACAACCCACAGTAAGACAATATTGTTGTTGTTGTTGTTGTTACATTCTGTTGTGTCAGTTCTGACTCATATTGACGCTATATAGGGTTTCCAGGAGTGCCTGGTGAGTTTGAACCACCAACCTTATGGTTCAAACCAACCTTGTGGTCCAGTGCTTTAGCCCACAGTGCCACACCAAGACAATAGGAATAGTAACTATGTATGTGCCAAGCAACATACTCGAAATAATATTTTTTAAACTGCAGGATACAGTATAAAATAAACCAGACAGTGGAAGCCTCTTAGGAACACAATGAATACTTGTAAGACTCACTAAAATGCTTACAGGTATTTATTATTTACTTAATTAAAAGAATGGGGTTTATTCCAAGCCAAACTTCATCCAAGGATGAATTGTTTAGCCACCTCATTTCATATCCCTCAGTGTCAATGGCAAGAAAACAAAGAAACAAAGGACAAGAGGCTTACAAACATATCACAGACCGGAGGAATATACATGCTAAAGTACAAGGAACATGGAAAGAGATAAAGATGAAGATGCCCCTAAGCTTAGATTGACTGATCATCTTAATGCTAACAAAGAAAGAACATTTTCTTCCCTTCTGGGAAGTAAAATTAGATATTGCCAGTATGCACTTAATCATATATCTTTCCACTTAGGCACTAGAGGACCTTGCCACTAAAGCACTAGGGAAAAGAGACTACTGTTTGGGTACATTCTATTAGTACAATTTCAGGGTAAAGGTCATGCAGGCATTAGCAGCAAAACTGTTTCCTACCACTGCAGAGATACAACTAGAAAGATAATAATAGTAATAATAATTTAAAAATCCACATTAAAACTGAGGAATTCAGCACTTTAATGTTAGGAAGTGCTAGAACTAATCAGCTGAAAATTAGCAAGAATATAAAACATTTTGGCAACACAATCAAGCAATAGGATATAATAGATACATAGACCACTCCACTCAAAAACAGAATACGCTTTTATCTTTCAAGTGTGGACCACTCACCATGATAGGCAATAAATTTAACATAATTTAGAACAATGGAAATAGTAGAGTGTGTTCTCTGATTATACTGAATTTAATCAGAAATCAAAAATAAAATGATAGGAAAAACTCTAAGGACATGGGAGTTAAACAGCATGATGTAACGAGGATGTCTCAAAATAAACTAAAATTTCTTGAAACTGAATGAAAGAAAAATACAACATATCAAAATGCATTGGATTAAAAAAAAAAAAAGAGTAGTAATAAGTAAACTTATGGAGCCAAACACTTACATTAGAAATGGTAAGTCTCACATCAATGAAGTAAGTTCCTTCCTGAAGTAGAAAAAAAGAGCAAAATAACTCCAAATAAAGTAGAAAGAAGGGCATAATATGAATAAGAAATGAGTGATTTTGAAAACAGGAAAGAAAAATCAATGAAACATAAACACACGTTTTGAAAAACATAATTAATAAACTTGTAGGAAAACTGAACAATAGGGAGACAGAGAAAATGACCACTAACTGGGATGGAAATCAGAAATATCACATAGATTCTGTAGCCATTAAAATGATATTCAGGACTTCAAGATGTTGTCAGTACCTTTAAAGGAGAAGAAATTCATGGATATCAAAAGAGGGAACATGCCAAGCTAAATACTGAAGCAGGATTTCACCCCTAATATTACAACCCGAGCAATTCAAAGAGATTAAGATGTGTATTATAACACATATGTCAATGTAAAGAAAGGGAGAATCACTGGGGTTTCTACGGTGCTGGTAGCATATGTGATTTTCAGTTACTGCCTTTCTGCAAGGAATATGATTTTCAGTTACTACCTTTCTGCAAGGAATATAATTTTCAATTATATTAAATATATTCAGTCTTTACTTTCTCAAATAATTTACTTGGATGCCTTATAACACATCTATTCTAAGTCAGTTGATATTGTCCTACTAGCCTCTGAAGGTTTGTTCAATTATTTGCATGTATCTCTTTATACTTAATTTGAATTTTATTGCTATGCTTATAATTCATTCTATGTATGTTCTGTACTTCGTATTACAGTGCGTATTTTTATTCCTGATGTTTTATTTGCTTTTATCTTTAAGTTTCCTATTGCTTCTTTTTTTCATAGCTCCTATTTCTCTTTTCAAGTTCTTGGCTTCTTTTTAATTCATCTGCGTATTTGCATAATTGTTCTAAAGTCATTGTCTGCTACTTTCATTATCTTTGTCACTTCTAGGTCTGTTTTTATTTGAGTAATTTTCTCTAGATTATGGTTTACATTTTATGAGGTTTTCATTCATTGTTAGACATATTATGCCATTTGTGTCTATTTCATTTTTTTCTTTTAAAGAATTAAAAAAAAATCAATTGGGTAATATTAAGATCAAAGTATGTGAATAATTTATTGTATGATGGAATTAAATAAAAAGATAATTTACAATTATTCGGGGAAATCCAGTTTGAAAAAAAAACAATCTTGAACAAGAAAAGCTTTATGTGAATTTCAAATAAAAACAAATCCATGAGAGTCAGAGTATAATCTTTAGTATATATAATCAGCATATCCCACTTAAATTTAAACACTATATAAAATATAGATTAGCACAATGAGAACTAATGTGTTAAATGGATTGAAATCAAGGCCATTACACAAAAAGAAAGCAAATGGTCATACAAACAACAGAAAAGAAAGAAAAGATCATCCAAAAAAGAGTGCCAACTATCTCTCCCAAAGCACTCTCCATGGAGCTGGATTTGACAATTGACTGCAATGACCACATAGAAGTGAAACAGTACTCACAATTATGGGATTGATTATGAAATACAACAGTTTCCAGTGCAGCATCAGAAAATGCTCAGGATACAGATTTTGGTAAGGGCAACTTCTCTGTTTTGCCCTCAGGCAGGTCTTTCTCTCTGGCCCATGGTCCCTCGGCTTGGCCTTTGCCCTGCTCTGTCAATGTTGCAAGTTCTTTTAGAACTTCATATAAATACCAAATAGGTATTCCACTCTGCTTTTAGTCTCAGCCTGAAGAGGCTCAGCTCTAGCTTCATGTGTCAACAAACCTAGCTCCCCCAAATAAAATGCCTGGAGACAACCTACACCAGAAATCAGCCTCCTGACCAAAGGCACTCAGTTTTACTCACTCTGTGGGCAAGGGAGTCCACCATTCTATCCTGTGTTGTTTTTCCCCTGCTACTCATCTAGAGTCATATTTTCTGTACCTGAATCAGTGAGGTCCAATACACAGAGATCTCAGGGTTCGAAGGATCTACTTCTTGCACTCCATTCTTCTTAAAGGTAGTGAGATTTCCCCCTTTCTGAGATGGCTTATTTTATACCCGTGTTACAGTTCCACGTATTTGCAATTACAATTAACCCTTCTAACAATCACTCACAGCAGAATCATATAATTCATTAGCATCCTCCCCCATTTTCTTTTTCCCAGACCCATCAGGGAAACATCCTTTTGTGGCAGAATACAAAGACTATGGAGTCCTGGTGTGGCCTGTGGGTTAATGCACTGGACTGCAAAGTTAGTCTGAACCTCAAGGTCGGAAGTTCAAGCTCACCAGTGACTTGTCAGAAACCCTATAGAGGGTCTCTATGGGCTAGAACTTGTTTGAGAGCACTTAACAACAACAAAAAAAAACAACAACAGTGGGTGAAAAGAATGAACAACGTGGGAAACATTAAAAGAAGAAGAAAGGAATACACAGTCACTGTGCCAAAAGAATTGGTTGATGTTCCAACATTTCAGGAGGTAGCATATGACCAAAACCTGATGATATTAATGAAAGAAGTCCAAGCTGCACTAAACACACTGGTGAAAAACTTAAGTCCCTTACATTCATGGGATACAACTTGAGATGATAAAGCAAATGGATGCAATGTTAGAAGTGCTCAATTCTTTATGCCATGAAATCTGAAAGACTGCTACTAGCTCCTTGGCCAATGAACTAGAAGAGATTCATATTATTGCCCATTGTAAGGAAAGGTAATGCAACAGAATATGGACATTGTCAAACAATATTATTAATGTTACGGGCAAGTGAAATTACGCTGAAGATAGGGAATACCAGAAATTCACGATGGTTTCTGGTGGAGATGTAGAATGAAGGTTATCATTGCTGATCGAGATGGATCTTGGCTGAAAGCAGAGAATACTAGAAAGATGTTAGCTTTATCTATTGAAGATGCAAAGTCATTGGTCTTTGTGGGTAATTATGGATAATATTGTGAAGAATGGAAATTCCAGTACATTTAAATAATCATGCAAAACCTGTACATAGACAAAGATGCAATTATTCAAACAGAATAATGGGGTACTGCTTGATTTAAAATCAGAGTTGTAACTGTTACCATAATCATTCAATATTTACAAAGAATTAATAATTTAAAAAACTGGACTAAGAGAAGATTACGGCATCAGGATTGAAGGAAGACCCATTAACAGACTGTGATATGCAGATGACACACCTTGTTGCAGAAAGCAAAGAGGACTTGAAATACTAACTGATGAAAATCAAAGACATCAGTATGAGTTATATTTCAACATTAAAAAAAACCCCAAATCTTCAAAACTGGACCAAAAAGAAACATTATGATAAACAAATAAATTAAAAAAAGAAGTTGTCAACAATTTTGTTTTACTTGAATCCACAATCAATGCCCCTGAAAAACCAAACCCACTGCCATGGAGTAGTGCATGCCATTGAGACTTGCAACTGCTCCATAGGGTTTTTCAGACTAGAAATCTTTATAGGAGCAGACAGGCTCTGTTTTCTCTGATGAAGCAGCTACTCAGCTTGAACTGCACAACTTTGTGGCGGCACAGATTTCAGTCCCCAGCTATACCAGGGCTCCTTAATGTTCATGTAAATAGCAGTTAAAAACAACCAACCAACCAAAAACAACTGGGTAAATCTGCTGCAAAACACCTGTGCAAAGCACTAAAATGCAATAATAGCACATTGTGGACTAAGGTGTGCCTGACCCAATTTTATCATTTTCAGTAACTTCATATCATGTGAAAGCTGGACAGTTAATAAGGAAGACTGAAGAAAATTTGATGACTTTGAATTATGGTATTATGAAAGAATATTTAGTATACTATGTACTGCAAGATGACCAAAGAAATTTACCTTAGAAGAAGTACAGTTAGGATATTCCTTAAAGTGAAGATAGCAAACCTTTGTCTCAAGTACTTTAGACATGTCCAGGGATGGTGAAAAAGGGGAAAACCCTGAAGGAGATGGATTGTCAGAGTAGAAACAGCAATGAACTAAAATATAGCAACAATTGTGAGGATGTCACAACACAAGATATTCTATCATATGTAAAATTGCTATGCATCAGAAATGACTGACCGCACCTATCAACAATAACAGCAATATATTATCAAGAACCATATGTTTTCCAATACAAGAAAAACTTAAAAGCATAGAACATAAAATCTATGACAAAATTGAAAATTCCAAACATATAAAGACAGTAATGAGAACAAATATCAAAAATAAGTAGTTAGGTGAAATATGAAAGGAGTGGAAAAGCATGAAATATGTGATATAATTTACAAACACACACATACACAAGCGTACAACAAAACCAGTATTTCTATAGTTAACAATTAGTGTTTCAAAACATTCAAAGTCTCTGAAAAACTCATACATCACTCGTATTGGTGATTATCAATAAGAGCCTGAAATATGGCATACGTATGGATACAGATTAAATGGCATTCAAAGCAGAAATGTTAGGTTAAATTTTCTGTATATTTTGCTGGCTGAAGGTTGCCTACCTTTAATATCATAATGCTTCTATGAGTTGTATAGGGAAACAATGAAACTATACATATTTGGTTATGTGCTTTATCATTATGGATATCAAATCCATATTTTTCTCATGAAATTTAGAGCAACACATCATATTAAGAATGTTCTATTTGTGTGATATAATTAAAAACATGGTGTGCTTTCCCAATTCAAAAGATAATACTTGTATCAAAAAGTACTTTGTATTGATTAAACAAATGAAAAGAAAGAACCCAATCAAAATATGCAAAAAACATAAAATTATCACTGTGTTTATATTTGTATATACATAACAAAAATTATAATACCCAATTATAATTTAAATACATAAAACTATATAATATAAAAATTTGAAAACTCAGATAAAATGACTTTATGCATAATACAACCTAGTTTGAAAAAAGAATACAATGAGAATAATTTTATTACATACTAAGAATGTGTTTCTAGAGCATTTAACAGCATCTTTAGTTTTTACAAACTATAAGGTGACCATAAAATTATAATTTAATATAGATGAGTTATCAAGTAACACAAAATACCTCAAATAAGCACACATTCAATATTGTGCTGAACTAAAATTATTCATTTGAGCTAGAACATGAAGCAACGTGTTAATAACCAAAATACCTCTTCAATTATTTATTTTTAGAAGTGATTTATGATGCTGAAAAAAAAAATTAATGAAGCAGTTCTCTATTTTGAGAAAAACATTTCCAAATTCTGTGTTCAGTATTACAAAACAATTCAGAATATTTATTTCTAGTAGAATTCCAAGTGAATAGGGGAAAAATAATGTTGGAATAAGCAACTTACTCAGAATGTCAAAATGATCAAAATGGTTATTTTAATGAGTACCTCTTAAGTGTTAGTAACTTTAAATATACAATCTAATTTAATGTACTGATGAAAACTCTGTTATAATTAGGATTATTAATTTAATATTATTTGGGAAAAGAGAATCAGAAGAAATAATACAAATTTACTGGTGTGGCACTATAGGATAAGCACTGGACTTCTAACCACAAGGTTGGAAGTTTAAACCCACCAACTTCTCCTTGAAAACCCTATACAGGGTCACTTTGAGTTGGAACTGACTCAATAGCACTTAACAAGACAAAAAGAATGATCATAGTGATAATAAAAGATGTTATAAAAGATAATATTGTTTTGTAATGGTACTATCTTATAAGAAATGATTATTTCCCCTCTATTGTGTGAGTTCTTCTAAATGAAGGAGCTTGCCTTCTCCAATCACCCTTGTTTCAGAATAAATAAATTCATAAAACAAATTATTTGCCTTAAAATTTTTGCATCTGGTAAACTGAAAATCTATCATCCTTAGAATATAATAAAAATGTTAACACATCAATGTTTACTATCAACAATTAACTAACTGATGTATGTAAACATCCATATGTACAAAAGCAGAGTAAATGATTACTGTTGTTGTTAAGTGCCTTTGAGTTGGTTCTGACTGACAGTGACCCTGTATAGGGTTTCTGAAGAGTGGTTGGTAAGCTGAACCGCCAGTCTTGTGATTCAAATTGACCTAGCAGTCCAGTGACTTAACCCGCAGTGCCACACCAGGACTCCTGAGTACATATCTTAACTTTAGCTTAAATTATACTCAATATTTCAGTAAGCCCTGGTGAGCCACTGTAGGATACACACTGGACTTCGACTTGCAAAGTTGGCAGTCCAAACCCATCAGCTGCTACCAGAGAACCTAGCAGTCTGAACTGACTCAATGGCACGTAGCAACAACAACAAAAATTATGGTGTCCATCATTCTTATAAAAAATGAAAAGTACAGGTTAATATTTTTTTTAATGCAAAAACCACTTCAGAAACTAAACAATTCTAGGCAGGAATTTTTCTTCATTGTATATACAACATAGATTTGCTTTTCTGTTTTTAGAAAAATGTTAACTAAATAGACTATGAAAATCTGTTATTAATGTTGTTACCTAAAGAAGGAACTTTCCTTGTTTAATGTGTTTTTTCATCATGTCTTTGCTGTCAAATTTCAACCTTTGATAGTACTGAGAATGTAGTATAGTATAATAGAAAAACAATGTGTTGAGGTTATCCTTCTTGCCCTGGTACCATCAAGTAAAGAAAGTTAACTGCTGAGCACAGCAGTGTTCAAAGAATTCATGCAGTGAACAGCTGCCTACTTGGGGAAAACATGTGTTTAAAAATACCTTCTGCTCCAGGTAATTTTGCTTTTACAGACCAATAAGTTTCAGCTGTTCTCAAGGACAAATCTCAGAAAATCAAGAGGTTTTGATGGAAACTGTTTAAAATAGTTCAGTGGTCAAAATTAGTGTTTGGTGTTTGGTTATGTCTACACAATTATAACCTACAATTTTGAATATATTCTCATTATATAGAAAATTTTCAACTGATTTCCATGTCCAGCATGAAAGTTTTCTTTTATATAATCAATCTTGTTAAACCCTTTTTCAGAGATGCATACATATATGTAAAGCTTTAGTTTCTTTCAGTTATAAAATTTAAATTATAATCAAATTAAGGTCTCAAGTTACAAATCTTTAAAGATGGCTCTTCTGAATAGGAAATAGAGAACACTATCTACTTTTATCAGCACTTCTCCTTAATGGCAATGGCTTTAGATGGTTCAAATTCACCAGCCGTTCCTTGGAAACCCTATACAGAGTTGTTACGAGTCAGAACCGACTTGACTACAGTTAACAACAACAACTGAAGCCTAGAGTGAGTAGAGTCACAAATAAAAAATAAAAGAATTTGATGTAAAATTAATTTTATGTACATATATGATTCCTAAGGATCTCTGGTAGTATACAGGTTATGAATTGGGCTGCTAGCCTCAAGGTCAACAGTTTGAGACTATCAGCGGTTCCACAGAAGAAAGATGAGAAATTCTGCCCCCGTAAAGATTCACAGCCTCGGAAACCCTGTGCAGGGTCAGTGTGAGTCAGAACCAACTCCATGGTACTTAACAACAACAACAACAACATATGATTGCTGTTAACTTTTTTTTCATCTCTGAGATAAATAATGTTACATGCCAGTCCTCATTACCGATGTGTTTAGTTTCTAAAGACCATGCCATTATATGAAAGTCAGTGCCATTTGAGAATGGAGAATGACCACATCAGATCACAAAATGAATCCTAAGTACATTATATAACCGCCAATAAACTGAGACTCATGGCACGGCCAATTGGAAACAAGACCTGAGTCTCACAGGCATTATTATGTTCACTTTCATTTCTGCCACATGTACTTTAATAATGTACAAAAATGCTAAGAGAGTAGACTTTTGCTAATGTAAATGTGCAATGTTGGATAGTGGGATCATGGATAGTTGGGAAGTAAATATATTAATTTTAAGTAAAAATTGACAGTATTTCCAAAATAGAATTTAACTTTTTTTCAGTTTATGTTGTTGTTAAGTGCTGTTGAGTAGTTTCCAACTCATGATGATACTTATAGGGTTTCTGAGGAGCAATGGATAAATTTGAACCACCAACCTTGTACTTTAACACTGCCTTTTGATCCAGTGCTAATCTTACAGTACCACACAAGAACTCCAGTTTATATTGTATATGAATATTTTTAAGAACACAAACCCTGAGTATTACATCATTGTTAAAAACATTATTTCAGAATGCAACATAATCACATACATTATTGTTGTTTTGTTAGGTTCTGTTGAGTCAGTTCTGACTCATTGTGACCTGTAGAGGGTTTCCAAGAAGAACCTGGTGAATTTGAAGTGCCAACCTAGAGGTTCAAAGTGACTTTGTCGTCCAGGGCATTAACCCACAGTGCCACACCAGGACTCCAATCTCATAATTATAACCCCTTCAAATCTGTCCTCCATTTTTAATGAACTTTAGCTAAATTAAGATTCAAGAGACTGACAGATTTCCCTGGAAATTTATGTCAGATTATTTCCATTTTATGTCTAATTAGCCAGATAAATCAGATAAGCTGGATATATGGCAAATTATGAGTTCGTTTCAACTGAACTTTTTATATGCTAATTTAACAAATTTCAATTATGCAATCAACTCAATTTAGTGACTATTGAGCATCCACTGTGTCATGCTGTTAAAATGAACATATTTAATGCAGACCACATGCCAAGTTACTCTGCTTAGAATCCAATACCTAATTCATTTATGTCCCAAGGTATTTGTCACATGCTTACTACATGAACAAGAATATGATGAGAAAGATGTAAAGTTGTAACCATTGATGACATTCTCTTTAAAACGTTTATAATAATTCAGGCGTTGAGAAACAAATATATAGGGTAATCAGAGTTGGGAATAGTAATTAAACTGATTGTAACAGCAGTACAGCAGTAAAACAACTGGTTGTTGGTGGTGGTTGTGTGCCACTGAGTTGGTTCCAACTCATAGGGTTTGAGCAGCTGGTAGATTCAAACTACTAACTTTGCAGCTAACAGCTCAGCTTGCAATCCATTATAGTACTAGCGCTCCTCGTACAGAGGCTAGAGTATGGTATACTAAAAGTCAACCAGTAAACCATTAGAACAGGTGATGACTCACCTGATTTTGAAGTATGGGGAAGGATTTTAGAGACTACAATGAAGCACTATTATAGGAACCAACATATGAAAACAAAGGCATTATGAATGAAAAGCACAGTGCTTATTCAGTGAAAGAAGGTATGTCAGTTGAGAGGAAAGTAAGTTTTGTGTCTGACTACATTGGTGGTGGTGGTGATGTACCATGGAGATTGATATAAAAGTCTGGGAAATAATCTGGAATTATTTTAAGTGCTTAAAAATACTTTAAATTGTTACACTAGTAATTATACGTAAGAAGAAAAGCATTTTGGACTGGGAAATGTTCTGACTAGATAACTGCAGATATGATAAGAGAAGAAAAATTAACTTCTCAAAATAGTACATAGATAATACTATAAATAATGCAATAAGTGAACAATAGTGAGTTTAGGAGAAAGAAATGACAATTACAAAATTTGAGATATAGCATATTTTTATATATCTATAAAGATATACAGTATATATAAAAAAGACCTTCCTGCCTGGAGGCAGGGATAGGAGATTAACACATATATACTTCAGTGTTGTTGTTTGTTGTTATTAGGTGCCATCGAGTTGGCACCCACCCATAGTGACCTATGCACAGCACAACAAAACACTGCCAACCTCACTACTGTTGCCATGCATGACCCTCCACCTTACCAAACATGATATCCTTCTCCAGTGACTGGTCCCACCTGGCAGTGTGTCTGAAGTATGAGAGACAAAATTTGGCCATCTTGGCCTCCAAGGAGCACTCTGACTGCACTTCTTCCACAATGGATCTATTGATTCTTTTGGCAGCCCATGGTACTTTCAATGTTCTCTTTCAACACCATAACTCAAAAGCATCAATTTGATGGTCTTCCTTATTCACTGTCCAGCTTTTGCATGCATATGAGGTTATTGAAAATACCATGGCTTGAGGCAGGTGCACCTTAGTCCTCAAGCTGACATCTTTGCTCTTCAACACTTTAAAAAGTATTGTGCACTTGTGCAGCAGATT
Organism: Chrysochloris asiatica; assembly: GCF_000296735.1. Lineage (NCBI taxonomy): Eukaryota > Metazoa > Chordata > Mammalia > Afrosoricida > Chrysochloridae > Chrysochloris > Chrysochloris asiatica. The sequence continues at coordinate 32,487,589 of NW_006408527.1, read as the reverse complement.
TGCCTAATGCAATGAAACACATCATTTGATTTTTGGACTGCTGCTTCCATGAGTGTTGATAGCTAATCCAAGAATGAAGTCCTTAACAACCTCAATCTTTTCTTCATTGATAAGAATGTTGTTTATTGGTCCAGTGGTGAGGACTTTTGTTTTCTTCACATTAAGATGTAATCCATGCAGAAACACTATCTTCATCAGTAACTGTTTTATGTCCTCTTCACTTTAAGCCAACATAACCATAATACAAGAAAGAAAATGGTCTAAAAAGTATAGCAGTGAAAGGTTGATTAGAATAAAAATAATGGAAGAAAAATAGAAAATACTGAAAGATTCTTCATGTATATGGTTCTTGTTATAGCAATAGAGATAGAATAAAACTGCTTCATAGAGTTTTGAAAGCTATAAATCTTTATTGAAGTTGACTTTCTCATCATTCTCTCAAAGAGTGGCTAAGTGGGTTCAAATTGCCAACTTTTCAGTTAGCAGCTGAGTACGTAACCACTGTGTCACCAATTTCTTGGGTATAAATTGTTGTTGTTAAGTACCGCTGAGTTGGTTCCAACTCACAGCCACTGTGTATAGGGTTTCTGAGGAGTGGTTGGTGAGTTTGAACCTCTGACCTATGGTTCAAAATGACCTTGTGGTTCAAATTGACCTTGTGGTCCAGTGCTTGTCCTATAGTGTCATAAATGTAGATAGATAGATGAATGTTATAGAAAGAGGGAAATATGATTAATCATAGGGAGTTCTGATAGCATAGTGGGTTATGAGTCAGGCTGTTAACTGCAAGTTCAGCAGTTAGAAACCATCAACTTCTTGGCGGGAGAAAGGTAAGGCTCTCTGCTCCTGTAAATAATCACAGCCTCAAAAACCCTATACAGGGTTTCCATGAGGTGAAACTAACTCCAGGGCAAATAACCACCACCACCAAGGTTAATCACAATTTTCTAAAATAGATTCACTCGTACTTGAGATAGTGTTCGATAGTTTCAATTCTGTCATGATTTTTCCTACCGTGATTGCAGACAGAACATGATACACATTCTGAATTCACACCATTTCAAGACCACACATATTTCAATTCCCCAAACTATGTGAACTCAAATAGTGATGTTAAAACTCTAATGTGTTTAGGCTTTTCCTGCATAGATTATAAAAGAAAAGAAAATGTAAATACTCTTGTTGTTAAGTGTCATCTAGTCTATTCAGACCCATAATGACCCTGTAAAGTGTTTCCAAGGAGCAGGTGGTGTGCTTGAATTGCAGACCTTGCAGTTCAAAGGACTGACTTTGTAGTCTGATGCATTAGCCCACAGTGTCACGGCAGGATGCCAAAATATTATTGTACATTCCTCTAATTCAGACTTAAGTATTTCATTTTTGAGAAAATGCCATTCTTATTGCTCATTGTTTTATAGGTGTTTTATCAATAGCAGAATGCTAAATATATTGAAATGTTGGTGACTAACAATTACTAAATCTTAATAGCATCTAACAAACATTTAATCTTACTGACTCTCTGCCAATCACTGGGACATATCTTGACAGGTAACTATTATCTTTAACCTTGAAGACCACTGAGGCAAAATAGAATACGACTCTGAAGGATCTCATAAATCAGCAATTTTCTCTATAAAATAAGACACCCATTTTACCTCAGCTTTTGTGTGTCAAAACAACTCCTATGGTCACACCAAGCTACAAGTTATACACTTGTTTCATGGTCTTGGAAGACAGAGAACTAGAAAAATTTGGGCAAAATCATTATCAAACATATCAAAGAATGCAACCTATGAAGTCAGATACACCTGTGTTCAAAATCTCTTGATGTTGAATTCAGAAATTCAGTTAACATTGGTAAAGTGAAGATAATAATATAGTCACTCAAAGTTATTACAATAATTATAGATGTATAAAGTCAAGCTCACATAATAAATCACAATTCAATAAATAAAAAGTATTAAATTCCTTGTGTGACTGAAATCTTGTGCCTTTGTCTACTTTTGGGGTACCATGTCTTAAGTAAAAATATGATCTCTCAAAATTACTATGTCACTTTATCTATGGCAACATAATTCACTAACAATATGTTTAAGGGGATGTGATCATTTTAAAAAGTTATGATAAAACTGTCCAAAAATCAGGAACCTCTTCTCATTTCTTATATTTAATGTAAACCTAATTTTTCCATAATATTGTTGTTTAGTGTCCTGAGTCAGTTCCTCCTCACTGCAACCCTATATGGGGTTTCAGAGGCTGTAAATCTTTGTGAGACCAGAAAGCTTCATCTTAAGATAGTGTTTGTATGTTTTAATGAATTATGAGATGCTTTGTATCATGTGAGATGTTTTGTATCAACAGCATTTATCACATTTGATTTTTTTTTTTTTTTTTAATGTCCACCTTGACTTGACATGCTTTTGTTTTTGTTGTTAGGTGCCATGGAGTCAGTACTGACTTGTAGTGATCCTATGTACAACAGAATGAAGCACTGCCCGGGCCTGCACCAACTTTACAATTGTTACTACACCTGAGTCCATTGCTGCTGATGTTGTGCCAGTCTATCTTGTTGGGGGTCTTCTTTTTTTTTCGATCTTCCACTTTACCCAACATGATATAGTTCTCCAGGGACTGGTGCCTTCTGATAAAACATCCAAAATATGAGAGACAAAGTCTTGTTATCCCAGCTTCCAAGGAGAATTTGGACTTATTTTATTCAAAATAGATTTGTTTATTCTTTTGGCAATCCATGGTCCTTTTAATATTTTCCTCCAAAACCATAACTCAAATGCATCAGTTCTTCTATGGTCTTCCTTATTTATTCTCCAACTTTCATATGCATAAAAGGCTACTTAAAATACCATGGTGTGGGTCAGGTGTGTGTTAGTTCTCAAACTGACATTCTTCAACACTTTAAAGTGGTTGTGTGCAGCAGATTTGCCTAATGCACTGTATCATTTGATTTCTTGACTACTGCTTCCATGAGTGTTGATGGTTGATATGAGCAAAATGAATTATTTGACAACTTCAATTTTTCTTCATTTATGTGGATGTGGTTTATTGATCCAGTTGTGAGAATTATTGTTTTCTTCACATTCAGGTGCAACCCCTACTGAAGGCTGTGGTCTTTGATCTTCATAAATAAGTATTTTAAGTCCTCTTTGCTTTCAGCAAGAAAGGTTGTATCTGCACATTGCAAGTTGTTAATGAGTCTTCCTCTTAGTCTGATGCCAGTTTTTTCTTCATATAATGCAGTTTCTCAGAGTATTTGCTCAGCATACAAACTGAATAAATAAGTATGGTAAAAGAATACACCCCTGGCATACACCATTCCTAATTTTAAAACATTTGATGTTTTCTTGTTCTGTTCAAACAACTGCTAACTTGGTCTAAGTATAGATTCCTCATGAGCACAATCAAATGTTGTGGAACATTCATTCTCCACAATGTTATCCATAGCTTGTCATGATCCACACATTTGAAAGTCTTTGTGAGGCCAATAAAGCACAGGTACCATATTTCTTGTGTTCTCTGCCATGATCCATCTGATGTCAGCAATTATATCACATATTCCATGTCCTCTTATGAATGTAGCTTGAACCTCTGGAAATTCTCTCTTAATGTTTGGTTGCAGACTTTTTTATATTATCTGTAGCATAATTTTATTTGTTTATGATATTAATGATATTGTCCAATGATTTCCACTTTCTGTTGGGTCATCAATCTTTGGGATGGACAATATGGATCTCCTCTAATCAGTTGGCCAGATACTTGTCTTCCAAATTCCTTGGAATAGATGAGTGAGTGCCTCTAGATCTGCATCAGTTTGTTGAAATAGTTCATTTTTAATGTCTTCAATGCATCTTGGAATTATTCCTTCAATATAATTGGCTCTTGATTATAAGTTACCTCTTCAATTGGTTGGACACAGAACATTTCTTTAGGGTACAGTGACTCTTTATATTCCTTCCACCGTCTTTTGATGCTTTCTGCATCATTTAATATTTTGTCTCTAGAATCCTTCAATATTTTAAGTCAAGACTTTAATTTTGTCTTCAATTCCCTCAGCTTGAGAAATGGTGAGTATGCTCTTTCTTTTTGGTTTACTAACTCCAGGTCTTTTTGAATATTTCATTATAATATTTGACATTGTCTTCTTGAGCTTTTTAACCACTTCATTTCTTTATTTGCTTAGGCATCTCTATGCTGGAGAGCATGTTTCAGTATGTATTCTGATAGCCATTTTGGTATTTTCATTCTTTCTTGTTTTCTTAATGACTTTTTTGCTTTCTTGATGTCAGCCCACAACTCTTCTGATGTTTAGTGTTTAATGGATCAAATCTGATCTTTAGAAGATCTCTAAATTCCAGTGAGATATGTTCAAGGTCACATTTCAGCTCTGTGTACTCATAGATGGAGTGCACAGAAATAAAATTGACTACATCTGTGGAAAGGAATTGTGGAAAAGCTACTTATCATCAGCCAACACAAGGCCATGGGCAGACTGTGGAAAAAATCATCAGTTGCTCATATTTAAGTTAAGGCTGAAGCTGAAGAAAATTAAAACAAATCCATAAGAGCCTAATATGACCTTGAAAAGCTACAATAAACTAATTTCCCTGAAGTGTGTGTCTTCTTTCTCTAGCAGTAAATTAAGCAAAATCAAATCCTTGGACATTTAACTCATCCCTTTACAAATGAAATATTAGATTGTACATTTAACTGTATACTTTCTCTTGAATTACCATTTGTCTTCCTAAATTTTAATAGTGTAGAACTGACTTATTATATGCCTTACTTATTGAAGTTTAATGTTGAAAATTAAAGTTTTATTCATAAAAATATTTTATGTTATACTTTCTCATAATTTTTCTTTTAGTCCTAAAATTTATTTGGTATTCCCATATTACAATAACATTAGAAGTTCTTTAACATTTAATCTCCTACTCTTATCCAGATGAATCAAGTCTCTTGTATCTAAATAGCAATGATTTGTTATATTAGAATAGTATGACCATTCCTCATTGTTTTGATAATTCTGGAAACAGAGGAGAGTTTGAGGTCAAATGTCTTTGGAGAAATAAATCTCTTCTGTTGACAAATAAGTTAGCCCCAGGAGAACAGAGTTAGCAGTTCTACTCAATGATTTGGAAATATAAGCCATTTAAGTAGCACTAAAGAGCAATGAACTAGAACTGCTGTAGTTACACTATTTATGTTATTAAATTATTTAAAAGGATACAAGATAGCATGTAATAGTATTGAAACAGCAGACCAACCTCCTTTAAAAAAAAAGTTTCTGTGAGGTATGGTTAATGTTCCCTTTACTGTGATAATGTGTGTTTTTGTGTATTTTAACATAACAGAAAAAAGATTAAACTAAAAGTTCAGTGATGATATACATACTTAGGGTATGCTTCTAAGTATCAATAAGTGGCAGTGATCCAACCACACTTAGACATGTTTATCCAAATTTCAGAACATGAAATGGTTGAACCTTACTATCAGAAAAATAGGGTGTTAATTAACAACCTAATTTACAGCATTTTTTATAGCATTTATTATTCATTTAGAATCCATTTTCTTCTTCTATAACTGAATCCTTAAAAATGTCATCTGATTGCTGTGGTCTTTTGCCATTGGATATCATCTCCTTTCTAACATTAATTTTGATAACTATCATAAGCTAACAGAAAATATTTTTCTAGAGGCTTTATACAATACATGACGTAGATTGATTCCAGGAGAAAGGAAAATACATTTTCAAGGCAATGCCATTCTCTGCAAATTGTTGCTGCTACAGTGTTAATCCACCTCCATGGGGAACTTCCTCTTTTTGGCTGAGCCTTCACTTTACCAAGAATGCCTTTCTCTAGTAACAGGTTCCTCCTGATAACATCTGAAGTATAAGAGATAAAGTCTCACTATTCTCCCTTCTAAGGCACATTCTGGTAGGGTAGTGGTTATGAATCCGGCTGCGAACCTCAAGCTCAGCTGTTCGAAACTACCAGCTGTTCCGTGAGAGAAAGATGAAGCTTTCTGCTCCCGTAAAGATTTACAGCCTCGGAAACCCTGTACAGGGTCGCTATGAGTTGGAACCAACTCCACAGCACATAACAACAACAACAACAAAAGAGCATTCTGGTTACAATTGTTCCAAGACAGATTTGTTCTTTTGAAGATTCATGGTACTTTTAATATTTTTCTCTAACACCAAAATTCAAAGGCATCAATTCATCTGTGATCTTCCTTATTCATTGTCCAACTTTCACATGCATATGAGGCAACTAAAAATATCATGTCTTGGGTAAGGAGCACCTTAATCCTCAAACTGATATATTTGCTCTTAAGTAGTTTAAAGAGGTTTTTTGTAGCAGATTTGCCTAATACAATACATTAACTGATTTCTTAATGGCTGTGTCCATGAAAAAGAGTGCTGTTTGTGGACATTCCCAAAATTAATTATTTAGCAACTTTAATGTTTTCTCCAATTTTCAAATGTTATTTATTGGCCCAGTTGTGACAATTTGTGCTTTCTTTATATTGACGTGCAATTCTTATTGAGGCTTTAATTTCACATCATCTTTTCTTCTAGCAATCAAGGTTGTATCATCTGCATATCACATGTTATTAATTAATCTTCCTCCAATACTGATGCCATGCTTCTTCATATAAACCAGCTTCCTGGATTATTACTCAGCATACAGATTGAATAAGTATGGTGAAAGGATACAACTCTAGTACAAACCGTTCCAGATTTTAAGCTATTCAACCTCCCATTGTTTGTTCAAATGACTGCCTATTGGTCTATGTACAGATTCTTCATGAGCAAAATGAGGTGATCTAGAATACTCATTCTTCACAATGTTATCCATAGTTTGGTATGAATCACACAGTTGAGTGCATTTGCATAGTCAATAAAGCACAAGTAAACATCACTCTTGTATATCTTGCTTTCAGTCAAGATCAATCTGACTTTAGCAATTATATTCCTAGTTCCACATCCTCTTCTGAATCCAACTTGAAATTCTGGCAGCTCCCTGTCAATATACAGCTTCAATACTATATCAAAGCATTATTACTTCTAGCAAAGGTTTAGGGACATTAATTTTTTGAAGTAATATGTGATAGTTAAGGTTATGTATCAACTGGGCTGGGCCAGTATTCTCAGAGGTTTAGCAGTTCAGATGCAATTATCAACTCCAAACAGACATCTAGTATAATACTCTGGTAGCGTAGTGGTTACGAATCGGGCTGCGAACCTTAAGGTCAGCGGTTCGAAACTACCAGTCACTCCGCGGGAGAAAGATGAGGCTTTCTACTCCCGTAAAGATTTACACCCTCGGAAACCCTGTACAGGGTTGCTATGGGTCGGACCCGACTCGATGGCACTTAACAACAACAACAACATAATACAGTGAATCCTATGTGATCTGAAATCATTAGGCCTAATCTGATGTAATTATCCAGTATATTATAATTCCTCACTTCTATGATGCTAATGATGTCAGATGCAATCTATAGGATTAAGTTTTATCATAAACTAACCTCTTTAGTGACATTAAATGAGAGAAAAGTGAGCAAAAGAAGAGAGACCTACTAACACCAAGAAAGCAGAGCCAAAAGTGGAGTGTGTCTTATGTACTTGGGGATAATGCACTATGATGCTCCTAGGTCCAGGGAAAGATTGATGTTAAAACACATGGAGATCTCCAAGAAATGCTGGGCCTACAGATGGTGAAAGGAAACAAGGAACTTCCCCCAAAGCCAATACTTTAAATTTGGACTTCTAGCCTTATAAAATGTGAGAAAATAAATTTCTGTTTGTTAAAGTCATGTACTTTTAAAATTTCTGTTATAGCAGCACTAGATAACTGTTGTTGATCTTGTTAGGTGCCACTGAGTAAGTACCAACTCAGAGCAACCTTGTGCACCAGAGAACAAAACACTGCTGGGTCAACCTCACAATTGTTGCTATGTTTGAGTGCAATGATGCTGCCACTTGGCCAATCTATCTCACTGGGGGGAGGGGGAAAGGGGTCTTCCTCTTTTTCTCTGACCCTCCACTTTATCAAACATGATATCCTTCTCCAGTGACTGGTCCCTCCTGACAATATGTCCCGGGTATGAAAGATGAAGCCTGGCCATCCTGGCTCCTAATGAACACTCTGGATATACTTCTTACAACTGAGAACTATTTATTCTTTTGGTAGTCCATGGCACTTTCAGTATTCTCCTCCAACACCATAACTCAAATGCATCAATTCTTCAACAGTCTTCCTTATTCACTATCCAACTTTCACATGCATATTAAGTTACTGAAAATACCATGTCTTATATCAGGTGCACCTTAGTCTTCAAAATAATATCTTTGTTCTTCAACAATTTCAAGAGGTTTGTGCAGCAGATTTGCCCAATACAAAACATTGATTTCCTGAGTGCTGCTTCTTGAATGCTGATGGTTGATCCAAGCAAAATGAAGTCATTGACAACTTAAATTTTGTCACCATTTATATGGATGATATTTGTTGGTCCAGTGGTGAGGATTTTTGTTTTCTTTATATAGAGGTGCAACCCACATCAAAGGCTGTGGTCTTTGATCTCCACGAATAAATATTTTAAATCCTCTTGGATTTCAACAAATAAGGTTATATCATCTACATATTGCAGGTTCTTAATGAGCCTCCCTTCAATCCTGATGCCTCATTTTTCTTCATATAATCCAGTTTCTATGATTATTTGTTCAGCATACAGAATGAATACGTATGGTGAAAGAATACAACCCTTGCACACAACTTTCCTAATTTTAAACCATTTGGTGTTCTTTTGTTCTGTTCAAATAATTGCCCATTCTATGTATAGTTTTCTCATGAGCACAATTAAGTGTTACAGAACACTCATACTTCGCAATGTTGTCTGCAGCTTGTCATGATCCACACAATCTAAAGACTTTGAGTAGACAATAAAGTACAAGTAAACATCTTTCTGGTATTCTTTGCTATCAGCTAAGATCCATCTGACATCAGCAATGATATCCCTCATTCTACTTCCTCTTCTTAAACCAACTTGAACCTCTGGAAGTTCTCTCTCAATATGTGGTTGCATCCGTTTCTGTATTGCCTTTAACAAAACTTTACTTGATAGGGATATCAATGATATTGTACAATGATTCTCTTCACTCTATTCAGTCACCTGTCTTTGGAATGGGCCCAAATACAGATGTCTTCTGGTCAGTTGGCCAGGTAGTCATCTTCCAAATTTCTTGGCATAGATGAGAGGGTGCCTCAAGCACCACTTCACTGTGTTGAAAGATTTCAATTTGTATTCCAGCTATTCCTGGTGTCTTATTCTTGGCAATGATTTCAATGCATTTTGGACTTCTTCCTTCAGGATCATTGGCTCTTGATCATATGTTATCTCTTGAAATGGTTGAACAGTGACCATTTCTTTTTGTTATAGTGACTCTTTGGCAAAATATAAACTGAGAATAAACAGCTATAAATATCCATTAATTCTAGGAACATGGAATGTACAAAATACAAATCTAGGAAAATTGAAGGTTGTTAAAACCAAAATGGAACATATAAAGGTCAATATTATTTTCAGGCATTAGTGAGTTGAAATGGACTCATGTTGACCTTTTCAATCAGAAATCATATGTTTTATTATGCCAGCAATGACAAATTGAAGGCGAACGGCATTGCATTCACTGACAAAAAATATTTCTTCTATCTTAAAGTAAAATGCTATTTGTAATAAGATAATATCCATTCACCTACAAGGAAAACCAGATACTGTGAGTATTATTCAAATTTACTCACGAATGAGGAAAACCAATGATGAAGAAATTTAAAAATTCTATCAACATCTTCATATTGAAATTGATCAAATGTGAAATCATGATGCATTAACAATTGCTGCTGACTGGAACACAAAAGCTGTAAACAAAAAAGTTCAGTAGTTGGAAAATACGGTCTTGGTAATAGAAATGAAGCTGAAGATTACGTGACAGAATTCTGCTAGAACAATGACTTAATCGTTGCAAATACCAGTTTTATTTTGTTTTGTTTACTTTTTGTGTGTGAATTGAGTAAAGATTTATAGAACAATTCACACAGAAAACCAATCATAAGCATAGCGTCTTTACAGTGATTCATACCCTCAATGTACCATCAATTAAAAGTATTTACCTTGATACACTTAAATCGTGCCCTCCTTGCATCTTCCACTACTTTCATCTTTCCTGTGCCAACATCCTTTTATTAACAACATAAATGTCAACTATACACGAGGATCACACCAAATGAAGTGCACCATGATCAAACTGACTACAGCTATGGAAGGAGAAAATGGAGAAACTCAATATCATTAATCTAAATAAGCCCAGGAATTGACTATGGAATAAACCATCAATTGCTCATATGCACCAAGTTGAAGCTGAAGAAAATTAAGTCTACAAGAGCCAAAATATGACATAGAGTATATCCCACTTGAATTTAGACACCAGCTTAAGAACAGATTTGCTGCATTAGACCAAATTCCAGAGGAGTTGTGTGATGACATTTAGAATATATGAAGAAAGCAAACGTTCATTAAAAAGACAGGTAAGAAGGAAAAGAACAAAATGAATGTCAGAAAGTTTAAAACTTGTTCTTGAATGTAGAGATGCTAAAGTGACTGGCAGAAAGGATGCAGTAAAAGAGCTGAACAGAAAATTTCAATGGACAGCTCATGAAGTTAAAGTAATATAATTGAAATGTGCAAACACTTGGCATTAGAAAGCTGATTAGGAAAAGCACACTCAACCTTTATTGAGCTGAAAGAACTGAAGAAAAAAATCAAGACTCAGGTTACAACAAAAGGAATCTATGGGCAAAGTACTGAATGACACAGGAAGCATCAAAAGAAGATAGAAGGAATATACAGAGTCACTGTGCCAAGTAGCTTTGCTAGCTGTTCAACCATTTCATGAGGTACCATATGATAAATAACTGATAGTATAGAAGGAAGAAGTCCAAGTTACATTGAAAGTATTGGTGAAAACTAAGGTTCCAGAAATTGATGGGATACAAATTAAAATATTTCAACAAACTGATGCAGCAATGGAAACACCAGTCTATGCCAAGAACATTGGAAGACAATTACTTGGCCAACTGATTGGAAGAGATTCCTACTTGTGCCTATTCCAAGGAATGTTGTTGTTGTTGTTATGTGCCGTGGAGTCGGGTCCGACTCATAGCGACCCTACAGAGGGTTTCCGAGGCGATAAATCTTTACGGGAGCAGACCGCCTCATCGTTCTCCCGCAGAGCAGCTGGTAGTTTCAAACTGCTGACCTTGTGGCTCACAGCCCGATTCGTAACCACTAAGCTACCAGAGCTCCTTATTCCAAGGAATAGTGACCCAACAAAATTAAGATATCATTGAACAGTATCATTAATATCATATTCAAGTAAATTTTTTATGGAAGATAATATAAAAATAATTACAGAATTATATCCACAGGGAATTGCATGAAATTCAAACAGGTTTCAGAAGAGGATCTAGAAACAGATATATTAATCCTGATGTCAGATGGATCTTGGCTGAAAGCAGAGAGTACTAGAAATATTTTTACTTGTTCTTTCTTGTCTATGCAAAGACATTCACTTATGTGTATCATAACAAACTTTGGGTAACATTTTTAAAAAATGGCAATTCCAGAATACTTAATTGTGCTCATGAGGAACTTGTACATAGACAAAGAGGCAATATTTTAAATAGAACAGGGGATACTGAATGTCTTAAAATCCTTAAAGTTGTTCATCAAGAATATCTCTTTTCATAATACGTATTCAGTCTGTGTGCTGAGCAAATGACCTGATAAAGAACACAGCATCAGTATTGGAGGAAGACTTATTAGCAACCTGAGAAATGCAGATGACACAGCCATGCTTCCTGGAAGTGAAGAGTACATGAAATACTTACAGGATGGAATATACCTCTCTCTCTCCATATATATATATAGATAGAGATAGAGATGGAGATGGAGATGGAGATAGAGATAGAGACAGAGATAGAGATAGAAGGAACTCTGGTAGTGTAGTCGGTCTGCCAACTTCTAGGTTAGCAGTTTGAAACTACCAGCAGCTCCACAGGAGGAAGATGAGGCATTCTGCTCCCGTAAAGATTTACAGGCTCAGAAACCCTGTGCAGAGTCACTATGAGTCAGAGTTGACTTCACGGTACTTAACAACAACAATAACAAATAGATGTCCTCACAACTGGACTAGTAAATACCGTCATGATAGATGGAGAAAATACAGAAGTTGTCAAAGAGTTCATTTTGCTTAGATCCATAATCCATGTTCAAGGAAGCAGCAGTTAAGAAAATAAATGATTTTGCATGGACAAATCTATTGCAAAAGACCTCTTTTCATGTTAAAGAGCAAAGATGTCAATTTGAGAACTAATATGAATCTGACCCAAACCATATTGTTTTCAATTGCCTCACATGTAAAAACAAAGACTGTTGAAGAATGTATACATTTGAATTGTATTGACAAAGAATATTGAAACTATAATGAACTGCCAATGGAACAAACAAATCTATCTTGGAAGAAGTATAGCCAGAATGCTCCTTAGATGTGAGATAGATAAACTTTGTTTCTTGTACTTTGGACAAGGTAGGAAGGATAGTACCTAAAGAAATATATCATGCTTGGTAAAGTTTAGGATCTGTAGAAAAAAGTGAGACCCTCAAGAAGATAAAATGACATGTGGTAGTGACAATGGGCTAAAACACTTTGAGAATGGCACAGGATCGGACACTGTGTCATTTTGTTGCACATAGGATCCACCACTTGTCTGTCAGTTTGTTGTTCTCTGACAACTTGCATGTTCTGGTGATGCTGGAAGCTATGCTACCTGTATTTTAAATACCAACAGGGGCACCATTGCAGACAGATTTCAGATGAGTTTCCAGACTAAGACAGACTAGGAACAAGAAGAGGCAGACTGCTCCTGAACTTTAAGCCACTGAAAGTCTTATGAATAGCAGTGGAACATTGTCAGAGATGGTGCCAGAAATAAAAATATTATGGTTATCAGCATATACAGAGATATAATACTGGAAGATGAACTCCTCATATTGGAAGGCACTCAAAATACGACTGGGGAAGGGGTGTCTCATCAAATTAGAGTTGACCATGATGATGTGTTTGAAGTAATCCTTTCAGGATGTTCAACTCAAAATGAGGAGATGCAGTACAACTGAAAATGAGGAGAAAGAGCAATAAAGAGTAATAATCAGATGGGAATGCAATAGTTGCAAACAAAGAGAAAGTATCAGTGGGTGGAAAATATGGTCTTGGTGATAGAAATGATGTTGAAGTTTAATGATAATAATTAGAATATGGAGTGCATGAAATATGAGTTTAGAAAAATTAGAAGTTGTCAAAAATAAAATGGAATGCATAAAGACTGATACAGGCATTGTTGTTGTTGTTGTTGTTAAGTGCCGTCTAATAGGTTCTGACCCACAGCGACCATGTATAGGATTTCTGAGGAACAGCCGGTGAGCTTGAACCACTGACCTTGCAGTTCAAACAGCTTTGCAGTATGGCGCATTCACCCATAGCACCACACCAGGACTCCAGTGAGCTGAAATGGTTATTTTGAGTCTGATAGTCTTATGCTTCATTATGTCTGAAATGACAAATTCAAGAATGATATTATCATCAAAAAGAATATTTCAAGATCTATCTTGAAGTATTAAGTTGTTTGTGATAGGAAAATGAACATAAGCCTACATGGAAGTCATTAATTAATAGGATTATTATTCAATTTTATTCAATAACTTCTAAAGTAAGTAATAATGAAATTGAAGAATTCTACCAACTTCTTGGGTATGAAATTGATCAAACATGCAATCAATATGTATTAATAATTAATGGTGGTTAGAATGCAAATGTTGGAAACAAAGAGGAATGATAAGTAGTTGGAAAATACGGCCTTGGTGATAGAAATGATGCTGGAGATTCTATGATAGAACGATATAAGTCCAATAACTTATCATTGCAAATAACTTCTAAACAACCTATAGCATAAATAATTATACAGGTGGACCACACTGGATGGAATACACAGGAAGAAAATTAACTAAATTTGTGTGATATGTGGAAAACCAGATATCATGAGCCTAGACAAGGCCAGAGGCAGACTATGGAACAGACCATCAATTAATTGTTCATTGGTGAAAGAAAGGCAACCCAAAGCAATGCAGAAATCATCAAACAATGTCATTAATATCACATGCAAGTAAAATTTTGGTGAAGATAACTCAAAAATGTCTACAACAGTACATCAACAGGACACTACCAAAATCTCAAACTGGATACAGAAGAGTACATAAAACTAGAGATGTTATCACTGATATCAGATGGATTTGGTCTGAAAGCCGAGAATAAAATAAAGATATTTACTTTTGCTTTATTGACTATGCAAAGGCTTTAGACTGTGTAGCTGATGACAAACTATGGCTAACACTAGAAAGACTTGGATGTTACAGAACACTTGATTGTGCTCATAAGGCAGAGATCAAAAGAAAGTCAGTGATTAGAATGTAACAAGAGATACTGAATAGTTTGAAATCAGTAAATGTTTGTACCAGAGTTGTATTCATTAACCAAACTTATTCAACTTGTATGTTGAGCAAATAATCTGAAAAGCTTTATTATAGGAAGAAGAGTGTGGCATCGAGATTGGAGGAAGATTCATTAGCAACTTGTAATATACAGATAATACAACCTTGCTTTCAAAAAGAGAAGACGACTTAAAATATTTAGTGATGAAGATCAAATACAGCCGTTAGTATGAGTTGCACCTCAATGTAAAGAAAACAAAATTCTCACAACTGAACAAATAAATAATACCATGATAAATTGAGAAAATATTGAAACTGTCTAATACTTCATTTTTATTGCATTCACAATCAATACTCATGGAAGCAGCAGCCATGAAATCAACGATGCATTGTTGTTGTTGTTATGTGCCGCGGAGTCAGTTCCGACTCATAGCGTCTCTGTAGAGGGTTTCCGAGGCTGTAAATCTTTACGGAAGCAGAATGCCTCATCTTTCTCTCGCGGAGCAGCTGGTAGTTTTGAACTGCTGACCTTAAGGTTCACAGCCCGATTCATAACCACTACGCTACCAGAGCTCCTTACTGATGCATTAAGTTAGGCAAATTTGCTTGACAAGAACTTTTTAAAGTTTTCATGAGTGAAGATATCAGTTTGAGAACTAAGATGAACCTGACCCAAGTCATGATATTATAGTTGCTTCATATGCATGTGAAAGTTGAACAGTGAATAAGAAAGACCCTAAGAAAAAAATGATGCATTTGAGTTGTAATGTTGCAGATGAATATAGAAAGTACTGTAAGCTGCCATCTGTGTGGGAAGAAGAATGCTCCTTAGAACAAGGATGTGAAACTTCATCTCTCATACTTTTGACATATTAATGATCAGGAAAGTGGAGTATTGGTGAAAAAGAGGAAGACTCCCAATGAGAAGGAATGGCACAATGGTAGCAGCAAAGGGCTCAAGTGTTAACAAAATTTTGAGGACGGTCAGGAACTGGCCGTTTTGTTCTGTTGTGCATAAGGTTGTTATGTGTTGGAATTGACTTGACGACACCCAATAATACTGGCGAATAATACTAGTATATTCCAAGATTCTGTTGAGGCAGAGAATTACAGGTTAAATTGTGCTGCTTTGTGGTTGTCTTTGATACTTTCCATGAGGATTTACGTGTAAAATTTAAAAGCCCATGGCAGAAAGGAGAGTTGAAGGTACTTCCCCATCCATGGGAAATGAGGAACACAATCTACATGAGTGAGTCAGTTTTAATGGCCATTTAGGACCCTGGGAGCCAGGGGCACAAACATAATGGGAGACTCCAAGAGGGTAATTTAAAGATCTCAGAACCAGGGTTTATGGCTATGAAGGCTTATTGTTCTATGCAAATCAATATTTCAAAACAAGTGCAAAAGTAGAATTATCTAAAAAAATCATGTGAGGAATTTGGAAATCAACCAAAGGAAATTCAGAATTCCAGCCTGATTTTCCTATAAGCTGTGACAATGCCTTCTCACTTGTCACTTCTTTGAATGAATATTTTGATGTTGTTGAGCAGGCCCTATTTAAACTGACCTTGTGGCCCAGTGCATTATCTTGCACCACCGCACTCAACAAAAATTTTTGATAGATCCTCAAATAGCTGTGTTCTGAGAGTTTCACACTCTACTTCTTTAACTTGTCAAGTATTCTTCAGAACTCATCTCCTAGTTTTTGATCATATATATCAATAATTTTTGCATTAACAATTTAAACTCTGTTCTTTAACTCCAGGCTCTGATCTCCAATTACTATTTGGAAACTCTACCTGCATGTATTTAAGGTGTATGTTAAACGTAACAAGTAAATAACACAGGTTCATCTCATTTTCAGTCTTATGTGTCAAGTTCAGTAACTATCTTGGTATTTCCTATCTCATTCTCCATAACCAATTCATCAGTAACTCTACCCCCATTCTGAATAGCTCTTGTTTTTCTAAAGTCCAGACACTCATTGTTGGTAGTCTTTTAATAATTAAATACATAGTACATTAAACTCTGATACTATGAATATTGTTCTCCAAATTCAAAAGTATGGCCAGAATGCTCCTTCCAAACAAGGATGTCGAGTATACCTCTCTCCCACTTTGGGCATGTTGTCAGGGAGAAACAATCACTGAAGGACATCATGCTTTGTAAAACAGAGGGTTAGCAACAGAGGAAGAACCCCAGCAAGATGGACTGACATAATGACAGTGACAATGGGTTCAAACATAGCTACAATTGTGACACAGGAAGACACAGGAAAAGATGACACAGGAAGAAGGGGCAGTGGTTCACTCTGTTGTGAATTGGGTTGTATTGGCTCCTTAACACTAATAACAATAATAACAACAAATTCAACCCTAAGTTTTATGTACATATCATGTAAGAATACCACGCACACTGTATGTATAGTAAGTACACACACATCATATAGGAGATATACAAGTGCAGTTTAGTCTGTTCTGACTCAGAGCAATCATGTGTAGGGTTTCTGAGGAGATACTAGTAGGTTTAAACCATTGACCTTGTGGTTCAAACCCACCTTGCAATCCAGTGCTTATCCTACAGCACCACACTTGGACACACAGTATCTCTCTCTATCTCTCTATTTCTATCTCTGTCTCAATATCATCCTATATCTATATCAACTCCTGGTGTGGTGTTGTAGGATTAGCACTTCACTGTGAACCACAAGGTCAATACTTTGTAGGCACTCATTTACCAGATGCTCCGTAGAAACACTACACTAGGTCTCTGTGAGTCAAAACTAACTTTATAGCACTTAACTATATATATGATGTATATGTACATCATACATAATGTATGATGTATATATACGTACACACACACACACATATATATATATATATTTTAGACATATATTATATATATTAGACATACATATTAATTATACATATAGTAAATATATACATATAATATATATAAAATATGCATATATATAGCAGCGTAATGGTTATGAATCGAACCACAATGTCAGCAGTTTGTAACTACCAGCTGTTCCACGGGAGAAAGATGAGGCATTCTGCTCCTGTAAAGATTTACAGCCTCGAAAACCCTGTACAGGGTCACTGTGAGTCGGAACCAACTCGATGGTACACAGCCACCACCACCACCATATAT
>NW_006408527.1:32464610-32469687 GCF_000296735.1 Chrysochloris asiatica | reverse complement strand
ATATATGTCTAATATATATATATTTAAGAGCCAATAGATATAGATAAAGAGATGGAGATTGAGAGGGAGAGAGAGAAAGTGTGCATCCAGGTATACTGCTATAGGATAAGCACTGGATCACAAGGTGGGTTTGAAATACAAGGTCGGTGGTTCATATCCACTAGCAGCTCCTCAGAAACTGTACATAGGGATTCTATAAGTTGGAACAGACTAGATGATATTTATCTATCACTTATCTTAAATAAGCTGAAATTGTAAATGTTTATAATAATGTGTATGTTATAGATACACTAATGTATATATTATATGCATATATATTTAAGATTTCAGCACTCTTTGAAGTAACAGAGTTCATTGATTTTAAAATCTATATGACATGTGTGATTTCATGTACATTGTAAAAAATTTTTAATTCATTCATCCTGAATTTTGAACCATGTTCTTCCTCAGTGCTAGTTTTACTAATGTTTTTTCAGTTTAAATAACTATATAGAGGTGATTCCCCATGATTAGCTACACCATATTTTTTAGTGCAAATAATGCATATTGCACATTTTTTTTGCCAACCATGCCCTCCCCTCTAGGTATTTTTTTAAGCACACTACACTAAATTTAAAAAAAAATAAAAGTGTAAAAATATTAAAACAGTATTTACAAAAATACCTTTGGGGGAGTGTGTGGTAGACAAAAACATTATAATGAGGATGATATTTATATTAAAATTTGATGGAGTTTAGAAACCAAGAGCCAAAAGTCATTGTGAATGTTTGAAAGAATACATCCTGAAATGGCAATGTTGCTCTTAGTCTTCATGTTTTGCCCACAGAAAATAATTCTAGTTTCTCTGAGGGTTAGTGTTTGTAGCAATGAGATGAAGCAATTCTAATTTGAGACAGGCTGATGTCTTACTTAATTTTGTACACATGACAATAGTATTTGCATTTAAAATGCAGCTTTACTGATATAGAATACAATTTCCTTTTCATATTATTTTATCCTAGGAAATAGAGTTATCTCTGCTGGCAAATTAGTGGAAAATTTTCCTATAAATAAGAGTATGCTGAATATTACAGCAACTTATTTAATTACCATAGTTGTGATTTTCAATTTATTTGAAGATTAATTATAACATTATTTTAGTAGGAATGATATTTAGTGGCTAATGTAGATTATTTTGCTTTCCTAGGAAATTTCATGTTTAAATGAACTGTATTTCTATATAATGCAATTTCAGCATTATATTATGTACCCTGTAATATAAATGAAACCTAAATTACTGCATTTTGCAAAATCAGTACACACAAAGTGATATCTAGGGAATTTCCTTTTTACATACCAAGCAAAATGTAATGATATAACCATTGTAACTTATGAATAGCTGGGTTTGTTGGGTCTGAGATGAGCAAGTTTTCATGTGAAAATTAAGTAAGATATTTAGAATAAGAAATAAGAGAATATATGAGAAAACTTCACTGATTTCTGTGTTACTCAACTTTTTATTGTCATCTTAAGTCACTTTTATGTATGAATACATGGATCATGAGAGAGATGGTGTTAAATAGAAGTCCGGTGTTTTATATGTCAGAGTCATAATCAGCTCTTTTGGTTGGTGGATGTGTACAGTAAGAATATGACAATTGCAAAACATCTTTTGTAGTTTCATGGAATCGCTACTCCTTGTGACATAAAAGAGTAGTTGGATGAATAAGAACCCTGTATAATGCTAGTAGCAAAGGAGTAGCTTTCTCTAGTGAGAACTTGAGTAATCCAGGGAAGGATAGAGAAATAAGATGACTCATCAGGCACAGTATTTCCAGGGTCTAAAACTGCTATTCACTTTAAATCTAATTTTTGACATTTTGCTTTCTGGTGTGGTACTCTAGGATAAACCCTAACTGCTAACCACAAGGTCAGTGGTTTAAAACCACCAACCAGTCACTGGAAACCCAACACAGAGTAGCTAGGAGTTGGAACAGACTTGAAGGACTTTAACAATAACAATAAACTCATAGTGCTATTTGGCTTAAAAAGTCATTCTTTTGTTTACATGCACTCAAGAATACCAATATAGTGACTGCTGTAGAGTCCAAGGTCATTCCAAAAAGTCACATCACAACTCTTAATTTTAAAATAAAATGCTACCATGTTAAAAGTAATACAAGGACAGATTCACAAGGCTACTCAAGACAGACTGCAGCTTGGAGTTTGAAGAATTCCACTATTTTCTAAGGCACATAAATAATCCAGTTTGATAAAAAGTCGGTACCTGTGCCAGTTATGTTCCAATCAATCATATCAGAAATTTGAACATGAAAATTTTATTATAAACAATCATTAATTGATAAAAGGTAGATAAAGCTATAAAGAAGTCCTTGTGTGGTGCCATGGGCTAATGCGCTGGACTGTCAGTTGGAACTACAATGTTGTCAGTTCAAGCTCGCCAGTTGGTCCTGGAAAATGCTCAAAAGGATTGCTGAGTCGGAACTGACTTAACAGCATTTAACAACAACAACAAATGTATAAAGAAGTACTCTAAGGAATACAGAAATAGTAAATGGAAAAAGGAACTAGTATTACATCTCTGGGTGAGTAAGAATGAAAAATAAAGGAACTAAATGCTCAGAAGATGCTTCCCTCATCATTTAACAATAAGATTCAAACTTGTTGGAGAGAGTTGGGCTACCACAGGAGCACCCAGACTGCTGTGACAAATTTGCCTGAGGGTCAAGTAAAAGCTGGTTTTGTAAGACCAACCTGCAGGGTAGTAGAGAAACTTGGTGATGATAGTGGGTCCAGAAAACAAACTCAAGATATTAATTATTTGCTAAGGCACTCAGGAAGGAACACTGGTAGCGTAGTGGTTATGAATTGGGCTGCTAACCTCAAGGAGAAAGATGAGGCGTTCTGCTCCCATAAAGATTTACAGCGTTGGAAACCCTGTACATGGTCACTATGAGTCAGAACCGACTCCACAGCACATAACAACCACCACAAGGCACTCAGGGAATATTACAATGATTGATATAGCCTAGTTATTACCTATACAAGGCAGGGCCTTGGGTATTTTCATGGATAGCTTTTAAGTGAATTAATTACCTTTTATGTGTGTGCTGTTTTTAGTGTTAAATAATTCCTTGTAAAGTTTTTTTTTGGGAAAAGGATGACCAATAGAGGAAAAGGACATTTTTATTTTCCCTCTTTGTATTATTTTCTTGTACACATTTAAATTACATGCAACCAAGTAAATATTTTAGAGAGTAAGAAGAGTTATCAGTTAACTGTAAATGATGAACATGGACTCAAGAAATCAAATTAAGGTGTATAATTATACTTTTGATTGATAAATCATAACAGGTGTGCCAGGTGTGATGCTGGTGAAGTGCGCAAGGATGCTGTGAGAATAGTAGAAGTTACCCCTGGTCTTAGGAATGATAGTCAGGGAGGCACTTTAAGCAAGGCATATGAGTAGGAGTTTGCAGGAGAAAGGAAGGAGGATGTGCTATCCGAGGAAGCAGCTGGTCTGTGGTTGAGCATTTGTGAAAGCGTGGATTTGAAGAACTTACAGGGGTTGAATGGTTGGAGGTGATAAAATGACTGAAAAACTGCTGACAGATGAGGCTTCAAGAAATACTGTGGTAGTAGTGCGCTGCTGAGATAGTTCAGACTTGTGACTCTACATAGGGTTTCTCAGACTGTAAATCTTTACAGGAGCAGAAAACCACATCTTTTTCCCATGGAATGGCTGGTAGTTTTGAACTGTGGATCCTGAGGTTAGCAGCCCAATTGGTAACCACTACACTACCAAATTTCCTGTTGAGAAACACCATAAATCAGATTATTCATGGTCTCATAGGTCTGTATGGAAAGGACATTATGTAGGAGGGAATCTCTGTGTATTACAAATGGTTAACATGTTGGGCTTCTGACAATAATGTTTCGTGGTTGAGACTATTCAGAGGCATCTCAGAAGTATGGGCTGGTAATATACTTCTGAAAAATCAGAGTAGAAATTGACTCAGTAGTTATTTTTATTTCAGTTTTTTTAGACAGAGTTGAAATGTACAATTTTACATTGATTCTGGAATGCTTACGTTTTCATATTTTCACATCTCTGAAATTGGGATAAGGCTTAGGTCTGGTGATAGCTTTTCTAAGACATGCATAAGACAATAAATAGTGTATTTTATAATCAATGGCTTTTTAAATTCGGTAAAATATGGTATTTAGGGAATAAAGGCTTAAGGACTTGGTGGTTGTTGTTGTTATGTGCCGTGGAGTCGGCTCTGACTCATATCGACCCTACACAGGGTTTCCGAGGCTGTAAATCTTTACGGGAGCAGATTGCCTTGTCTTTCTCCCTTGGAACCACTGGTAGTTTCAAACTGCCGACCTTAAGGTTCGCAGCCCAATTGGTAACCACTATGCTACCAGAGCTCCTTAGGGACTTGGTAGTGTCATGGAAATCAAGAATAGTGGACTAGAGCAGACAAATGATGGTGGGGCTCCAGGTTCCAGCAAAGAAAAGGAGTTATGGGAACTTTATTTATTTCTCATTTTTTTGTTTTTATTTTCAAATATGATAAAGTTGCAGCTAGAAAAGTCAGTAGTTCATAGGCACAGATTGTGAAGTAGACGATCTATATTTTTATGTTGATATCAAATTTGATTTATATGTTTATGAAATATTTTCCAACTTCTTCTCTAGGTCTGCAGTTTTTATTATTAGGCCATGTGTTTGTAAACTACCTCTGCCTGTCAGTTTGTCCTATTGTGGTAGATTATTCATTGATATGATGCTGGAAGCTATACCATAACTGGTACTTCAAATACCAGTATTTAAATATGTCATATAGAAGCCTAAAGTTTATATTATATGTCAGATATGTAATAGGATTTCATTTTATTTGGATCCATGATTAGTGGCCATAGAAACGGAAGTCAAGAAATAAATGATGTATTGCACTGGTAAAAGCTGCTGCAAAATACCTCTTCAAAGTATTCAAAACCAAAAATATCACATTGAGAATTAAGGTGCACCTAACCCAAGCGATCAATGGCATATTCAATTGTTTCATAT
>NW_006408527.1:32460823-32464510 GCF_000296735.1 Chrysochloris asiatica | reverse complement strand
TTAATGAATAAAAAGACCAAAGTAGAATTGATGCATTTTAAAACTAAATTTACCATGGACTTCCAGCAGAAGAATGAACAAATCTGTCCTTAAAAAGTACACTCATAATGTTCCTTAGAACAGAGGATGGTGAGACTCTGTGTCTGTTACTTTGGACATGTCATCAGTAAGCACTAGTCCCTCAAGAAGGCCATAATGCTTGGGTAGGCAGAAAAGATGAAGACCTATTGTTGAAATGGACTGCCACAGTGACTGCAATAATGGGTTCAACCATAGCAACGATTAAGAGGATGGCACAGGACTGGGCAATGCTTTGTTCTCTTGTGCATAAGGTTGCTATGAGCTGGACTCAACTGGACACACCATGATGGATAATATAAAGTCATTTATATACAATTATATATTATAATCAATTATATATATAGTTGTTGTTGTTGTTAGATGTGGTTCAGTCAGTGTCAACTCATAGTGATATACAATAGAACAAAACATTGCCAGTCCTCTGCCATCTTCACAATTGCTATGATTGAATCCATTGTTTCAGCCACTGTATCAATTCATCTATTTGAAGGTCTTCTTTTGTGGCACAGTGGTTATGAATGTGGCTGCTAATCTCTCGGTCGGCAATTTGAAACTACCCTCTGTTCCACGGGAGAAAGATAAGGCTTTCTGCTCCCGTAAAGATTTACAGCCTTGGAAACCCTGTACAGGGTCGCTATGAATTGGAACCGGCTCCACGGCACATAACAACAACAACAACATACTTTAATGGTGTGGCACTGTGGGATAATGTGCTGGACTGCAAGGTCAGTTTGAACCACAAGGTCAGCAGTTCAAACTCCCCAGCTGCTCCTCAGAAACCTTATACAGGGTTGCTATGAGTTGGAACTGACTCGACAACACTTCACAACAACAACAACAATACTTTACCCAATTCTAGTGGCTCTGTAGGATGAGCACTGGACTGCTAACCACAAGGCTGACAACTCAAACCCATCAGCTTCTCCAAGAAAGAAAGATGAGGCTTTCTGTTCCCATAAAGATTTACAGCCTTCGGAACACTATACACATTTCCTATGAGATAGAATCAACATAAGGGCAGTGGGATTTCTTTGGGTATAACTTATCAAGGATGATATCATTCTCTAGAGACAAGTTCCTTCTGATAACATTTTCAAAGTAGGTGAGGCAAAGTCTTGCCATCCTCATTTCAAAGGAGAATTCTGGCTGTACTTCTACCAAGACAGATTTGTTTGCTATTTTGACAGCTTGTGTTAATTTCAATATTATTTGCCAACACTATAGTGCAATTTGATTAATCTTTCTCAGGTCTCTTTATTCACTGTCTAGTTCCCACATGCACATGAGGCAATTAAAAATACTGTAGCTAAGGGATAAATATGTACTCTAAGGAATACAGAAATAATCAATGAAAAAAGGAACAAGTCCTACTGTTAAAAAGACAAAGACAAATCTGTGTTGGAAGACGTACAGCCAGAATGCTCGTTAGAAGCCAGGATAAGCCAACTTTGTCTCTCACACTTGGGACATATTATCAGGTGGGACCAGTCCCTGGGAAAGGACATCATGCTTGAAAAGGTGGAGGGTCAGTGAAAAAAGAGGAAGACCTCTAATGAGATAGATTGACACAGTGGTTACCACAATGGACTGAAGTGTAGTAGTGATTGTGAGGTGGGTACAAGACTGAGCAGTGTTTTGTTCTTGTTGTGAATAAGGTCACTATGAGTTGGTACTTACTCAATGGCACCTAACAACAACAAAAACAGTTCAACATTTCAGGGTGTGATATATAGCTATATGAGTCCTAGTGTGTGGTGTCGTAGGATAAGCACCGGACCACAAGGTCAGTTTTAACTGCAGTTGTTTCAAACTCACCAGCTGCCCCTCAGAAACCCCATATGAGGTAGTTATGACTCAGAACATGCACCATGGTACTTAAAAACAGTAACAGTAATCATATATAGGAGTATAGTGGCTTTATAGGATACTTATTAAGCTAAGAAACTCAAGGTTAGAGGTTCAGTCCATTAGTTATCAGCAGGAGAAAGATAAGGTTTTCTGCTCTTGCAAATATCTACAGCCTTGGGAACTCTAAGCAGGTACAGTATGTTGTTGCTGAGTGCTACTGTGTAAAACTCTGTAGGGTTTATGAGGATGTAAATCTTTGTGGTAGCAAAAAGCCTCACCTTTACCCTGGTGGGCTGAACCACCAACTGCAGGCCAGTGCTTATCCTACAAAGCCTCAGCACTCCCCACATTTTAACAAAGGGAGTCTAAAGCAAAAGTAATTAACTTTAAGTCCATGCTTCCCCAATCGTTTGACTGTAAAAAAAAATAATAATAAAAATAAATATATGTATATATGGAGCTCTGGTAGCGTAGTGGTTACGAATTGGGCTGCGAACCACCAGGTCAGCAGTTCGAAACTACCAGCCGCTCGGCGGGAGATAGATGAGGCTTTCTGCTCCCGTAAACCCTGTGCAGGGTCGCTATGGGTCGGAACCGACTCGACGGCATATATATATATATGTTGTCAAGTGCCATTGAGTCAGTTCCGACTTATAACGACCCTGTATAGAGTTTCCAAAGAGTGGCTGGTGGTTTGAACCAGTGACCTTGTGGTTCAAAGTCCAGTGCTGGGCTCCGTATAGGGTTTCCGAGGAGTGGCATTAAAGAAAGGGAGGAAAGAAGTGAGAAATACGAATGTATTGCAGGCAGTTTCTTCCTATAATCCACAAGTTTGTTTTGGTTTGTTTGTTTTTGTGTTTGTTTTGGAGGTATATGGACTTCTCGTGTGGTGTTGTTAAATGCAAGGTCGGTGGTACAAACCTATCAGCAGCTCCTTTGGAACCCTACACAGGGTCACTGTGAGTCAGAACCAACTATATGTCACACAACAAAAAATAAACCGATATTGAGCCTTGGTGTTGTGCTCTAGGATAAGCACGGGGCTGCTAACTGCAAGGCTGCCAGTTGAAATCTACCAGTCAGGCTCAGAAACTCTACACAGTGTCTCTATGAGTCTGAATCCAGTCAACAAAACACAACAAACTAACAGATTTGTCTCAGTTTCTCACTATTTAATTTTTCCAGTCCTGTTGGTTAAAGGGAGAAAAATGTAATAATGATAGTTTTATTTTGTGCATATAGGTAGGAATATAAGAGCAGAATTTTAAAAGTTTATGGGAAAATTCCATTATCTTTAAATCCCATTTTCCCATGACTGTTTCAAGCCCCTTAATTTGTATATATGTAAACAGGTGAATTTATATAGAGAGAGTTATATGTTGGATATATCAGCATAAATATCAAATCACAGAGAAATAGAATAATTTTTAAATCTCTGGCTAACCTAGTAATATTTTTGTTGCTTTCTAATAAAATACAGATTAAAAAAAATAGACATCAAACATTCATTTGATCTTATAATAAAAGTTTTAAATAAGTCAAGAAGATTAATTTCAAGCAAAACATGTTGAACTTTATTTCACTTGTAATTGTTTTTGGAAGAAGGGAGCAAAGTCACTATTATCAATCACAAAAATTTGTTGAGTACTTTTATAGTACCTTGAACTAAAATTAAGTTTAACTGAAATATTCACGTGGAAACAAAACTATTTAGAGAAATTGGGAATCAGTTCAAATTTTCTTGAGCAGCATGGGGAA
>NW_006408527.1:32443958-32460342 GCF_000296735.1 Chrysochloris asiatica | reverse complement strand
GATTAAATTTATGATACAGTTACAATATATTTTTCTATTGTTCACATTAGGAAGTATACTGGATGTGTTGCTTAAGTGAAGTTTATAATATATGCTTGTCCGTTTCATGGGTCTTACACTACATTTCAGTATTACAGATAATTGCAAAAGTACTCATTGCTGTGTCTTTACATTGAAAGCATTATAGACCCTATTTATGATTGTACATGTAGACAATAATGAGACATGCAAACTCCTGCAATGTTTGTAACTGTCATCTACTTTTTAAGAAGTAAATTATGATGCAATTTTTAGGAATAAATTGGAGTTAAATTTTATATTTTATATAGATTGAAATATGAGGGAGCTTCAAAATATTTGTGGAAAAAAATCCATTATCTGTCAATTCCATTTTCCCATGAACTTTTTGAAGCTGACTCATATATATGCACCTTTGCTTTTGTGTAGTTAATTATTGGATGCTTCTTTTTTTAAATATGCAGGAGGAAAATAGATTCAAATACAGATCTTAATGTATAAATGCTTTGAAGTCAACCTCCACTTAAGATCACTTAAAAGAAATTTTGGAACTATTTGAGTAATCATAAAATGCCACATGCATTGTGTTGTATATTAAACCTGTCACAATACAATACAGTAATTACATAATCTTACATGCAAACTGGAATATAATCATAGATACATGTTTTAGTTACATTTAAATCATTTGTTCAGAAAGTTAAATATATTTAAAGCCACTCTTGATCTCTTTTTATTCACATGCTTGTACTCCAAGACTGATTATGAGAAAAAATATTATTTACAATTCATCTCATTTTAGAATTTTTTTTCTGGATTATGCGATTACCCCAGGACTGCAAACCACAGGCTCTGAGGTTAGAGACCACCTACCACTCTGTGGCAGAAAGAAGATGCTTTCTGCTCCCACGAAGATTTAAAAACCTGGGAAACCTTATTTAGGGTCACTATGAGTTAGAACTGATTTTATAGTACTTAACAACAGATGCATTTGCTTATTGATAACAACATTGTATTTTATACTTTGGTAATAATGAAAATTGAAGTTAATTTAACTGTAATCAATGTAGTGAAGAAATATTTAAAATTATATATACATGCTCCTTTTAATAATGACAAATTGAAAAATATTTAAAGGAACATAATCTGATATTATATTTATACATCTATGAATTTTATGATCTAAAGGGGCATATCAAATACAAAACTGCTGACACAGTGAAGGATTATACACTATAATGCAACACGATCATTAAATGATGTGCAAACATCCTATCAGAGTGGTGTGCAAGATCCCGGAACATATGGCTCTGTACATTTTTTGTCTCAATAACTACAGATTCTGTCCAGAGATTTTTGTTGATTTGTACAAAATCTCTTGATTAGAATCCTCAACCATCTGCTGTAGGATGGCAATGTACGAAAATGTCAGCAGAAAGAGCAGAGCTTAAAATCTATTTGTGGAAGGATTTCAAGTTAGCAAAACCAGAAGGAAGACAATGCGTTCAGCTTCTATGTGGTCTGGAGCTATTTTATGTTGAGAGCAAATGAGAGTAAAAAATGTCTTCCACAATAAAAGCAAAACCAATCACACAACATTTATGTTATCTCTTTTTTGCAACTCACAAAGCTGTAAGTTCTTTCTCATCATCCATGAGAACAAAATAGATGTGCATTGTACTATTCTAATAATACATTCTAAAGATTTTGATATTTTTCTGAAACATGAAGTTAATAAGTTTGTTAAAGGATAAACTTGAAGATATTAATATTAGTTCATATCGATGCTATATCTTTTTAAATTTCCTTTTAACCTTCTACGATTGTTGACAGTCTGGGTTTGATACCACCATGTCATAAAACCTAGCTTTCATTGGTCATAATGATTGCCATTAGTCATAAATTTCATATCTATTTTTCAATCATTAGTACAGTCCTTATATTCTATCCTATTCATCTTTCAACACATTGCATACATTTTTCCTTCCACTGCTATAAGCTACTCTATATTTAATAAAATAAAAATATTTTTATTTTTATTTGAAAAATGCATGCATTTCACAAGCATTTACTCTTCTTTAAATTCTTTCTAAGTGGTAATTTCATTCAACACTTTCATGGTTGAGCACCAACTCTCCCAGAATTCAGTCCCAAAGTTTCTATTTCTGCTGGGTATATCACAATAACTTCAAATACATAGTCAACAAATATGAGCCTCCTCAAAAAATCTCCCCACTTAACTAACTAAAAGACAAAATTTAAAAACAACACCGACCCCATCTTCTCTTTCTTACTTTCTTGTTGTTGTTGTTGTTGTTAAGTGCCGTCAAGTCGGTTCCGACCCATAGCGACCCTGTACAGGGTTTCCGAGGGTGTAAATCTTTACGGGAGTAGAAAGCCTCATCTTTCTCCCACGGAGCGGCTGGTAGTTTCGAACCGCTGACTTTTTAAGGTTCGCAGCCCGATTCGGTTAAATACATAAAGATTCATAGAATCTATAGTATTTTTGAAAGAAAAAAAAACAAAATCCTCCACAAAATTTGTCCCTTGAATTTTAAACAAGATAAATTAACTTTCATGAGTAAATGAAACAAAGAATAAATGAAATAAATAAAAACATTTCTCATTGAACAAAAAGACATATCCAGTAAGCTACATCTGAATAAATTATTAAAATGCCTTAAAACATGAATTCTGGAAACAGAAATGGCATGCATAAAAATGGCTTGACCACAAAAATTAACTAAAACATTTAGTCTAAATCAATGGCTCTCAACTAGTGCGATCCCCACACAGATACCACTAAGGGCAACTTGTGACAATTTCTAAAGACATTTTTAGGAGCTCTGGTAGCGGAGTGGTTACGAATTGGGGTGCTAACCTCAATGTTGGCAGTTCAAAACTACCAGCTGTTCCATGGGAAAAAGATGAGGCTATCTATTCCTAGAAAGATTTGCAGCCTCGGAAACCCTGTGCTGGGTCACTATGAGTCAGAACCAACTCCACCGTACTTAACAACTACAAAAGACATTTTTGTTGCTAACATTTGTAGGGGAAGATACTGATATATAGTGAGTACAGACTCGATACACTGGCAAGTAATTTACAGAAATTCTCTTCCTCTCCCTCAATAAAATGTTGTTTTTAAGTGCCATCGAGTGAGTTCTGAACCACAGTGGCCCTGTATAGGGTTTCCAAAGAGCAGCTGCTGAGCTTGAACCACCAACCTTTCAGTTCAATGCAAACTTACAGTCCATTGCATTAACACGCAGCAACACACCAGGACATAAGAAAAATATATCCTACCTCAAATGTTAATAATTCTGAATTCAAATATGATCTACATAAATGTGAAATAAGTTTTGGAATATTAGGCAATTCTAAAAACAAAACCTGATAAGGAGTATTTAGAACTAAAACTTCCAGTTATATTTCCAATAAATCATAAATTCTTAGAAAAAGGAAGATTTGGAATAAAATTGTTTAATGTATTTGTTATTGGATGACATTCAGTCAGCTCCCACTCACAGCACAACAGAACAAAACACAGCCTTTGTCCTGCATCATTCTTTCAATTGTGGTTATGTTTGAGCCCAATGTCGCAGCCACTGTGTCAGTCCATCTCTTGGGGGCCTTTTACTTTTTCTCTGACTATAGACTTTAACAATCATGATGTCCTTTTTCCAAGAATTGGTCCCTTTTGATAACATGTCCAAAGTACATGAGATAAAGTCTTGACATCCTCACTTCCAAGGAGTATTCTGGCTGTATTTCTATAACAGATTTATTTGTTCTTCTGGAATTTCAAGGTATTTTTCCCCATTTATGAAATAAATTTTATTGATGTATATAAGTTCTTCATTGCTAACAGATTGGTTTTCTGAGTCAAAGCATCAATAACTTTCATATTGCATTAAGTGTTCTAATTATAATGACAATAACCATAAGTATCATAGTCTTGTTAACAAAATAGATTTGACATGAAAGTCTATGCCATAGCGAGCCAACTGAAGATATCAAGAAAAGGAGATTCTTTTTCAAGAGGAATACACAACCAGGTAGCCTTTTGGTGAATTCCTTTAATGTCTTGTCCCATATCTCCAAAGGTGTTACTCTAAGTATAACAAAATATTAACAATGCCACATTTTCCTATCTGCTTATTGTTATTGTTACGGTTGTTAAGTGCCATCAAGTTGGTTCCAACCCATAGCAACTCTGTATAGGTTTTCCAAGGAGCAGGTGGTGAGCCCGAACTACTGACCTTGAGGTTCAAACTGATTTTGCAGTCCAGCACATTAACCTACAGTGCCACACCAGAATTCCAGTGTTGTCAATTCAGTTCCAACTCATAGAGACCCTTTACAGGGTTTTCAAGGAGTGGCTGGTGGGTTTGAACAAACAACTTTGTAGTTAGCAGTCCAGTGGTTATCCTACAGTGCCACACTCTGACCTCTTCTTACTAGTAGATGAGTAGAAAATTTAAAACAATCCTGTAGTCTAAAATTACTTTAGCAAAGGACTTTAAGGATTTTTCTTGAACTGATAGAGCATCAACATCACTAGAGTAGCTAGTGAATCTGAGTTTCTGTGTAGTCTTGGGGGTTGATGGCAAATCTAACAATATGTTAGGTTAGCTGACTATGCAACATATTAAGCTAACTTGACAAAGTTTTTTTTATGCAATGATTTAATGGAAGTTATAGTGAATAATAAGAAAATTTAAGAAGGACTTCATAGTTGATAAAAACAGTACAGAAAAAGTAAATAAACCTAACCAGTATGCCAATTATGGCAATAACTCAGAAAACTTCAGCAATAAAGTTATTATCAAGTTATTGTTGTTGTTGAGTAGTGTCAAGCCAGCTTTGACTCATACAGTGACACTCTATACTGACCCTATATAAGGTTTTAGAGGTTATAATTCTTTTCAGGAGCAGAAAGCTGCATATTTCTCCCATGTAGCAGCTGGTGTGCTCAAACCATGGACCTTGTGGCTCACAGTTCACTGTTGATCCTACAGAGCCACCACACTCTCTATTATCAAGTTGAAGGCAAAAATGAGTAAAATGCTAAGAATAAAAAAAATGCTAAAAACAAAAGTAAAATGTTTAAAACATGAAAGCTACTAAAGCAGTTAATGATAGCATTAAAGGCAAAGGATTTAGATTCACAGGGAAAGAACACAATGTTAAAGCAAGGAGGAACTGTAAAGTCAATCTGTATTGCATTTTGAGATGCATTCTTAATCCAGGTGTTTACTTTTCATGTAATTCTCCGCATCTACGTGCCGGCACATCTAGATTACAGTAGGGTGAATAACCTAATCAGGAGCTGCTGTTGCTGTTATGTTGTTAAGCACCGTCAAGTCGATTCCGACTCATAGAAACCGTGTATCTGAGAAGCAGCTAGCTGGTGGTTTGAACTGCCGACCTTGTAGTTTAAACTGACCTTGCTGTCCATCACATTATCCTGCAGCACAAAACCAGGAGTTATAATCTTCTTTAATTGGGAGAGTTGAAGACAAGCTTTCAATTCCTTGGATGCTTGGTACGGTGGAGGGACAGGAAAAAAGAGGGCGACCCCTAAAGAGATGGATTGGCATAGTAGCAGCAATAATGTGCTCAAGCTTAACAGCAATTGTGAGGATGGTATAGAACCAAGTAGTGTTTTGTTCTATTGAACATAGGGTCACTGAGGGTTGGAACCAACCAGATGACCTCTAAGAACAATAGTAACAATCGAGTGGCACATGGGTTAATAAGAAGCACATAAAGTCCTTTCTGAGGAGACTCCATGAATACTTTAAGTAATATCCATTTAATATACAAGATGCCTTATAACAATACAGGCTAATTTTTTGTCACAAAGTCTTCTTTAATCAATATGATACTTGTTAGAGAAATGAACAGGCACAAATTCAGAATCAGAAACAACTCAGGATGCAGCAGTTTTCCTGTCAGGAAGGCTTTTTCTCTGCTATACTGTAGCTTGCCTCACTCTTTGGCCTCTCAGTCATATGGCCCCTCAGCCCTACAAAGGTTACAAAATTCCTTTAGACAATCTATAAATGCCCAAAAGGCACAGTCTGCAAGCCAACCTCCTGTCTTTAGGCATTCAGCTTGACTCAGTCCATGAGAGAGGAAGCCCACTGCTGCGCTGTATCTCCATGCTGCCACCTCTGCTGCCAATGCTTTCCAGGTAGGGATCTCATTCTTTGCTCATAGCTCTTCTTTCACGATGATCCTAGGATTATTTATTAAGGTACTTTTAATATTCTTAGGCAAAGTCATAATTTAAATACATCAATTATTCTTTGGTCTTCCTTATTCAATGTCCAGCTTTCACATGCATATGAGGCAACTGAAAATATCATGTCTTGGGTCAGGGTCATCTTAGTCCTCAAAGTGACATCTTTGCCCACTAATACTTTACAGTAGTCTTAGGAAGCAGATTTGCCTGAAATAATGTGTCATTTGATTTCTTCACTGATGTTTCCATGAGCACTGATTGTGGAGCCAAATCAAATTAAATCCTAAACAACTTCAATATTTCCACTGTTTATCATGATATTGTTTATTGGCCCAAGGGCTAAAGGGGACAGACATAAATAGTAATATAGACACAACCTTGGAACAACAGTGTTCTATATGTAGGTACATGGACAGAGTAATGGGACATATATATGTATATATATTATATATATACACTTAGCTATCTTACAGAAGTCCTGGTGCGGTGCTGTGGGTTAATGCTCCAGACTGCAAAGCTGTTTGAACTGCAAGGTCAGTGGTTCAAGCTCACCAGCTGCTCCTTGAAAACCCCATACAGGGTCACAATGGGTCAAAACTGATTCAATGGCAGTTAACAACATATATCTCACAAACGTATTGTTGTTGTTGTTGCTAAGTACCGTGGAGTCAGTTCCAACTCATAGTGACCCTGCACAGGGTTTCCGAGGCTGTAAATCTTTATGGGAGCAGAAAGCCTCATCTTTCTCCCACAGGACAGCTGGTAGTTTCAAACTGCCAACCTTGAGGTTAGCAGCCCGATTTGTAACCACTACACTACCAGAGCTCTTTAGAGTCTGAGAAAAAGTATATTTGTATATCTGTACATGGGTAACCAGATGGAGGAAGTGGAACAACTGTTGTTGCACAGAGGTGAGACAGCAATCGTTGAGATGAAACAAGAAGTATGATTTTTTTTAATGTAAAACTGATTATCTTGTCTGCAAACCTTGACTTAATTCATAATAAAATAAAGTTACATTAGTTGTTGTTAAGTGCTTTCAAGTCCATTCTAACTCAAAATGACCCCATGTAAGTTTTCCAAGGAGTGGCTGGTAGGTTGGAACCACCAACCTTACAGTAAGCAGTCTATTGCTTATCCTACAGCAACACACCATAGCTATATTTTATATCATGAATTTGCCAAAAATTAATTAAAGTAATAGTATATGAAAAAAAGTTTTTTCTATGCATCTGTGTTTAAATTAGTAGTCATTCTAGCAAAAATTATCATATCAAATACAATAATGTCATTTCTCTAATACAATAATGTTATTTCTTAAGAAGATAAATTAAAAGGTATTTTAAAAATCTATCATTAGTGAACAATTTTGATCAATGATTCTGTAAAAGAATCCTGATAATAGGGGGGAAACTCAGAATAGAATTTCAGATGCTTAGAGATTCTAGACTATCTGGAGTCATGGAAGTTGGACTAATACCAAAACTAGTGCCCTAAAACCATCTTTAAATCTTAATCAAAAACATCTCCTAAGATCTTCTTAAAGCCAAACAATGTCATTGCTGTTGAGAGCTGTTGAGTTGGTTCCAAATCATAAGCAAACTTAAATACAACAGAACAAAACACTGTTCAGTCCTGTATCATCCTCACAATGATAGTTGTGTTTGAGTGTACTGCTTAAGTCACCGTGTCAATTCATCTCATTGAGGGTGTTCTTCTTTGTCACGGAGCCTCCACTTTACCAAGCATGATGTCCTTTTCCAGCAACTCCTGATAACATGTCAAAATGCATGAGACAGGGTTTCATCACCCTTGTTTCTAAGGAACATTCTGGTGTACTCCTTACAAATTACGCAGATTTGTTATTCTTGTAGTCCATGGCATATTCAATTTTCTTCCCCAACACCATAATTTAGATGCATCCATTCTTCTCTGGTTTTCTTTATTCATTGTCCAGGTTTCAAATGCATATGAGGTGATTGAAAACACCATGGATTGGGTTAGGTGTACCTTAGCCCTCAAAGTGACATTTTGCTCTTAAAAACTTTAGAGTTCTTTTACAGCAGATTTGTCCAAAATTTCATTTGATTTATTGATTACTGCTAGCATGTGTGTTGATTGTCCAAGTAAATTGAAATCTATGACAACTGCAGTATTTTCTGCATTTATCTTATTTTATTAGTCCAGTTGTGAATGTTTTTCTATTCTTTACACTGAAATGTATTCCATACTGAAGGCAGTAGTCTTTGATCTTTATCAGTAAGAATTTCAAGTATTCTTTGCTTTCATCAAGAAAGGTTATGCCATTTTCATATCACTGGTTCTTAATGTGTCTTCCTCCAATTCTGATACCACATTCTTCTTCAGCATACGTACTGAGTACGTATTATCAAAGTATATAACTCTGACACACACCTTTCTTTATTTTAAACTATTCAGTATCACCTTGTTCTATTGTAATGACTGCCTCTTGTCTATGTACAGTTTCCTCATGAGCACGCTTATGTGTTCTAGAATTCCCTTTCTTCAGTGTTTATTATTCACACCGATGAGTTTGTTATGATCCATACAGTTGAATATCTTTCCATAGTCAATAAAACACAAGTGAAAAATTTTCAAATATACTCTATTTTCAGCCATCATCCATTAGATATGATATCCCTTATTCCAAGTCCTTTTCCAGATCTGGGTTTAATTTATGGCAGTTTCATATAAGTTAACTGACTCTACGATTGAAAAATCACCAGCACAATTTTACTTGTCTGTAATATTAATGATTGCTGTTGAAGCTAAGTGCCATGGAGGCGGCTCCGATTCATAGCGACCCTGTGTAGGATTTCCAAGAAGCAGCTGGTAGGTTTGAACTGCCAACCATGTGGTTAACAGTCCAGTGCCTATTCTACAGAGACACACCATGTTTGTGTCATATTTCTTTGGAAAGGACATATTTATGGATTTTTTTTCTAGTTGGTTGGTCGGGTAGCTGTCTTCAAAATTCTTTTGGTACAATGACTCCATATATTTCTTCCATCTTCTTTTGATGATTTTTGTATAGTTTTGCCCATTGTTGTTGTTGCTGTTGCTAAGTGCAACCTGTATAGAGTTTCCAAGGAGTGGCTAATGAATTCGAATCAATATTTTACTTTAAGGTTTGAATTTTCTCTTCAGTTTGGGAAATGCTGAGTATATTCTTCCTTTTTGGTTTTCTAACTTTAGTTTTTTTGCACATTTTACTTTCCTTTGTCTTGTTGAACTTCTGTTTTAAAATTTCTGTTCAGCTGTTTCACTACACCATTTCTTTCAATTGATTTAGCTTTTTATGTTCAAGAGCAAGTTTTAGTCTCTTCTGAAATTCATGTCTTTCTTTCGTGTGTTTTTAATGATCTTTTGCTTTTTCCATATATGATATTCTTAATGTCATTTCACATTTTAAAACTAACCAATAGCACAGCTCAACCAGTAAAAAATGTCTGGTTTTGGCATTGTATTCTTTAAGAACTATTTATATGGAACCAATGTTACAACAGCAACTTAAAAGATTAGTTAGAACATTTAGGGAGTAGTGAGTTAATGTTATTTGGGGGAGGAACAACTCAAAGGAGGGTGATAATGTTTACACAGCTTGAAATGTAATATTGAATGATACATGTAAAAACTGATGTGTTGCTGTATGGTTCCATGTGTATATTCTCAACAACTACAAAATATATAAAACCTAAGACCATTGTTTATATATCTAAATCACAAAAGTTTTAGAATGCGTAACATAGTTTATTTCTATTTAATTCATAATTATGAAGACTGAATTGATGTTCTAAAGTGATTCACGTTATATCAAGTGAAAAAATAGATTATGTAATAATGTTGTTGTTAAGTGCTGTCAAGTCAGTTCTGACTCATAGCAACTCTATACAGGATTTCCAAGGCTATACATTTTTGTGGGAGCAGAAAGCCTATCTTTGTCCCATGGAAGGGCTGACAGGCTAGAATTATAGACATTGTGGTTTACAGTTCAATTCTTATACTACAGAGCCATCACACTGCCTTATAAAACAATTGTTATTGCTGTTAAGTACTGGTGAGTTGGTTCCAACTCATAGTGATCCTGTCTAGACCTCATGATGAGTGGCTGGTGAGTTTGAACACCCAACCTTTAGGTTCAAACTGACTGTGCTGTCCAGTGCTTATCTTACAGTAAATGCCATCAAGTGGATTCTGACTCACAGTGACCCTATATAAGTTTTCTAGGGAGTGACTAGTGGATTTGAACTGTCAACTTTATGGTAAGTAGTCCAGTGCTTATCAGACAGTACCATACTAGGAGTCCTATATATAATAATGGTGGTGGTTATGTGCCATCATATCGGTCCAACTAATAACAACCCTATAGAGATTCTGTAATCTGTATGGGAACAGAAAGTCTTATCTTTTTTTCACAAAGTGACTGGTAGATTCAAACTGTTGACCTTGAGGTTAGCAGCCTAACTTTTATCCCACTATGATACAACATGCAAATATTTTTTGGGGAAAAAAATTCATACTATGGGTATAAAAGGATTGGAGATTTTTTTTCTCTCTAGATTTGTAAAAGAGACTCCTGGTATGACACTGTAGGATAAGCACTGGACTCATACCTACAAGGTCAGTGGTTCAAACCAATCAGTTGTTCCTTAGAAAAACTATACAGGATCACTATGAATTGGAACTAACTTAACGGCACACAAAAACAATAAAATGTCATAAAACAGCTGACATTGTTTTAAACAAAGAAATCAAACAAAAAATAAACAAATAATTTGGGATTGGGTTTTAGTAATTAGAATAAATTATTATATAAATGCAATTTTTTACTGTGGGATGCAAATAATACCTGCTAAAATATTGTACATGAATGAACAATATTTACATTATGAAAATTGTTGTTGTTGTTGTTAAGTGCCTTAAAGTCGGTTCCGACCCATAGCGACCCTGTACAGGGTTTCCGAGGGTGTAAATCCTTACGGGAGTAGAAAACCTCATAATATATTTAATTTCTTAGGATTTTATTTAGTTTCTCACTTTCGAGGTTATGCATATTTCTACCAAAAGGAAAAATAAAACCCTTTCAAATGAATATTTATGAACTCTACCACTTGATGCAATATTTTAAGATGTTTTGCTTATTTTTTGCATACTTTGTAAAATAAGACTTTCAGATCTTCCCAAATCATGATTCTAAAATTAAATATTGTCACTTTTATTCACTAACATAATTTAAATAAAACACTCATAATTCATAAATAAAAATTAATGTGTTTTCAAAAGTTACTTATTATATTCTTTATACTTAATATATGATTTAGAGAAGTACCTGAGTCAAAGTTAATTGTAGTTGAGTCTGATCCAACTGATAACAAATCTGTATAGGGCTCCCTAGTACCGGCTATTGGGTTTGTACCACTCACCTTGTGGCTATCAGTCCAGTGCTTATCCTACAGCACCACACCAAGAAATTCTCTTTGCACTATGTGTTTAAGAAAAATAATTTGGAAGGTAAATTAATAATGTAAACAAGATATTAGGGAGAGAATGTGCTACTTAAGAAAAGAAACTCTTTTCAATTAGATTAGCAGCCATCATTTGCATACCAATTATAATTAAAAATGAGCCTTATTTCAACATTAAATGAAGTTTGGCAGGGTTTCTGCTTGGCAGTATTTGTATATTAGCTTTAATTGCTGAGTGCCCTGGGAGTGACTGAAATTCTTTCTGTAAAAATAATCTACATTTCAGATTATTATGATACTTCCTATACTTGGGCTGAATTAATGAGGTTTCATTATGTTTATATTAGTGACTTCTAAGTACTTTTCTCTTCCCTTACAGAAGTAAATCTGTCTACACTCATTTTAAAAGAAGTGTTTTCACTGAAAGACAGTGAGTTTGCTGTCACTAGAAATGTGAAAGCAAATGACAAATGACTTAAAAGGTAGGGAAGTAATAGGCTGAGGTAAGTCATATTCTTACCCTAAGGTTCTGTTATATTAGGATCATATAATGAAATAGAATTCAGGTTGCACAATTACTAAATCCAACAATTATTACTTGAACTAACCAATTATTTGGGTGTAGTAAACTACCACTTTATACTCATGTCACACTTGTCCAGAAAATCTGATAACAA
This sequence comes from Chrysochloris asiatica, assembly GCF_000296735.1. Taxonomy (NCBI): domain Eukaryota; kingdom Metazoa; phylum Chordata; class Mammalia; order Afrosoricida; family Chrysochloridae; genus Chrysochloris; species Chrysochloris asiatica. Next base: position 32,447,911 of record NW_006408527.1, on the reverse strand, counting down.
ATTTAGTTAAATTTTACCACTTTCTATTGCCTTCCTTAAGTGAATGCAATAGCACATAATCCCTGTAGAGGTGCCTCAATAACCAAGAAGTTTGTAGCATTCTGGGGTGTTACCATGGGAGAATGATTATATTCAGAAAGTTACACTCTTTCCCTTTCAACTATCTCACTTTGCATAGCTTTTTTGCCTCTGGGTCAAGAATGGGACCTTGTGATTGAAATAAAAAATAACTTGTGAAATGGCATGTCAGCCACATTATTTCTGAATAAGAAAATGGATTCCTTGTGTAGTGCTGTATGATAATCACTGGACTATAAAGTCTGTTTGAACTGCAAGGTCAGTGGTTCAAAATTACCAGCCACTCCCCGAGAACCCTATACAAGGTTTCTATGAGTCTGAACTGACTTGATGACACTTAACAACAACAACTATATTGATGACAATTATATATATACTTCAGGGTGCTTTTCCTTCCAAAAGTTCAAAGTACTTATGAAGGTTAAGAACAGAGTATTGCACCCCTACTCATATTATTTAATATATGACTAGAGTGGTACAATATGGGAAATATATGTATCTAAAAAGGAGCATTTTTCTCAGCAATTGAAAAGAACTGTGTAAGAACTGTGACTAGAATACTATATTGGTTATAGTTGAAGAGCATATATCCTAAATGCCATCTGAAATCCCTTTATGTGTATCTACAATCTTTGGCACAAACCAAACAACAGAATTCCCTCAATAAACAGAACCAGGGTAATACACTTAGGTCAGACAGGGCACTTGATTTTCAATTATTTTAAAGACATATACTTTACCTGTGACAATTCCTAACATTCTTTACTCATCATAGATTAGAATTTAAAAGAGGAGGCAGAAGCCCCACTTTTTTTTTTTTTTTTTTTTTTAGGATAAATACAGAAATACTGATGCATATTTGGATTCCAGTTACCATTCCAATTAAATAAACTTATACTTATGTTTTCTTTACTTATCATAAACATGACTTCGCTATTAACATTTTAAGAAGAGCAAAAGCTATCCTATAATATATAAAAAAATGCAATAGCCTCAAGGACTCTTAATTTTTCACCTTGAGAATATGAATATTAGTTTTAAGAAATTCAGTTTGTCCTTTCTATTATAAAGAAATTGTATTTGTTCAATTGTAAAAATAGCATTTTCATATAAGAATTTGATTTATCAACAACCTTCATAACAACTAATCTGCTAACTGTCCTGAACAGTTACTATTTAACTTCAGTGATATTTTTTAAGTATTGTTGGTTGGTTACGTGCAATTGAGTCAGTTCTGTTAGACTCATTGCAAATCTGTATATGTTTCCCAGGGAGCTATTGGTAGATTTCAAACACCCACTTTGAGGCTAGCAACTCAGTACTTATCCTCCGTTGCTTGTCCTTTAACACTGAAGCAGGACCTCCCTCAGATTGTTGTTGTTGTTAAGTGCCGTGGAGTTTGTTCTGACAATTATTGACTCTGTATGGGGTTTCCAAGGAGTGACTGGTGGGTTTGAACAGCTAACCTTGGGGTTAACCATTCAGTGCTTAGTCTACAGCACCATACCAGGGCTCCTAGAACCCCATATGTTGTTGTTAAGTGCTGCTGAGCCTGTTCCAACCTATAGCAAGTCTGTATAGGGTTTCCAGGGAGCAGCTGATGAACTTGAACCACCGACCTTGCAGTTAAATGACTTTGCAGTATGACGCATGAACCCACAGGCCACACCAGGACCCATATGTTGTTGTTGTGAAGTGCCATCAAGTTAATTCTGACCTATAGTGACCCTATATAGGGTTTCCAAGGAGCAGCTGATGAGCTTGAACTGTTGAAAGATTTCAGTTTGTATTTTTCCTTCGTATCACTGGATTTTGATCATACACTACCACTTCAAATGGTTGATCATTGACCGTTTCTTTTTGGTACAGTGGCTCTGTGTATTCCTTCTATCTTTGTTTGATGCTTTCTGCATCATTCAATATTTTCCCCATAGAATCCTTCAATGTTACAAGTTGAAGCTTGAATTTTTTCTTAAGTTCTCTCAGCCTGAGAAATGCTGAATGTGATCTTTCCTTTTGGTTTTCTAACTCCAGGTCTTTGCACTTTTAGTTATAATATTTGACTTTCTCTAGCTGCCCTTTGAAATTTACTTTTCAACTCTTTTACTGCCTCACTTCAGCATTTGCTTTAGCATCTCTATCCTGGAGAGCCAGTTTTAGAGTTTCTTCTGAGACCCATTTTGGTCTTTACCTTCTTTCTTGTCTTCTTGACCTTTTGGTTTTTCCTGTATGATGTTCCTGCTATTATCCCACAATTCTTCTGGTCTTCAGTCTTTAGTATTCAATGTACCAAAACTGTTCTTCTGATGTTCTCTAAATTTAGGGGGAGATATGTTCAAGGTCATATTTTGGCTCTCATGGACTTATTTTAATATTCTTCAGCTTCAGCCTGAACTTGTATATGAGTAATTGATGGGTTCCATAATCTGCCTAGGCCTTGTTTTGACTAATAATATGGATCTTTTCCACTGTCTCTTTTCACAGATGCAGTCACTTTAACTTCTTTGTATTTGATCTCGTGAGGTCCATACTGTAGTTTTTTATGTTGTTTAAAAAGGTAGTCTAAATGGGTAAAAGAGGGGAAATGGTACTTGATTTTCTTGTGGATATTTCTCTCCCTTGTCTACTATTGTAAAACAGACATTTAACTGGGATACAAAGGAATATTGGGAATATGTTTACAGAAAGTTTGTAAGTCCTCTTCAGCTGATTGAAATACCTAAAAATAATTCTAGAATTTGCCCAATGAAATAGGTTTCTTGTTGAGCCTTTGTAGAGTATGGAACTTTAGGTGAAATCCTGAGCCCCATCCAGAACCTTCTGAGGGGATATATTCCCATTTGAAAGGGCCTGCAAACCAACCCAACGCAGCTAGAGGAACAGAAGATACTTCTTGAAAGAAATATCAGCTGCCAAAAAAAATACAGTGTTTGGCTATTACAACAGTAAGCAACCTGTTTGCCTAGAAGCCATCAAGGCAAGAAAAGTCAGCACTTTAGGATAGACCCCATTCCCAGACTGAAACTTAAAGTGAAAACATGAGCAGGCTCATAAGCTCCTTGGTGACCATGTTGGTGTACTTGTAATGCAAATGGGGGCTGAGTTCAACCATGTTCCATAGACTCTTGTCAACTTTGAGATGAGAGAGAGAAGAGGAAAGACTGATTGGTCCAAAGTTTGGGGAGATTTGGGAATTTCTGGGCCCATGGACATTGACGTAGCTCCTATTTAGTAGCTTGTGAGTTCAAACCAGCAGTCCAGTGAGTATCCTATAAGGCCACTGCTCTACCAGGCTTGGAAACACTATGAAACAGTTTTACTCTGTTCTATGGGGAGTCTTGGTATGCTGATATATGATAAACACTGGACTGCTCGCCACAAAGTTGGCAGTTCAAATCTACCAGGAACATTTTGGAAACCCTATAAGGGTTATTATGAGTTGGAACTGATTCTATGGCACTTAACAACAGCATAGGATAGTAATGGGTCATCTAGATAGCAATACATTTGTTTGATTTCGATATACATACATAGGTATATATGTATTTGTTAAGTGCCATTGAGTCTGTTCCAACTCATAGCAACCCTGCATAGGGTTTCCAAGGAATGCCTGGTGAGCTAGAACTGCTGAGTTTGCAGTCCAGTGCATTTACCCACAGTGCCACAACAGGACTCCATATGTGTGTGTATGTATGTATATATATATGTTTTTCTTTTACATATATGTGTACATACGGTCATTGTTCATATGATATCTCTTGAGATGGTTGAACAGTAACCATTTCCTTTTGGTACAATGACTCTGTGTATTCCTTCCATCTTTTCTTGATGCATTCTGCATCATTCAATAATTTGCCCAGAGAATCTTTCAATAA
>NW_006408527.1:32442058-32443367 GCF_000296735.1 Chrysochloris asiatica | reverse complement strand
CTGTTCCACAGTCTGCCCCTGGCCTTGTCTTCACTGATGATATGGAGCTTTTCCATCTTCTCTTTACACAGATGTAGTCAATTTTATTTCTATGTGTTCTATCTGGCGAGGTCCATGTGTATAGTCGTCTCTTATGCTGTCTAAAGAAGGTATTTGAAATAAACAAATCATTCCCCAGCATCATTTCTATCACCAAGTCCAAATTTTCCAACTACTGGTCTCTCCTCTTTGCAACCTACTTTTGCATTCCAATCACCAGTATTCATCTTGATTGCATATTTGATCGATTTCAGACTGAAGAAGTTGGTAGAATGCTTCTATTTCGTCTTCACTGGCTTTAGTGGTTGGTGCATAAATTTGAATAATAGTGGCATTTACTGGGCTTCCCTGCAGGCGCATGGATATTATCCTATCACTTACAGCATTGTACCTCATGACTGATCTGGATATGTTCTTTTTGACAATGAATGCAACACCATTCCTTTTCAATTTATCATTCCCTGCATAGTAAACCATGTGGTTATCAGATTCAGCTCAATAATGCCTAAGATATCGATGTTTATGCGTTCCATTTCATTTTTGACAACTTCCAATTTTCCCAGATCCATACTTCATACATTCCATGTTCCAATTTTCAATGGATGTTTACAGCTGTTTCTCTTCATTTTAAGTTGTTACCCATCAGCAAATGTAGGTTCTGTGCGCTTTTCTCCCCCAAGCTTAACTCTATTCATGTCATTATGGTCAACTCTACTTTGAGGAGGCATTTTTTTCCCCAGTTGCATTCTGAATGCCTTCCCACCTTCCAGTCCTGTATCTGACAATGTTTCTCTGTTATTCATAGAGTTTTCATTGACTAGCGATTCGGAAGTAGTTTGTCACTCTTTCTTCCTAGTCTGTCTTTGTTTTGTAGCTCATCTGAAACCTGTCCACCATGGGTGACACTGCTGGTTATTTAAAACACCGGTGGCAAATGTTCAACCATTTCAAGAGATAGCATATGAACAAGAGCTAATGATACTCACGGAGGAAGTCCAAAGTGCATTGAAAGAAGTGGCAAAGAACAAGGCACCAGGAATTGATGGAATAAAAATTGAAATCTTTTAAGAAGGTGAGGCGGCACAAGAGGCACTCACTTATCTCTGCCAAGAAATTTGTAAGACAACTATCTGGCCGACTGATTGGAAGAGATCAATATTTATGCCCATTCCAAAGAGAGGTGACCTAACAGAAAGCGGAAATCATCGGACAATCTCTTTGATATCTCAAGCAAGTAAAGTTTGCTAAAGGTAATACAGAAACGGCTACA
>NW_006408527.1:32415614-32440993 GCF_000296735.1 Chrysochloris asiatica | reverse complement strand
CATTGATGGATTCAAGTGTGGCAGCGGTAGTGAGGTTGGCCCAGGATCGGACATTGTTTCGTTCTGCTGTGCATGGGGTCGCTATGAGTCGGTTCTGATTCGATGGCACCTGACAACAACAACAACAATGGTCATTGTTATTAGTTGCCATTGAGTTGATCCCAATAAGAAAGGATCCATAGTATTTTTGGTAAATCATTAAGGGCATGATCAGTCAAGTCCCTTGAGGGTAGTGTTTCTCCTCCCTTGCCTGATCAGGGAAATTCTAAATTTACTTTAAAATACACTTTGCCTCAGGGCAAAGCAAGTGTCATATTCATTATTAATAATCAGAAATAACACAAATAAAGGTTGAATTTATATGAGGACTCAGAATGGAGTTTGAACTCCCACTAAAAACTGCAGCCTTCTTTAAACCAAGTGCTTTGAACTTAAGCTTTAATACACTACATAATTTCCGTGGCATGTACTGTCTTCCCCAGCTAGTGGTTGAAACCTGTTATGTGGCAGTTGCTATCCCTTGAACTTTAGATGATATTCTGCAACCTCCCTGTCTTTCCAGTTTCTCAGTCATTTCCTTGTTGTTGTTAAGTGTTTTCAAGTCCAATCCAACGCATAGTGACCCTGTATAGGGTTTCCAAGGAGTAGCTGGTGAGTTTGAACCGCCGACCTTGCAGTTCAAATGGCTTTGCATTAACCCACAGTGCCACACCAGGACTCCTTACCTTCTATTAGATGCAACCCATCTGACTTCAGCAAATGCAACACTTTCACCACCATTCAAGCAGTTGTTTCCTGTTGGAGCTCATCATCCTTCTCTTCATCTGATAAAGTCCTGCCTAGCTGCCTTGTACATTAAAACCCTCTCCAACCACTCATTTCTAAGGACAGTAGCCAGTGCTAAGAGAGGCCTTCATAAATTCATAGAAAAAAAGAACTACAAGATAATAGAATGTTCTCACATACATTTGAAGCACCTTCTTGCATGATTCTATAATGCTCTTGAGTACTTTGCCTATATCATAGTTGGCACATCTGTACTGTAATGATTTAATTAAAAGTTTTAAGATGCACTTTACATTGGCTCCTTCAGTGCCAATTTCATAATTTATAATGACTCATCCTTCTCCTTTAAAATACATGAATGAGTCCTAGTGTGGTGCTGTGGGCTAATGTGCCAGACTGCAAAGTCGTTTGAACTGCAATGCCAGTGGTTCAAGCTCACCAGCTGCTCCTTGGAAACCCTATATGGGGTTGTTGTGGGTTTGGAATTGACTTGACGGCACTTAACAACAACAGCAACAAGTCAAAATACAGAAGAAAAGAATACAGTGAGATGGAAAATAAAAATGCCTTTTTCTCTATTATCATCCTTTCACCAAACCTATTCTCAAGGTATTATTTAATACTCAAAAGACAGCACATTGCTTTATAAATAAAAAAGCTTACCAGGCAAATAACCAAGGAGTTAACTACTAGGCTATGTTAATCATTGCAATAATTATGTTCATCTTTACAAAGTGCCTTAATTGCCATCATGAGTAATTAACATCTTGGATTTGTTTCTAAAAATTCAAACAATTGTTTCTCTAGTGAGAATTATCTGAAGTCTTAGCTCAAAATGCATCACTTCATGCATTTTCCTGCCAGTAAAACTCTGCCCTGGTGGCACTGTGGCTAGGTGCTTTTTTTCTAACCAAAAAGTTGCCCGTCTAAGGATTATGAGGCATTGTTCTTCCCTAAGGATCCACAGCCCTATGCCATAGTTCTACTCTAATCTACAGGGTCTACTCTGAGTCAGGATCTATTGTGTGGGAAAAGAGCTTTTGATTTACACCACCAGAAGCTGGTGATCTCACCATTTGGAACTATAGACATGTGAGGCTGTTAAAATTATTCCATCGTCTCCAAAGCAAGTGTTACTCAGGACTTCACTCTTCTGGTGTTCTGGACACTCATCTACAACAAATCATATTCTCCTCAATCTTCCAGGTGGTGGGGGAGGTGGAAGGTGCATTGGAGGTGTGTCTCCAAGTCATTTCTAACAACAAAATTTGAACCTTCTGTACCAGACAGATGTTAAAATCTGGCCTCTGTTGTAGCTGTTTAGCGTTTTGAGTCCATTCTTACTCATAGCGACCCAGTGTAAGATTTTCAAGGAGTGGCTGGTGAGTTTGAACTGCTGACCTTATGGTTCAAGCTGACCTTAAGGTCTAGTGCTTTATCCCCTACTGCCATACCAGGGGACTCAGAATAAGAATCTCATTTTTATACTATTATCCTTAGTCATAAAAATTCTTAGATTTGAGTCACACGCAATGTTTTTGTTTTTCATTACTGATCTAACTACTAAAGTTGTTAACAAGCCCCAAATCAAGCCAAAGACTTAACCAGCTGAAACCACAGAGCACAGAGAAAGTAGGAAGTGACTCCTCCCCTTTCTTGTAACTCTGAGATTTCACATAGGCTACAGACAGAGGGGTTGTAGACTCAGTCTTGAAAGTTGTTGCAGAGTCAATAAAGCACAGGTAAACAGCTTTCTGGTATTCTCTGCTTTCAGCCAAAATCCATTTTAGTCAGAAGTGATATCCCTAGTTCTACATCCTCTTCCGAATCTGGCTTGAATGTATCTGTCACTATACTGTTACAGTCATTTTTGTGTTATCTTCAGCAAAATTTTACTTGCATTTATGTTAATGATACTGTTCAATGATTTTCACATTGCACTGGGTCACCTCTCTTTCAGATGGGCACACATATGGATGTCTTTCAATCAATTGGCCAGATAACTGCCTTCCAAATTTCTTTGCATAGATGAGTGACTGCCTCCAGTACTGTATCAGTTTAATGAAATATTTCAATTTGAATACTATCAATCCCTGGAATCCTGTTTTATGCCACGACTTTCAGTGTAGTTTGGGACTTCTTCCTTCAATACCATTGGTTCTTGATCGTATGTATTGGTGGAACATAGATCTTTTCTTTTTGATATAGTGACTCTGTATATGCCTTCCATTTTGTTTTGATGCTTTCTGCATCGTTCAATATTTTGCCCATAGAATCCTTGTATATTGCATATCAAGGCTTGAATTTTTTTCTTCAGTTATTTCAGCATGAGAAATTTTGAGGATGTTCTTCACTTTTGGTTTTCTAATTCCAAATCTTTGTACAGTTCATTATAATACTTGACTATGTCTTTTCGAACTACCCTTTGAAATTTTCAGTTAAGCTCATTTCTTCCATTCACTTAGCATATCTATGGTAGAGAGCACATTTCAGAGTCTCTTCTAACATCCATTTTGGTCTTTTCTTTCTTTCTTGTTTGTTTGTTTGTTTGTTTGTTTGTTTTAATGGTCTTTTTCTTCTTCCTGTATAATGTTCTTGACATCACCCCAAGCTCTTCTGGTCTTGGAACACAACAGTGTCTAATTTATCATATCTGTTCTTGAGATGGTCTCTAAATTCAGGTGGCATATGTTCAAGTTCATATATTGGCTCTCATGGACTTGTTTTAATTTTATTCAGCTTCAACCTGAATTTACATATGAGTAATTGAAGATCTGTTCCACAGTTGTCCCAGATGTGGTTTTGACTGATGATCTTGAGATTTTTCCATCATCTCTTCCCACAGATAGAGTCAGTTTGAATACTCTGTATTCCATCTGGTGAGGCCATGTGTATAGTTGTCTTTTATGTTGTTTAAAGAAGGCATTTGCAGTATATAAAATCACTGGTCTTGCAAAACTCTATCATGAGGTCTGCAGCATTTTTTCTATCACCAGGGCCATATTTTCCAACAACTGATCTTTTCTCTTTCTTGGTAAGTTTTGCATTCCAATCACCAACAATTATCAATGCCCCTCGGTGACATGTTGGATCAATTTCAGACTGAAGATGTTGTTGTTGTTAAGTGCCATTTAGTCAGTTCCACCCCACAGCAACCCTATATAGGGTTCTCAAGGAGTGGCTAGTGAGCTTAAACTACCAACCTTGTGGTTCAAATGACTTCGCAGTCCAGCACATTAGCCCACAACACCACACCAGGACTTGAATATGTTGGTAGAATTCTTAAATTTAGTGATTGATGGGTAAATTTGAAGAATATTGATATTAACTAGCTTTTCTTACAGGCGTATGGAGATTATCACAGACAGCATTGCACTTCAAGGTTGATCTTGAAATGTTCCCTTTGATATTGAATGTTACACTACACTTCTGCAATTTGTTGTTCACCACATAGTAAACCATCCAGTACCAGACCATTTCAGCTCACTGATGCCCACGATATTAACTGGTCTTTATGTATTTCATTTCCTTTCTGACAATTTCCAATTATCCTAGATTCGTATTTTGTACATCCTATGTTCTGAATTATTAATGGATCTTTGGAGCTTTTTTCCCGCTTTTTGAGTTTTGTCCCATTCTCAGATGAAGGTCCCAAAAGCTTTACTACATTCATGTCATCATGGTCAACTCTTACTTTGAGAAGGCAGCCTTTCCTGGTCATATTTTTATTGCTTTCCAACGTCAGGTACTCATCTTCCAGCACTATATCTGACAATATTCTGATGCTATTCAGAAAGTTTTCATTGTCTGGTGCAATGTCTGACTGTGTTCCACTGCTACTCATAAGATTTTCAGTGGCTAAACATTCAGAAGTAGTCTGCCTTTCCTTCCTAGTCTGTCTTAGTCTGGAATCTGTTGAAACCTATCTATCATGGGTTACACTATTGTTATTTCAGATACCAAAGACATAGCTTCTAGCATCATTGCTATCCTCAAGCCACCAAAGTAAGAAAAAAATGACAGACAAGTGGTGGAAAAGGCATGATAGATTAGTGTATATTCAGTGCCACAACATCAACATGGGATAAATTAAGGGTAATTGTCTATTTTAGAGAGGACTTTTACATTTTTTTTTATAAGAATTGCATTTACTTTATATATAAAAGGACTACAAATATTTCATTGAAAAGTTAAATTAAAAGATAATTGACAACTTCCTCAAAGTTTTTGAAGCCTCTTCTTAATTGAATTAAAACTTCACATGGATTTTTAAAATATAACATGACCCCTCAATGTTATAATATTATTTAAACTCTGAGATCTTCAAAGTTTATAATTTTTCTTCCCTTCAGGCTTTAGTGTTGGGAATGAAAGATGAACATCACTCCATCATATTTTCTGTTTGAGGCAATTTTGACCCCAAATTGTTGCTACGTGCCCTCAAGTTCATTCCTTTTCATAGCAATCATATGCATAACATAATGAAATACTACACAGTCCTTTACTAGCCTCACCATCGTTATACTATTTGTGCTCATCTTTGCTTCAACCATGTCTCTCTATCTTGTTGGGGGTCTTCCTCCTTTTTGCTGACTCTGCACTTTTCCAAGCATGATATTCTTCACCAGGGACTTTTTCCTACTGATGGTGTATCAAAATACGTAACACAAAATCTTACCATCCTGGCTTCAAAGGAGCATTCTGGCTGTAGTTCTCCCAAGACATATTTGTTTGTTCTGACAGTTCATAGTACCATCAGTGTTCTTCACCAACACCATAACTCAAATGGATGGATTCTTCCTTATTCATTGTCCAACTTTCACATGCATATGAGGCCACTGAAATGATTATGGCTTAGATCAAGCGCACCTTAGTCCTCAAAGTGACATTTTTGCTTTTTAACACTTTAAAAGAGATCTTTTGCAGTAGATTTGCCTAATTATGTCCTTTGATTTTTTGATTTCCACTTTCTTGAGCATTGATTGTGTATCCAAGGAAATGAAGTCTTTGACAAATTCAATCTTTTCTCTGCTTACCATGATGTTATTTATTGGTCTGATTACAAGGATTTTCATTTTCTTTACTTTGAGGATATAATCTTTGATCTTCATTAGAATGTATTTCAAAGCCTCATCTGTTCCTGCAAGCAAGGTTGTGTCATCTGCATATCTCAGATTGTTAATGAGTCTTCCTTCAAATATGATGCAAAGTTGCATAGCACATTTTTTTTTCTTTTCTAAAGGCATTTTCTTGACTTGTCCTAATGAAATGGGGCACTGAGAACCTTAAGATACTAAACGGTTTTTTAACCTGTCAGAACAAAATATAGAAACAAAACATCCTGCAATTCCTAGTACAATAGTTACAGTTAGAATTTTGAAAAAATCCCATCCCCTCACTGGGCCTCATTCCTCTCTGTTGACTATAGCCAATTAGTGCAATAGAAAATTACTCCAGTTTTCTTTAAAAATTAATCACTTTTTCTTCCTTAATTAGTAATAATTCCCTAGTCTGAGGAGTCTAACAGGAACAGAAGGAGAAGAACCATACATCTCTTACAATGGCCAATGAAAACCACCACCTAGAGAGGCTAATGGTGCCAGCTAGAGAAAGCCTGGCTAAGATGACCAAGAGACCGTTACATTTCCTTGGACCCCTACCTCATACCCCGAATCCTTATAAAACTCTCCTCCCCTTTTCCTTAGGGAGAGGAATCTAGGAGATTTTCTGCTCCACTATTCTCCTGATTTTAGATACTCATTTCTGAATACTGACTCCATCGGTGGCAGGCTATAAAGATTCATTCTTCTGGTGACAACATTTCAACCTGTCTTGGTTCCTCCTCCCATAACATCCATTAGTGATAAATGATATATATGTTCTTATATATCTTTGAAACTGTAATAGCCAGAAAAATCTTTGGAACAAAGTATATCTTTAAGATTTTTGGAACAAAGTATTTCTTAAATGAAGAAAACAAAAACGGCATCTTATATTATCAAGCTATTGTTGTTAAATGCCATCGAGTTGATTCTGACTCACAACGAACCAGCATAGGGTATATGAGGAGCTGGCTAGTAAGCTTGAACCACTGACCTTGCAGTTCAAACCAACGTTAAAGTTCAGCATATTAACTCACAGCACCACACCAGGATTTCTCTTATCAGATTACAGAAGCTATATCTTATATTGGTTTGTTGTTGTTGTTGTTGTTGTTATGTGCCGTGGAGTCGGTTCCAACTCATAGGGAGCTAGTACAGGGTTTCCAAGGCTGTAAATCTTTACGGGAGCCGAAAGCCTCATCTTTCTCCCGCGGAACAGCTGGTTTACATATAAATTATTCTTGTACTGATATTCATCACTAATACTTTATTTTTAATTTAAAAAATAAGGCGCTTGTTTTTAAAAATCAATACCTAAAGTGATTCTTGCAATAATATAGTATATAGTACATCCTCTTTAGCATATATTTCCTTGTACCAAATTGTTCATTAGAATTCTGAACTTAACATATGCTAAGGGCATGTTACTCTCAAGCAATCTCTGAATTGGACAACTTTTCTGTCACTGGTTTGTTTTTAACTACTCTGTTTGTTATACTTGAAAACTTTCTCCTTCTCTGAAACTGCTATGGTGTTCATTTGGATTTTATTACAGAAGTTAAACTTTTTTGAGATTGCATACAAATTAATTAATTTTTCAGTTAAAAAAAGACATTTGAATAATGGGGCAAAATAGGAAAGTTCCCAGCTGCCTATGGCTAGAACCTGAATGGCAAGGGAACTGACTTTGCCTAAAGGATCAGAAATTTGCACATGTATTTGACTTCATCATAACTTGTGAGTTTATAAACAATGAGACAAAGAATAGTATGTGGACATTACAGCCTTGTCAGAACATTCTGTTATAAATATTTATATATTCAATCTAAATGTTCATTTTTTTATTTTAATTTTTCTTTTAATCTTTTTAGTTTTTTAACCGCCTCTCTTGCACTGGACTAGTAACCACTAGATTGGTAGTTCAAACCTACCAACTGCTTCTCAGAAACCCTACAGAGTGTCACTATGAGTCAGAACTGACTCGACAGCACTTATGAACAACAACAACAACCACCTTCTAGCTAGTGAATAATACTCCCTTCTTCCCACCTCTATATGTTTGTTTAATAATGCTTTTTGGCCTTATTAAATGAATGTGAAAACATATAATTCTGAAGGTATATATTAACTTCCTACCTGTACTGAGGTAGAAACCAATTCTTAAACCGAAAAGAAAAAAAGACTCTCTTCTCAAGGAGTTCAAGGCAGACATTTTATCCGTGAGTGACTTCATTTGAGTGGCTTCTTTGTGCAGAAATGGGTGAAGTGACACTTCAGGGACATAATTTCCATCTCTAAAAAAACAAATCTCCTCACATACAACACTGGAGAGAAAAGGAAATAAATATGTATTCGTGTGAAGTAACAACTTTTTGTGATTGGAAAATTGTTGATTTTTGAAATTTATGTATAGTAAAATTTATTCTTTGTGGTATAAACTTTCACGTGTTTTGGCAAATGCATAAGGTTATGTGTTTACCACCATAACTCATTTAAAAAAAAAAAAAAGTTCAAACACTAAAAAGCAACAACAAAAACATAAAATTTTAGGAAGGAAAAAAAAAAAAAAAAAACCACAAAACTAAAAGCCAAAGAAGCAAACTTGGAAAAGAACTAAATATGTATAATATGGGTGAAGTAAAAGGACTACTACAAAAGAAAAAATATTACAGGTTGAATTTCTGGATAAAGGAGACTTGATAGAGGTGTAGTGGCCCCTTTTAGGAAGCTGACATTGGAAATTGAATTTTTAGCAGGACTGTGGAGAACAATACCCATTCAAAGTGGTATGGTTGGCCTCCATCTTTGAGTAAACATCACTGTTTCTGACTCTGCTGATCATGAAATTTGGTTGCTATGTAATGTGTACTAGTTTTCTAAGAGGAAGATAAACTTTCTAACTGATTGTTGAACCACAAAATTTCCATTCTAGTTATTGTTCCAGTTCACCCACAAATTTTATAAATTCAGGTCTGTTCTGATTTCACATTGCCAGTTGCTTACTATTGAATTCATTTGAGTGGCTTCTGAAAGAGGATGAGTTGAAACCCTGAACCAAAGGCCCTGGAAACCACGGATATTCTCTCTGTGTCTTTAATTTTGAATTGTTCAAAAGCGCATTTGGTTTTTGTCACTCAGCAGAATGCTAATTGTAAAAGTCCATTCCTGTTTAATTGCTGAGAAATATTTGATTGTATGTAATAGCACAGTTTATACATTAACTAGTTGGTGGCATTTGTTCATTTTGCAGTTTTCTATATTGTTGAATAAAACTTCTGAAGCCATTTGCTTTTAAACTTTATGGATATAACCTTTCATTTGTCTTGAGTAAATACCTAGGAATGGCATTACTGGGTCACATGGTAAACACATAGTCAACTTTATAAGAAAATCACATACTGTTGCTAAATTGATTTCAACATTTACATTACCATCAGCAATATATAAAAGATGCAATTGTTCTCCATTTCTGCATCATTTAGTATCACCATTTTGGTTAATTTTTAACCCCTCTAATTCTGGTAGCATAGTGGTTACGAGTTGGGCTGCCAACTGCAAGGTCAGCAGTTCGAAACTACCAGAGGTTCCGTGGGAGAAAGATGAGCCGTTCTGCTCCTGTAAAAATGTACAGCCTCGGAAACCCTGTATAGGGTCGCCATTAGTCAGAACTGACTCCACAGTACTTAACAACAACAACAATATGTATTTGAAATCCTGGTGTGGCATTGTGGGTTAATGCACTGGACTGCAAGGTCAGTTTGAACTGCAAAGTTGGTGGCTCAAACTACCCAGCCACTCCTCGGAAAATGCTATACAGAGTCACTATGGGTGGGAACCAACTCAACACCACTTAAGAAGAACAACAATAACAATATGTATTTAGTGGTATTTCACTAAATGACTAATGATGTTGTGCAAATTTTCACGTCCTTATTTGCAATGTGTATATATTCTTTTGTAAGGTTTCTGTTCGAGCATTTCCCACTTTTGTACTGAGTTTCTGGTTTTCTTATTTTTGAGTTTTGAGAGTTCTTTATGTATTCTGAATGCAAGTCCTTTGTCAGATGCGTAACTTAGAAATATTGTCTCTCGGTCTATTACTTGTCTGGTCATTCTTTCTGCAGCATATTTGACAGAGTTTTGGGTGACATAACCAATAAATCTCAGCCTATGTGCAAATCAGAGTTCTTGATCCTGCGTTTTCTACTTGAAAAGTTTTAAAATTATGTTTTACACTTACATTTGTGATCCGATTTAAATTAATTTGTTAATAATTGAGGTAGGTTAAAGTTAACTTTTTAATAGGATGAAATTCAATTTTATAGCAATGTTTTTTTAAACAAAACACTTCTTATTCTATTGATTTGTTTTAGAACTTTGTCAAAAATCTAGTTATAGTTGTGTGTGTCTATTTCTGTATGGTCCATTGATACAGCCTTTCATCAATAATACCTCACCTGCTAAACTGATAACTATGACTGAATAAAAAATCATCAAGTCAGGTATTGTTAATTTTCCAAAATATTTTTCAGTTATTTTGTCTATTGTCATTCCTTTAACTTTCCATACATATTTTAGAATCTACTATATTATACAAAAATAAATACATTTTCCTTGATGTTCTTGGTCGGTGCCATCGAGTTGGCACAGACTCATAGAGACCCTATGTAAAACAGAATGAAAACACTGTCAGGTACTGGGCCAACCTCACAATTGTTGCCACACTTGAGCCTATTGATGCTGCCATTTGGCCAATCCATCTCATTGGGGGTTTTCCTCTTTATCACTGACCCTCCACCTTACCAAACATGATATCTTTCTCCATCAATTGGTCCCTCCTGACAATATGTCTGAAGTATGGCAGACAAAGCACTCTGGATGCACTTCTTCCAACACAGAACTGTTGGTTCTTTTGGCAGCCCATGGCACTTTCAATATTCTCCTCCAACACCAAAACTCAGAAGCATCATTTCTTCTAGGGTCTTCTTATTCACTGTCCAGCTTTTGAATGCATATGAAGTTATGGAAAATATCATGGCTTGAGTCAGGCTTACCTTAGTCCTCAAGATATCTTTGCTCTTCAACACTTTAAAAAGGTCTTGTGCAGCAGATTTGCCTAATACAATACATCATTTGATTTCTTGACTGCTGCTTCCATGAATATTGATAGTTAATCCAAGAAGAATGAATTCCTAGACAATTTCAATCATTTCTCCATTGACAATAATGTTTTTTATTGGTCCAGTGGTGTGGATTTTTGTTTTCTTTAAATTGAGATGCAACACATCCGAAGGCTGTAAGTATTTTAAATCCTGTTCACTTTCAACAAACAAGGTTGTATCATCTACATATTGTAGGTTGTTCAAGAGTCTTCCTCCAATCCTGATGCCACATTTTTCTTCATATAATCCATCATCTTGTATTATTTGCTCAGCATACACACTGAATAAGTATGGTGAAAAAATACAACCCTGTCGCACACCTTTCTTAATTTTAAACCACTCAGTGTTCACATGTTCTGTTCGAACAACCACCTCTTGGTCCAGGTATAGATTCCTCATGATCACAATTAAGTGTTCCAGAATTCTCATACTTCGCAATATTGTCCATAGATTATCATGATCCACACAATCGAAAGCCTTTGCGTAGTCAATAAAGCACAGGTAAATATCTTTCTGATATTCTCTGCTTGCAGCCAAGATCTATCGGACACTAGCAATGATATCCCTCATTCCACGGCCTCTTCTGAATCCTGCTTGAACCTCTGGAAGTTCTCTGTCACTGTTTGCTTGCTGCCACTTCTGTATTACCTTTACTGAAACTTTACTTGCATGAGATATCAAAGAAATTGTCCGATGATTTCCATATTCCATTGGGTCACCTCTTGGAATGGGCACAAATATGGATCTCTTCCAATCATTCATCCAGATAGTTGTCATCCAAATGTCTTGGCATACATGAGTGCCACCTCCAGTACTACCTCACTTTATTGAAAGATTTCAATTTTTATTCCATCAATTCCTGGTGCCTTGTTCTTTGCCAATTCCTTCAATGCAACTTGGACTTCTTCCTTCAGTATCATTGGCTCTTGATCATATGTTGCCTCTTGAAAAGATGAACATAAACTATTTCCTTTTGGTAGAGTGACTCTGTGAATCCCTTCCATCTTCTTTTGATGCTTTCTGCATAATTCAATAATTTGCCCAGAGAATCTTTCAATAATGAAAGTCGAGGCTTGAAATTTTTCTTCACTTCTCCCAGCTTGAGAAATGCTAAGTGTGTTCTTCCTTTTTGGTTTTATGACCCCAGATCTTTGCACATTTTGTTGTAATATTTGACTTTTTCATCTCAAGCTAATCTTTGAAATTTTCTGTTCAGCTCTTGGACCTCCTCATTTCTTCCATTTGCTTTAGTACCTCTACACTGGAGAGCAAGTTTCAGTGTCTCTTCTGATACTAATTTTGATCTTTTTTTTTTTTCTTTCCTGTCTTCTTAATGACTTTTGGCTTTCTTCATGTATGATGTTTTTGATGTCATCCCACAACTCTTCTGGACTTCAGTATTAGTGTCTAATGTATCAAAGCTTTTCTTCAGATGATCTCTAAATTCAAGTAAGATATATTCAAGGTCATATTTAGGCTCTCGTGGACTTGTTTTCATTTTCTTCAGCTTCAGTGTGAATTTGCATATGAGCAACTAATGGTCTGTTCCACAATCTGCCCCTGGCCTTATTTTGACTGATGATATACAACTTTTCTGTTGTCTCTTTCTATAGATGTAGTCAATTTAATTTCCATGTATTCCATCTGGTGAGGTCTTTTATGCTCTCTAAAGAAGTTATGAAAGTTTGAAATGAACAAATCATTGATTTTGTAGAATTCTATCATGTGATCTCCAGCAGCATTTCTATCACCAAGGCCATATTTTCCACCTACTGATCCTTTCTCTTTGTTCCCAACCTTTGCATTCTAATCGCCAGTAATGATGAATACATCTTGATTGCATGTTTGATCATTTTTCCATAGGAAATATTTTATCTCTAGATTGATTTAAGGTTAATTGATATAAATACTGAGTCTTCCAATACACTAATATAGTATATTTATTTAGGTCTTCTCTGACTTTTTTCATCAGTATTTAGTAGTTTTTAGTGCACATCTTTTGTACCTTTATTTACATCTACTTTTTTTTTTGGAAGGTATAGTAAATGTTTCTAGTATATCTAAGTATGACTAATATTTGTATATTGCAATCTTGCTAGCTTATATATTAGTTGTTTGACTTTTTGGTGGACCCTTTTGAATTGTTTTGTATATAATCATGTTGCCAGATGTTGTTGTTGTTAAGTGCCTTCAAGTCAATTCCAACTCATATCACCTATATAAAGTTCCCATCCTGTTGTAAAGGAGCTCTGGTATCATGTTGTTTACAAATTGGGCTGTTAACCTCAGGGTCAGCAGTTCGAAACTACCAGCTGTTCCGTGGGAGAAAGATGAGACTTTCTGCTCCTGTAAAGATTTACAGCCTCAGAAACGCTGTACAGTGTCACTATAAGTCGGAACTGACTACACGGTATATAACCACCATCACCACCACAGCCTCTGTGTATCACTGCAGGATAAATACTATATTTATAACCAAAAGGTCATCATTTCAAACCCATCTTAGCCACACTGTACAGCGTCTCTATTAGTCATAACTGACTCGATGGCATTTAACAACAATAACAGCGTAGGTTTCTGAGGAGCTTCTGGTGGGTTTGAATTGCTGGTGCCTATCTTATAGCACCACAGCAGGACTGCTACCTGAGATTGTTGTTATAGTTGTTAAGTGCAATCTATTCATTTCCAACTCATAAAGATCCTGTATAGGGTTTTCAAGGAACAGCTGGCAGATGTGAACCACTGACCTTGCTGGTCAAACGGACCTTGTTGGCCAGTGCTTATCCTATATTGCCACACCAGGGGAGGTTTTATTTCTTCCATTTCAAAATGCACACCTTTTATTTCTTTTATATCCTTTATTGCACTGACTAGAAATTCTTATATGATGATTTATTACAAAAATATGAGCAGAATTCTTATCTTATTCCTGATTTTATGATTGCTGTGGCTGCCCATTTTTAAGCTAGTTTTAAATTTTTTTTGCTTGTTTTTAAAAAAATACATTCCCTTTTAATGCAGGCAAAAAGTTCCCTCCTTTTATTACGTTATATGAGCATTGTAATTAATGTAGAATATTTCAAATGCTTTTACTGTACCTATTTAGGAGAGGATATATTTTTACTTCTTTTTTTAATAGAGTGATTTACCTTAAGTGATTTTTCAATGTTGAACTAGACTTCCATTCCTGGGAAGAAACTTCAGTCTTAACCAAAACTGGTCAAATAGCTTATGGACAAAAACAAACAAACAAAAAAAACAAACGTTTTATCCCAAAACAGAGACAAGCACTAAGTACTTACCCTTGTGTGGTACTGGAGGATAAGCACCAGACTGTAAAGTCATTTTAAAATGGAAGATCAGCATTTCAAACCCATCAGTCTCTCCTTGAAGACCCTATAGAGGGTCACTATGAGTCAGACCTAACTCAACTGTACTTAACAACAACAAATAATAGACTGTATAACTTAAAGTAAACTTTTAAATAAAATGGTTAAGAAAAAAAAAAAAAGGTCCCCATATAAGCAGAAATGCTTTAATGAAGCTAAAGTAATTTCAAGTCTATTGCATTTCATATTTTATGGGAGAAGCAAATATAAATCTGCTTTGAAGAAAAACAATTTTAAGTAAGACCTCAGGATTTTTCAGGTGAAGTTCATACAGATACTATCTTATAAACAAAAATTCGCAAACACAATCGGTAATAGGTCATGTGTGAGAGTCACTGTTGTTGTTGATAAGTGCCATCATGTCAGTTCTGACCCATAGTAACCCTGTATAGGGTTTCCAAGGAGCAGCTGGTGAGCTTGAACCTCTGTGCTTGTGGTTCAAACTGACTTTGTATTCCAGCGCATTAATACACATTGCCACACCAGAATTCCGTGAGAGTTATTAGCAAAAGTTTTTGACCAAAAGGACTTGATATACTGGAAATATTAAACACAAAATAAAAATTAATACTTGAAAATACAAACAAATAAATGATGGCGAGCAAGCAAAAATAAGCTTCAAAATGATAGTGCAGATTTGAAAAAAAATACATTAAAATATTAGAAAATTCAAATAAAATATAATTGAAGAGATTAAAAAGCATATAGATACAGTCCCCTATTTACGATGCATTCAAGTTATGATGGTCCTCAGTTAGGACTGTCTGGATGCCCATTGTGTTATTTGAAGACTAGTTTTTAAATCATTTTATCCCAGGAGTGCTCTCCAACTGCTTTGAAAAGAGCACTCCTTTTAAGACTCTGCTGTTATTGATAATACCCAAGGCACCCTCCAAACTTAGATGATCTAAATCAAGATGTGAAAGCGGTGTATCTGCCTCCCAATACAACAGCTATGATTCAGCCTATGGATCAAAGTACAATTGTAATTGTCAAGGCATTCTATCTACAGATTATGTTTGCTCAGGCAAAAGCCTCAGCAGATGGATGTATGGTAATGCTGCATGATTCCTAAAAGAAGGCTGTTTTTCAATATATCTGGTACATTGCATCTTTCTTGAAGGAAGCTAAGAGATAATGCATATAGATGTTGTTGTTGGTGGTTGTGTACAGTGCAGTTGGCTCTGACTCAAAGCCACCCTGTATAGGGTTTCTGAGTCTGTAAACTTTCAAAGGAGCAGGAAGTCTTATGTTTCTCCCTCAGAGTGTCTGGTAGATTCAAACTCCTTACCTTGCAGTCAGTAGCCCAGCTCATAATCCACTATGCTAACAAAGAGCCCTATACATAGGATATAGAGGGAAATTGCTGGATTATATGAACACTTGTCAAGTATTTGATCTAGATAATGTGATGAAAGAGATGGGTAGAAAAATCATCTATATGACAAGAAGAATGGTCATATACAGATCAACACTTCACACATTCTGAAGACAAAAGGAATTCTGAAGAAGAAATAAATAATAAGGAATAGGAAGGAGAAACTCAAGATGTTTACAGTGAAAGGATTAGCTGAAGTGTTTTCTAAACTAATTCAGGAACTTTAGTTGCATGAAAACATGGACCCATATGCTGATCGTTGGTTTGCTAAAGTCAGTAGCAGATTTGGCAAGCAGTGAGATTTTACTGTAAAATATTTGAAGAAGTAAGAAAAAAGACCAAGTAAACGATTCTCACTAAAATTCTGACTAGAAATATGGTTAGCAACCCCACACTTTGTTACCATGATTCTGCTGTCCCACTGTGCTGTCAAGGCTCCTATGCTATCTACATCCCCAGTAGTAATCCAGATTATCCAGAACCTTCCATAAAGTGTCTAACTCTTCTTCACTGTTGAAGTAACTTTATTATTTGTGTAGCTTATGTAAGTAGGTTTGAACAGCAAGTTCGGTGGTTCAAACTCACAAGCTATGCCTTACAAACCCTATCCAGGGTTGCGCATCAGAACTGACTCGACAACACTTAACAACAATAACAACATGAATGTATTAAGGACTCTTGGTATGGCACTGTGGGTTAATGCTCTGGACTGCAAGGTTGATTTGAACTTCAAGGTTGGCGGTTCAAGGTCACCAGCCACTTTCAAGAAACTCATTAGGGGTGCTATGGATCAGAACCAACTCTCAGGCACTTAACAACAACAACAAAACACAATGTATGTGTTAAAGTATGTAATTTCATATGTAATGATTTCAATACCCAGAGACAAATAAAGATCAGATTTACAAAAATACTGATAATAATAGGCAACAGTAAAGAAAAATAAAAAGAATAAATAAATAAATAAATAAATAAATAAATAAGAGGTATTTAATATATGGCTGCACCAACTTAAGACACAATGAACAGAACAGAACACCAACATAAATTGAAGGTTATTTGTATTGTTGTTGTTGTTGTTATTGTTATGTGCTGTGGAGTCTCTTCCGACTCATAGCGACCCTGTACAGGGTTTCCGAGGCTGTAAATCTTTATAGGAGCAGAAAGCCTCATCTTTCTCCCGAGAAACAACTGGTAGTTTTGAACTGCTGACCTTGAGGTTTGCAGCCCGATTCACAACCACTATGCTATCAGAGCTCCTTTGTATTAGAATATTGAAAAAGAAAGGAAAAAATAATTATTTGGAAGATATAACAACAACAAAAAATGATTATAATTTAGTAATACAGCATGGATAAACAGGGAAAACATATGAAGAATAAGTAAAGAACCCTAGAGAATATGGGATATGGGGGTATGGGGGGCAGAATTCATTTACTTGAAATCCCCAAAGGGGAAAAATAAATAAAAGTAGTGGAAGAGAAAACAGTTTTAAGAGATAATAAAGATTTTCTTTCAAAGTTCTGAATCCAAAAATACAGCATACTTGTTTATCCAATATATAAATTATAAGAAATCGACATGTATACATAGTATAGTAAAACTATGTAATGATAGACAGAAATTACATGTTGAAGCCACATTAGACAGATGGATTACAGATGAATAA
Organism: Chrysochloris asiatica; assembly: GCF_000296735.1. NCBI lineage: Eukaryota > Metazoa > Chordata > Mammalia > Afrosoricida > Chrysochloridae > Chrysochloris > Chrysochloris asiatica. Next base: position 32,423,507 of record NW_006408527.1, on the reverse strand, counting down.
CAATTTGACTAGCAGAAGGTATCACAATAGTATAAGAATAGGAACAAAAGCCAGTAGGATTCTATCTTTACATTGTTGGTGTTAAGTGCCTTGGAGTAGGTTCTAACTCACAGTGACCCTGTATAGGGTTTCTAAGGAGCACAGCTAAGGGAAAACTAATGTAACCAAATTTTATCTCGAAGAAAAGTGTGAAAAAGTACTTTTAAGATAAACAAAATTTTAGAGACTGTACCACCAATAGAATGTCGCTAAACACATAATTTTAAAGCCATGTTTACTGTTAAAAGTGATATAGCATAGGTTGTGACTCATAGAAGGCAAGGCTATCAATATTTGTTGAGAGCAGAAAGCCTCATCTTTCCTGCCCAGAGTGAGTGGTGGGCTCCAAGTGCCAACTTTGTTGTTCTTAGTCTAGTGCTTATCTTCTGGCACCGCAGCATCCCTAAAGCCCACATTTAGAAACAAAGAAAAACAATTCTAAAGGGAAAGTCACACAAATGCTAGCAAGAAGACTGATTAAAGAAATTTATAAATTAATTGTTAAACCTAACCATCTCTCTGATTATAAAATGTTGTTGTTGCTGTTATGTGCCATGGAGTCCAACTTATAGCAACCCTGTACAGGGTTTCTGAGGCTGTAAATCTTTACAGGAGCAGAAAGCCTCATCTTTCTCCCGCGAAACAGCTGGTAGTTTCGAACTGCTGCCCTTGAGATTTGCAGCCCAATTCGTAACCACTATGCTTGATGTTTATTTTCTTCTGGCATAGCTAAAGACAAAAAACAATTACATATTTGAATATCTCTATATAATGATGGAGGATCTCAATATCTTCAATTAGAATAAAGCCAGTGAACAGCTTCAGAGCAGAATATATATTGCTTATATGTAAGTGCAAGTTGAAGCTGAACTTAAAAAAAAGAATTGTTGTTAAGTGCAATGATAGGGTTTCAAAACAGTTTCTGGTGGGTTTGAACAGTCTACTTAGTGGTTAGCAGTCCAAGGGCATCTTCACAATCACTGCTATGTCTGAGGCCATTTTTGCTGTCTATGCGTCAATCCATCATTTTGGGAGACATCCTCTTTTTCACTAACCCTCCACTTTACCAAGCATGATACTTTTTTTTCCAGAGAATGGTCCCTCTTTAGAAGATGTCAAATGCAAGAGACAAAGTCTCTCTATCCTAACTTCTAAGGAACATGCTAGCTGTACTTATTCAATCACAGATTTGTTTGCTATTCTGGAAGTCCATGGTACTTTTAATATTATTCTCCACTATCATAATTCAAATATATTGATTCTTCTAGAGTCTGTCTTATTCACTGTCCAACTTTCACATACACTTGACTTAATAAGATACACCTTAGTCTTTTGCTCTTTTACACTTTTTTTTCTTGACTTCTGCTTCCATGAGTGTTGATTGTGCAACCAAGCAAAATGGAGTCTTTGACAATTTCAATATTATCTCCATGTATATATTATTCACTGATCCAGTGGTAAGGATCTTTCCTTTGTATTGAGGTGTAAGCCATGCCGAAGGCTATGGTCTTTGATCTTCATCAGTAAGTATTTCAAGTTCTCTTCACTTCTAACAAGCAGGGTTGCATCATCTGCATATTTCAGGTTGTTAATAGGTCATCCTCCAATACCGATACTATGTTCTTCTTCATATAACCCAGGTTCTCAGATTATTTGTAACCCATACAGATTGAATAAGTATGGTGAAACGGATGCAACCCAGCTGCACACATTTCCTAATTTGAAACTATTTCTTATTCTGTTTGAAACAGCTATCTCTTTGTCTATGTACATATTCCTCATGAACACAATTAAGTGTTCGTGAATACCCATTTTTCATAATGTTATCCAGAGTTTGTCATCGTCTGTTAAAAGTCAAACACAGTCAACGAAGTACAAGTAAACATCTTTCTGGTATTCTCTGCTTGCAGCCAAGATTCATGTCCTCTTTTGGATTTGAGGACAATTAATTAACCTGACCAAATGATTGGAAGAGATCCATATTTGTGTCAATTTCAAAGAGAGATGACACAATGGAATGTAGAAATCATCAAACAATATCATTAAATCACAAACAAGTAAAATTTTACTTAAAATAACTTCAGAAGGAGTACACATAGTCACTGTCCCAAAAAGAACTGGTTGATTTTCAACCCATTGAAGAGGTAAAATATTATCAAGAATTGATGGTATTGAAAGAAGTAGTCTACGCTGCACTGAAGATACTAATAAAAAGACAAGACTCCAAGAAATCATGTAATACAAATTGAGATTTCTTAATAAATTATATAATACTGAAGCTCTCCCTTTTCTATGACAAGAAATTTGGAAGAGTTAACTGAACAAATGAGTGGAACAAATTCATATCTGTGCCCATTTCAAAGATATATAATCCAAGAGGATGCAGAAATTATTGAACAATAACAAAGTTAACTGCACTTAAACAATAACAAAAACATGAGTAATATCACATGCAAATAAAATTTTGCATAGATAGTTCAAACACTGTTGCAGCAGTTCATGGAAAAGGAAACTGTCAGATTTCAAGATTTATTCAGAAGACATGGAATGAAGGATATCATTCCTGACATCAGGTGTATATTAGGTGAAAGGAAAGAATACAGGAAAGATGTTTAACTGTATTTTATTAACTATGTAAAAGCATTCAACTGTGTGGATAATAATAAATTATGAATAACATTAAGAAGAATGGGAATTCCAGAATACTTGGTAGTACTCAGGCAAGGCCTATACATAGGTTAAGAGGCAGTCCTTCAGAAAGAACAAGGGTATACTGAATGGTTTAAAATCAGAAAGATGTGTGTCAGGGTTATATGCTTTCACCATACTTATTTGATCTGTATGCTGAGCAAATAATCTGAGCAGCTGGACTATATGAATAAGAATACTGTGTCAGGATTGGAGGAAGTCCAATAAAGCAAAGATGACTTGAAGTACTTACAGATGAAGATCAAAGATGACTACCTTCAAGTATGGACTAAACTTCAACATAAGAACACAAAATACTCACAACTGGACCATTAAAAATATCATTATGTTGTTGTTAAGCGTGGTTGAGTCAGACTCATAGAGACCCTGTATAGATTTTCCAAGGAGCAGCTGGTGAACTTGAACTGCTGACCTTAGAGTTCAAACTGATCTTGCAGTCCAGCACATTAACCCACAGTGCCAGCAGGAAAAAATTGGAATTGTCAATTATTTCATTTTACTTAAATTTACAATCAATGCCCATGAAAACAGTAGTCAAGAAATCAAATGACATTCCATTGGTTAAATCTACTTCAAAAGTAGTCTTTAAATTGTTTTATAACACTTAAAGAGATGTTTTTTCAGCAGATTTGCCTAAATGTAATACCTCACTTGAATTAAAATGACAATAATCTAAAATTTCACAACCATTACATGTGTACATGCTAAAAACTCAGATAAACCAAGTGACATAGAGAATGTGGGGAAATAATCACCGAGCTCTGGTAGCGTGTAGTGGTTATGAATCAGGCTGCGAGCCGCAAGGTCAGCAGTTCGAAACTACCAGCCATTTGACAGGAGAAAGATGAGGCGGTCTGCTCCCGTAATGATTTACAGCCTGGGAAACCCTGTGTAGGATCACTATGAGTCGGAACCGACTCCACGGCACATAATAACATAACAAACCACTACAGGAGATATAAAATTTGCACAGTCTCTATGGAAAGTAATGATAAAGTTGAAAAAAATGCATATTTGGGGTTCAACAATTGAAACATTGGCTACTGTCACCGAGAATTCCTACGGATGTTGACCCATATCTAAGTTGGTTCTGACTCATAGCAACCCTGTATAGGGTTTCTGAGGCTGTAAGTCTTGTGGAAGCAGAAAATCTCATCTTTCGCCTATGGAATGGATGATGGGCTTGAACTGCCAAGCTTATGGTTCCTAATCCAGTATGTTTTCCTATGAAGCCACCATATAATTTCTTGGTTTTCCTTAATTTTTAATAGACTTTATTTTTAGGCAGTTTCTGGTTTATATAAGAACTGGAAGAAAGTACAGAAAGTTCCCATCTGACCTCTTTTTTAGAAAATATAAGTTCTGTCATTTTTAACATATTGCATTAGTGTGGGCTATTTGTTAGATTTGATAAGCCAATATTTAATATCATATTATTTTTTTAAAGTACACAGTTTCTATTAGGGTTCATTCTGGTTGTGTAAATTGAATAGGATTTGGCAATTGCATAATATCATATGCTCACCTTTGTAGCATGATTGTTGTTGTTGTTGTTAAGTGCCATCGAGTCGGGTCCGACCCATAGCGACCCTGTACAGGGTTTCCGAGAGTGTAAATCTTTACGGGAGTAGAAAGCCTCATCTTTCTCCCGCGGAGCGGCTGGTAGTTTCGAACCACTGATCTTACGGTTCGCAGCCCGATTCGTAACCACTACGCTACCAGAGATAAGGAATAGTTTTTCAATATCCTAAAACACGCCCTCTGTAGATGGGTCAGTGTCCTAAGAGAATAAAGAACTCTTCACCATCAGAATTTTGATATCTTCATTAAAACAACATGATACTATTTTTTTTTTTTTAGTTTCATAGTTGAAAGGCACATATAATACACAAGAACTTTCTATTGGGAACTAACAAAATAGGTTGATTTGCCTTTTATACTCAGCTAGCAGTTTTTTTTTAATCTTAGTTAATCAAAAATTGATTTTGCCATATTCATTTTAAAGGCCAATATTTAGGATACAATTTTTGTTCATTTATGCAACCATTTTCTCCTAGTAAGTAGCACATTTTGGGAATACTCCATAGAGCATTTCAACTTTCTGTTAGAGAGATCAAAGAAGCATAAAAAGAGGCTTGTCATGAAAGAACACAGAATAAACACTAGTCTATTAGAAGACTTGACAAAATGGATGATAATCAGCAGGAGATTGCTCATTGATTATTTTAATATTCTTGGCTCTATCAGTTCTTATAGAAACTAAATTATTTTGTTCTCAAAAATAATTTTGGCTTAATACTGAAGATGATAGATCATTCATAGAACTGTGATTCTCATCTTTGGCTCTGAATGGAATACTTTGGAATGCAAAATGAGAATTCACAAAAAAAGATATGTTTGCTCTATTAATGTGGAATAATTGATGATAATTGTTCAAATAAGGGGCATTATTCTGAGATTGACGATGGGATTTAGGGAAAAAGATGGTTCTTCCTTTCAATGGCTTCTTTATAAAAGCAATTCAATTTTTGGAAACTATATTTTGTACAAGTTTATCACATTGTTTAATTAGAACACTTTAACATGGACTGGTCTCCTTAGACTTCACAAGGAACATTACAAACAGTTATGCCCTTTGAGAGAAACATATAAATGGATGCTTATCAAGATGAGTTAATGCTTTCATCATTAATATCACTAACTGTTTTCTTGAAAAAACATAGTTATTAGTGTATTGATAATAATATTACAAATTTGTGCTCCTCATAATGTTGTTGTTAGGTGCTGTCAAGTCGGTTCTAACTCATAGTGACCCTATGCAGAACAGAAAGAAGCACTCCCAAATACTGTATTATTTGCATAAATATTGCTACTTTTAAGTTCAATGTTGCCAACACTTTGTCAGGATTTTCCTCTTTTGGTGATGCTCCACTTTACCAAGAATGATGTCCTTATCCAGGAATTGTTGTTGTGTGCCGTCGAGTGGATTCCAACCCATAGCGACCCTGCATAGGGTTTCCGAGAAGCAGCTGGTGAGCTTGAACCGCTGACCTTGCAGTTCATATGGCTTTGCAGTCTGGTGCATTAACCCACAGCGCCACACCAGTAATGGGTCCCCCTTAATACCACTTCTGAAGTATGAAATATGAAGTCCCACTATCGTGTCTTCTAAGGTGTATTTTGGCTGTACTTCTTCCAAGACAGATTTGCTTGTTCTTCTGGCAGTCCATGGTAATTTTAATATTCTTTTCTAACACCATAATTCAAATGTCTCATTTGTTCTACTGTCTTCCTTATTCATTGTCCAACTTACATATGCATAAGAGGCTACTTAAAATATAGCTTGGTCAGGCCCAACCTAGCCCTCAAACTGATATCTTCGTCTTGAACACTTTAAAAGAGGTCTTGTATAGGAGATTTGCCTAATGCAATATGTGGTTTCGTTTATTGACTGCTGCTTCTGATGAGAGTAGATGGTGGATGACAGCAAAATAAAGTCTTTGACAACTTCAAGTTTCTCTCCATTTATTATGATGCTAAGTCCAGTTGTGAGTATCTTAGTTTTCTTTACATTGAGGTGCAATTGATAATAAGGGCTGCAGTCTTTGAAACTCACCAGAAACAATTATAATACCTGGTGTGGCACTGTGGGTTAGTGCACTGGACTGCAAAGTCGTTTGAACTGCAAGGTCAGTGGTTCAAGATCACCAACTGCTCCTTGGAAAACCTATACAGGATCACTGTGGCTCAGAACCAACTTAACTTAATGGCACTTAAAAACAACAAACATTTTCAGTAAACAAAGTTGTGTTATATGCATATTTCAGATTTTAAATGAATCTTCCTTTAATTTCATGCCACTTTTTTCTTCATGTAATACAGTTTCATGGATTATTTGTTTAGCATACAGATTGAATAAATAGGGTAAAAGAATGCAACCCTGGTACACACATTTCCTAAATTAAAATCATGTAGTATCTCTATTAATTTATGTACCAGTTCCTCATGTTTCCAATGACATGTTCTGAAATAACCATTCTTCACAATGCTATCCATAATTTATTATAGTTCACACATCCGAAAGCCTTTGTATATTCAATAAAGTATAATAAAACATCCTTCTGATACTCTCTGCTTTATAACAATATCCACCTGATGCCAGTTATAACATTTCTAGGTCCATGTCCTCTTCTGAATCTGCTTTGATTTCCTGGAAGTTCCCTATTAATGTATTGTTGAAACAATTTTTGAATTATCTTCAGCAATCTTTTACTTGCATGTGATATTAATGATATTGATTGATGATTTTTGCATTCCGTTGGGATACCTCTCTTTGAAATGGGAACAAATATGGATTTCTTCTAATCACTTGGCCAAGTAGCTGTATTTCAAATTTCTTGGCATAAATAAGTGAATACTTCCAATGCTAGAAAAATTTGCTAAAACTTTTCAGTTTGTATTCCATCAATTCTTATAGCCCTGTATTCACCAATGCCTTTAGTATGGCTTGACCATCTCCCTACAGTACCATCAGTTTCTTAATTGTATGCTACCTCTTAAAATGAATAAACATCAACCATTTTTTTTTTTTTTTTGGTACAGTGACTCTATGTATGCCTTTCATCTTTAAAAAAAAAATGCTTTTTGCATCATTTACTGAGTTATACTTCAATTTACTAATAGAATACTTCAATATTACAAGTGAAGGCTTGTTTTTGTTCATTTGTTTGTTTTTATTATTTTTTTTTCTTTTCTGTTCTTTCAGTTTGAGAAATGCTGAGCCTGTTCTACTTCAGTTTTATAACTCCTGATTTTTGCCCATTACATCCTAATATGTTCTTTGTTTTCTCAAGTTACCCTTTGAAATCTTCTGTTCAGCTCTTTTACAACCTCATTTCTTCCATTGATTTTAACTTCTCTACCCTCAAGACAAAGATTCAGATTTTCTTCTGACATCGATTTTGATCATTGTTTTCTGTTTTTTGTTTTTTGTTTTTTTAAATGACCTTTTGCTTTCTTTCTGTATGATGTTTTTGATGTCATACCACAACTCAACTGATCTTCAGTCATTAGTATCTAATGTATCAAATCTGTTCTTCAGAACATCTCTAAAGTTAGGTCTGATATATTCAAGTTCATATATAT
>NW_006408527.1:32398266-32415514 GCF_000296735.1 Chrysochloris asiatica | reverse complement strand
ATCATAATTTGTTTCATTGCAATGATTTCAATCCCTTCCACGCACAACCTACTAACAGTATTTGCCTCTCTTCCCTCTTTTTTGTTTTCTGTTTTGTTTTTTGTTTTTTATGTACACAAAATCACACAGGAATATATAATCATTTAAACAAGCAAAGGGCACATTTTGCAAATCAGCCTGCTGCCCACCAGTATACAACCTTTCTCTTTGCATGAGTCTAGAGTCCTCAGCTGCTTTATCGCTCCATGCTGTCACCTCTGCCTTCATCTCTGGTCTTGCTGCTTCTCTGGTTAGGGCCATGCTCTTCTCTCTTGATGGTCCTCAGGTCCTCTGTTAATGGAATGTAAGGTTAACTGCTCCCTCCTGTTTGTTACACAAATTCTACCTTTACAGTTATGACAATCGCAATTAGTCATGATAACAATTACTAACTATTGAATCAAAAGTATCCTATCCCCATCTCCTTTCACTGGACCACTCTAGATAAGATGAAAATGATCCAGTGGGGATTCTATCTTACCCTGCACACTCTGAAACTAAACTTCCTCTTGAAAATTTGTAAGTCAGCCACTTTGTACCTTTATAGCCCTCCTACCTACCCTCCATTCCCTAATTTTAGGTAGCCAATATCTCAGTTGCATCCATATCAACCCTGTGTACTGGGGGATAGGCTTGATTCTTAATGAGAAGATTCATTCCCTCTCATTGGTATTTTGAGCTACTGTATCCATAAGTAGGAGCTTTGGTAGCATAGTGGTTACGAATCGGGCTGCGACTCACAAGGTCAGCAGTTCAAAACTACCAGCTGCTCCGCTGGAGAAACATGAGGGTTTCTGCTCCTGTAAAGATTTACAGCCTCGGAAACCCTGTTCAGGGTCACTATGGGTCAGAACCAACTCGACGGCACTTTACAACAACAACATATCCATTAATTATAGGTCAAGCTCATTAAATTGTACCAATTTAGACTTGCTTCCCGGATCAAACTTCTTTATCTTCCTCTAGTTGAGTTCTGATCAGCATTCCATCCAAGATAAATCACATTAGTATTATCTGCAAGTTTGGGCATTCTTGTGTGCCTCTCCCCACTTCATATCAGCTGGATGCTTCACTTTCAGTTTTGGCCCCTAGTGGCTAGAACAGTGTCCATTGGCTCAGGATTTCCCAATTCTCCCCAAAGTTCAGACCAACCAGCCTGTCCTCTTCTCTCTTTCATCTCAAGGTCGACAAGAGTTTATGGAACATGGCTGTACTCAGCTCATGTATTCATTAGTGTCTTACCCCACTTCCACTCACAAGTATACCAACACCGTCACCAGTGAGCTTACAATCCTGCTCGTGTGTTCCCTTTGAGTTTCAGTCTTGGAGGTTTGTCCTGAAGGAACTTGACGGCTTGCTTTGATGGCTCACAGGTGAACAGACACTAAGGCACACATTAGGGGATAGTCACATCATAGCTCAGGTGATAGAGAGGGCAATATACAAGGAAGGAGAGGACAATATAGAAGAAGGTGTTTGGGGTGGAAGAACAAAGAAGATAGGGAAGTACTTAGGTAGGCTTGCATGGGCTAAATAGGACAAAGTTAAATAGTGATATATACTCAACCTTGGAACAATAGGGTTCTAAGATACAGGGATCAAGGCATAGTCTGAATGGGTAAAAGAGGGGAAATAATGTTAAGGTGCTTGACTGTCTTGTGGATATTAGTTTCCCTTGTCTACTATTGTAAAATAGATATTTAAGTGGGAGATCAAGTTTTATTGGGAAATATGATTACAGAAACTTGTTAGCCTGTCTTCAACCTACAACTGATTAGAATATCTAAAAGGTATTCCAGGATTTTCCCAGTGAAATAGGCTTCTTGTCAAGCATTTGTTTATTATGAAATCTTAGGTAGAATTCTGAGCCCCATCCAGAATCTTCTGAGGTGGACATTCCCTCTTGAAATGACATGCAGACCAACCTGGAGTGGCTAGAGGAAAGGAAGATTCTTCTTGAAAGAAAGACCAGCAAGGGAAAAAAAAAGGCAGACTGTTTGGCTATACAAGAAGATCATATTTTGACTCTTCTGGGCTTGCTTCCATTTTCTTCAGCTTCAGCCTGAACTTACATTTGAGCAATGGTAGTCTTTTCTACAATGTGCCCCTGACCTTCTCTGGCTGATATTGAGCTTTTTCCTATGAACTCTTCCCAAATATATAGTCAATTTGATTCCTGTGTATTACATCTGGTGAGATCCATACATATAATATTTTTGTCATGTTTAAAAAGATATTTACAATGAATAAGACATTGGTCTTACAAAATTCTATCATGTCATTTTCAGCATCATTTCTATTACCAAAACCTCATTTTCTAACTACTGATCCTCTTCATTTCCAGTCTTCATGAATAATCATTCTGATCACCAATGATTCAATCAATTATTTTGATCGGATGTAGAACAAAGACTTTGGTAGAATTCTTCAATTTTATTATCACTAGTTTTAGTGGTTGGAGAGTAAGTTTGCTTTACAGTGTTATTAATTGGTTTCATTGTAGGCATATGGGTATTATCCTATTACAGACAGCACTGTACTTCAAGCTAAAGCTTAAAATGTTCTTTTTGACAATGCCATTTATCTTAAATTTGTCATTCCTGGCAGAGTAAATCATATTATTTTGAGATTTAAAATGGTCAAAAGTAGTTCACTTAAACTCACTAATACCTAAGATGGAGTCTACTGTGGTGGTGTAGGATAAGCACAGGAGAGCAAATCACAAGCATGGCAGTTCAAATCTACCTTGTGATTCAAAACAAGCTTGAAATTGAGTGCTTATCCTATGGTGCCACACCAGCACTCCAGGCACATAATATAGACTTTTAATTAAGAAAATATTAAGGTTGGAAGTGGCCATTAACTTTTATTTCTTCTAAGACCTTCAATTTCTCCCTTATTTATACCCTCTTATTGATGTTTCAGTGCTCATTACTATATACATTAAGAAACATATCTTTACCATTAAGTGCCAATGAGTGAGTTCCCACACATAGCTACCCTATACAGAGTTTCCTGAGGAGTGACTGATAACTTTGAACCACTGAACTTGTGCTTCACAGTCTAGTGCTTATCCAATAGTGCCATACCTGAACAGGGACCTAAATATGCATTTTCTGTATGCAAAAGGATTAATGAATTGGAAACATTTTAAGTGATTTTTCAATTTTCTATGCATAAAGGAGCTCTGGTAGTGTAGTGGTTATGAATCAGGCGATGAAAGACAAGGCCAGCAGTTCGAAACTACCAGCTGCTCTTCAGGAGAAAGATGAGGCTTTCTGCTCCCGTAAAGATTTACAGCCTTGGAAACCCTGTACAGGGTTGCTATGGGTCGGAACCAACTCAAAGGCACTTAACAACAACAACAACAAGGATTCCGAGTATGGCACCATAGGATAAGCACTGAACTAATAGCCACAAGATCAACAGTTCAAACCTACAAGTCACTCCTTGGAAATTCTATACAGGGTCACTATGAGTTAGAACTAACTTGAAGGTACTTAACAACAACAACATGCATATATAAAATTGGAGTATCTATGTCCATTATGGCCTCCTGGCATGGCACTATGGAATAAAGCACTGGACTTCAAAGTTAGTTTGAACCACAACATCGGTGGTTCAAACTCACCACCCACTCCTTGGAAACCCTGCACAGGGTCACTATGATTTGGAACGGACACAACAGCACTTAATAACAATAATAACAACATGTTCATTTTATTTGTAAATGCTCACTTTACTTCAAAAGAAATTTGACAATTTATAGAAAATAAATTTTAGCACATATGAATCAAAAATTCAATATATTAACTAAACATCCGTGTTTAATAAAGTTGATGCAGCTTTATATGAACATATTTTAATGTTATTTTATTTTTTATTAACAACATAGTTATGTCAGCTCTGTATCCTTGCAACAACGTTGTTGCTATTGTTGATGGGTGTTGTTGAGTCAATTTTGACTCATTCCTACCCTTTGTGACAGAATAGAACTGCCCTATAGGGTTTTGAACCACAGGTTAGTGGTTCAAACTCACTAGCCGCTCCTTAGAAATGTAATACAGGGTTGCTATGAGTTGGAACTGACTCAACAGCACTTAACGACAACAACAGTAGAGTTTTCTGGACTGCAATTATTATGTGAACAAGTCTTTCAGCTTCAGAGTCACTGTTGTTGGTTTTGTTAAGTGTGGTCGCCTCGATTCTGACACATCGCGATCCTGTATAGAGTTTCCAAGGAGTAGCTGGTGAGCTTGAACTGCCAACCCTGCAGTTCAAATGACTTTGCAGACTGGCATATTAACCCACAGCACTGCACCCGAGTCACTGGATGGGTTAAAATATGTCCCTTTCAGTTAGCAATGTACTTATCAAATGCACTACTGACTCTCCTTTTGTAGCAATTGCTTTTGTTAAATGAAATCCAGTTAGTTTTGATTCAAAGCAACCCTTTATAGGGTTACTAGGGAGTGACATGTGTGTTTGAACCACCAACCTTTCAGTTAGCAGTTCAGTGCTAATCCTATAGCACTAGAAATAGAGCAATACAATTATCTCAGTAGTACTTGCTCTCTAGGATCTTAACACCAATGTTTCCCTTCAGTGATTGAGATGAACAGGAATGTAGAATTGGTAATCAGTTCCACTGAAATGCCCTCCTAAAATCCTTTTATACAACTCTCAAGTCCGGAACACTTAATTGTACTCATGAGGAATCTATGCATAAGCCAAGTGGCAGTTGTTGGAACAGAACAAGGAAATACTGAATAGTTTAAAATTAGGAAAGGTATGTACTAGGGTTGTGTTCTTTAACCATCCTTATAAGGAGCTCTGGTAGCGTAGTGGTTACGAATCGGGCTGTGAACCGCAAGGTCAGCAGTTCGAAGCTACCAGCGGTTCCGTGGGAGAAAGGTGAGGCATTCTGCTCCCATAAAGATTTACAGCCTCGGAAACCCTGTGCAGGGTCGCTATGAGTCGGAACCGACTCCACGGCACTTAACAACAACAACAACATTAATCTGTATGCTGAGTAAACAATTTGAGAAGTTGGGTTATATGAAGGAAAGGTGGCATCAGGATTGTAGGAAGGAAGACTCATGAAAACCTGCAGAATGCAGATGATATAACCTTGCATGCTGAAAGGGAAGAAGACTTAAAATACTTATTGATCAAGGTCAAAACAAACATCCTCACCACTGGACCAATAAACAACATCCATATAAATGAAGAAAACAGTGAAGTTGTCAAAAACTTCATTTTGCTAGGATCAACCATAAACACTCATGGAAGCAGCAGTCAAGAAATCAAGTGGGTTTTTTTTTTTCTTCTTCTTCTTTGCATTAGGCAAATCGACTCACAATATCTCTAAAGTACTCAAGAGCAAAGTTGTCAGTTTGAGGACTAAGGTGCACCTGACCCAAGCCATAGTATTTTCAATAATCTCATATGGATGTGAAATTTGGAGAGTGAATAAGGAAGACCATATAAGAGTTGATGCCTTTAAATTATGGTGCTGGAGGAGAATATCAGAAGTACCATATATTGCCAAAAGAACAAACAGATCTGTGTTGGACATAGTTATTTAGGTTAAAAGACTTTATAAAGATAAAGATTATCATTCAATTATGGTAGTTATTTTTATTATTGTTATGTAATTGATGCTTTATTAATAAATGAAATATTAGTGTGAAAAGAAAAAAGTGAGGAATAAGAGTATGTAGTTGATAACTATATATAAAAAACACTGAGCTTCTAAATATTATCCTTTTTTTAAAAAAAAATGGATCTGTGTGAGGTTAGTATAAATAATGTGGACAACAAAGATGATCAATAGAAAAATCTAAATAAATTTCCACTCAAGTTACTTTGCAAGAAGTTTTTAAAATTTCTTAGAAAAAACATCTTTTTTTTTTTTTTAATGATTCCATTCACCTTTATTTCTTTTCATCTTGTGATACAGACATTTCACACATAACAGGGTTAAATGGTTTGTGCATGTTTCATATAAGCCCAAGACCGGATCAAAACTAAGACAGTATGTGGTCACCTGCTAACTTCTAAGAAGACTCAGTAGACTAAGATTCGCCATCACCACTGTGGGAGGAATGGTGTCAGTGGTTTACATAAAGAAGTCATGACAAGAAGGCCTGGGGTTACTGAGATTGTAGTAATCATTCTCAATAGTCAGCTGTGGATTGCTGTCTTGGACTTCTTGCAGCAGCTTTTGCATTTCAGTATTAAATGGATCTGTCTTTAACCTCAATTTAGTTAGGGAACAGTTTTGCTGCTTCAAGGCTTCACACAACATGTTTATCCCATTACATCCCAAAGAATTCTGGCCCAGATCCAAAGTAGTCAGGTTCTAGTTGCATTTCCGGACAGATGAGAGGTCCACGCAACTGAAAGTTACCAGAGAACATCCCCACAACCAGACACATTTCAGGTTGCACACTGGATCCTTCAAGACCTCATACAGAGAAATCAGCCCTGTAACTCCTATGCGATTCTACCCCAAATCCAATAGTGTAAGGCTCGACTTTTTTTGGAGAAACCTTGAGAGATGATTGTAGCCATTGTCCATTATACCTCAGCTCCACCTCACCAGGGCCTTCAGTTTACAGTTGGGGTCACTCAAGCCCTTACACAGAAGCTGCCCCACCATTCCCAAGCTCATTCTTCACCCAGCACAGGTGTGTCAGCTTCTCATTTCTGACCAAGACAGAGAGATCCACGCAACAGCCTTCTGTAAGACGACAGTTTTCCAACGACAACCTCTTCAGGAAAGCAGTTTAATTCCTTCAGCGATTTACACAGCAACTTTGCACCATTATCTGAGAGCTCACTGTCCGTAAGGTTCAGGCAGGCTAAGGACTGGTTGGTTTTAAGGGCAAGTGAGTACTCACCCCACTGTGAAATGGTAACTGAACTAACCCTCAACCTGAGGTATTGCAGGTGACTTTCTGGTAGGTCAAGATCTGCGTAACAAGGGCAGCATATTCAGGCCATTGCTTTGAAAGGTGAGATGTGTCAGAGTGTTTTGATTATAGAAAACAGTGTAGAATTCCTCATAAGCATCTGCAGGTGAGACACTGTTGAGTGCCACCTTCTGGAGATTGTGTGTCTTGGAGGCTAAGCATTCAGCAAGAATCATCACTGCGTAGTCATTCAGGAAACTTTGGTTGAAGTCTAGAGGCACCAGGTTCTTGTTTGAACTGAAGGCCACACACAAGTCCATCCAGGTGTCAAGAAGGTGTTGTTCCTTCTGGTACCGCTCAACCCCAGGGTGTGATTTCTAGGATTTATTCTCCAGAAACATCTCCTTTGCTACCTTCAGTGAAAGCTTCTGCAGATTGTGACAATACCTGAGGCAGAAAGCAGCATGTGTCCTGTCAATTTGATTTCTCAAGTGGAGAGACAGTTCGGTAAAAGGAGTCATCACGTTCCTCACAAATTCCTCCTCCTGAGATTCATAGAGGCAGCAGAAAGTCTCCTTCATGGCCATCCACAAGAAGGGCTTGTTTTTGTTAGGCTTCATTTTCCATTTCAGTGACCACACTTGACACTTGGTAGCCAGACTTTGTCTCTAGCTCTTTGGCACTGTTTTTTGCTCAAGAGGCCAAATAAGAAGTATCCTAACTGGGTCAGGTTGGGGTTCTTCAATATTTCTTCAGTGGTGAACAGCTTTTGTATAGCCCCAATGTTCTTCCTGTGGTTTTCCTGGTTTTTCTCCTTACTCCTTAGAATGTATAATATGGCAGCTAACAACTGCTGGATGTTGGGGTGGATGAAGGAGTAGTAGTTTTCGTTGTCTTTGTCCTTCTGAATGATATTTCCCAGAAAAGGGCTAATCTCGGACTCCTTCACTCCAAGGTTCTCGACATCTTTCCCTTCAAATACAGATGTGTGTCTCCACACACCTCTAGCTACCAGGAGACACAGAACTGTCAGCGGGGCTTGGAAACTCTGACTGGGGCAGGTGCCAGGCACATATGAGAACTGGTCACATAGAAAATGCAGGAATAGAGATGTGGTGGTTCGGCATGTGGGAGCGGGGTCCTCCCGTTTCTCCATCTGCAGCTTCAGACACTTAGAGACAAGCCAGCACACCATGGGTGCCAAGCACATGTGGAACAAAGCTGCATTGCTCTTTGTCAAGTCAAAGGCTCTCATGGCTTCATATTCATCTTGGAAGTATTCCAAGAAATAGTCATTCCTGTCCATTTCTGAGAAGACTTCAATTCCTATGAAGACGAGAAGCTCTTCCATCATGAGCCAGAGTTCCCTTAGTACCCAGGGTTAAGTGGTGATCAGGATTGTTGCTCTGGGCAAGATTTTCCTTGTCAGCAAACTATTCAAGAGGACTGGCATCATGCAACTCAGGCATCATCCAATCAAGTCAGCACAACTGTATGGTCCCATCTGGTTGAATTCCTTGCAGTTGAGATAGAACATAAATTAGAATCTCCTTGCGAGGTTGCCATTTGTCCAATCCATCATCAATTTCTTGGCCAGTGTGCTTTTCCCAAGGCCAGCAACCCCATGCAGCACCACTGTGTGGGGGAGTGGCCCCAAAAGTATTTTAGGATTACAGAATGGGACCAATGCCTTGTATTTCTCAGTGACAATAGGATAGTTTCCAGTGGCTTCAGGGCAGAAGTTGTTCTTCCAGATTTGATCAAATTTGTTCTTCATTCAGTTCTACACTCATGTGTTGTAACTGGACCTGTCTTTTTTAGTATCATATACTGGGTTTCTAAGTTGGTGGGGTCTTCCACCTTCTTAAAATCTGGCATTGCTTTTGGCAGCTCTTCTAGGTCTTCCCTGTTTGATTTTTTTGGTTCCAGAGTCGGTATCATTTCTAGTATTGAGGACTTCATTTCATGAAGGGATTTCACAGCTCATTCTGGGATTTCATCTATGGCTGTTTTAGATCAACAGGATGCATTTTATCAAGAATCTGGATGGTCACCATTTCCGCCCAGTACCTGTGGCAGCTGTTGAGAATGTTTGCCACTTGCTTCCCATTGGCATCATTGATCTCAGTCTTTGGGAACTCCTGATGGTGAGCTATACTTTCCTGGGGAAGGGACTTCAGTAGCGATTTGAACTGACCCAACTCATCCTCTTTCAGCTCTTCCAGAAGAGGCTGAAGACTGAAACCAACTCATGGATATTCCATCTTGTCCTGCACCAAGGAGGTTATTCCCAATAACTCGGTCAAAGGATTCCACACCTACAGGCTGAAAAAATCTATTTTTGAACAGAACTTCATTCAAAGGTCTTAGGTCTGTGCTAGATGATTAGCAAAGAAATGAACACTTGTCTTAAAATAAAATTAAATATTTAAAATATACAAATATCATTTTCAGTGATTTATTCTTTACCTTTTTACTTGTATAAGGTATTTGTTTATTGTTATATTATAGATATACTAATATATTTTAAGGGCTGTTACAATATAATCCTGATAGCACTAGATTGAGAGTAAAGAGAAACCTCTTCATTTATTATTTTACTTTCATAAACCATTTATCATTTCTGATTTTCGTATTTCTTCTCATTAAAATAAGTGAGTTTGATTAATCCTCTAGGAATACTTTAATGATAATTGGTGTTGTTAGGTGCCATCTAGTTGGTACTGACTAATAGTGACACTGTGCAAAACAGAACGAAACACTGCCTGGCTCTAACTAACCTCACAATCATTGCGATGTACAAGCCCATTGCTGCTGCCACTGTGCCAATTCATCTTGTCAGGAATATTCCTTTTTTCTCTGACCCTCCACTTTCCCAAATATAACATCCTTCCTCAGTGACTGGTCACTTCTTATAATATGTCTGAAGTACGAGAGACAAAGTCTGGCCATCCTAGTTTCGAAGGAGCAATCTGGTTGTGCTTATATTTGTTCTTTTGGCAATCTAAGGTACTTTTAATATTCTTCTTCAACACCCTAACTCAAAAAGCATCAATTCTTTTACAGTCTTCCTTATTCACTGTCCAACTTTCACATGCATGTGAGGTTATTGAAAATACCATGGCGTGGGTCAGGTGCACTTTAGTCCTCAAACTGACATCTTTGCACTTCAATACTTGAAAGACACCTTGTGCAGCAGATTTGTCTAATACAATATATCGTTCAATTGCTTGACTGTTGCTTCCATGAGTGTTGAAATTTGATGCAAGAAAAATCAAGTCTTTGAATACTTCTATCTTTTCTCCATTTATATGGATGTTGTTTACTGGCCCAGTGGTGAGGACTTTTGTCTTCTTTACATTGAGGTGCAACCCATACTGAAAGCTGTGATCTTTAATCTTCATCAGTATGTACTAAAAGTGCTTTTCACCTTCAACAAGCAAAATTGTATCATCCACAAAATGCAGGGTGTTAATGAGTTTTCCTCCAATCTGGATGCCACATTTTCTTCATATAGTCTAGTTCCTCAGATTGTTCAGTATACAGATTGAATTATTATGGTGAAGGAATATAATACTGGCACACAACTTTCTTAATCTAAAACCATTCAGTATTCCCTTGTTCTGTTTAAGCAACTGTCTCTTGGTCTATGCTCAGGTTCCTCAGGAGTAAAATGAAGTGTTCCAGAATACTCATTCTCTACAATGTTGCCCACAGCTTGTCATGATCCACACAAACAAAGCCTTTGCTTAGTCAAAAAAGCACAGTGAAATATCTTTCTGTTCATTTCTGCTTTCAGCAAAATCCTTTGACATCAGCAATGATATCCCTCACACCACGTCCTCTTATGAATGCATGTTAAACCTCTGGAAGTTCTCTATCAATGTGTGGTTGCAGCCGTCTTTGAATTAATAGGTGATGATTAGAAATTTTCCATTCTTAACTCAACTGACATGTAGATGGATAATTTGGGAGTTCATAGAGTTCTAGGAGGTCTAAAAAGAACACATTTAGAAATATCATTGAAAATACTGGCCTTGTTCCAAACAGAATAAGGTTTTGAAAATAAGGTGTTTGCTTATTTGGTTTTATTTGATTTTCCTCCTGTCAAATACTAGTTCTCTAAAGATATTATGATTCCCTAATGAACTATTTTAGGGATTCTACTTGTGAGCAAATAAAATTTAAGTGGCACAGTTAGCTTCATTTAAAACTAAAAGTTACATCACTCATGAAAATTAGTCGGTGTTGCCATTTCCTCAAGGGCTTGTACTGAATTCCACTTTTTTGTGGAATGTGCATTAATTCCAATAATATACAGCCACCATATTCATTGACATATATTTTGTATTATCTCTATGATAAATAAGTTCATGAGTCAATGAGTAAATACACATTGAAAATAGTACTTGATAAAACCCAGGCTCATTTATAAAATCCCTAATATCAATGAGAGTTGGTTTTATTAATTACCATTTTCATTTCCTTATACTTCTCATGTTAAAATGTGCTTTTTACTAAAGCTTCACATAATAATTTTATTAAGGATATGCATGTATTCACTCATTTGTTCATTCATTCCTTTACCAATTCAATAGAAATGTATTTAGTATTTACCATGTGTCAGGAACTGTGCTTAACTAATCAGAGCACAGCAGAGAACAAACTACAAATTTCTAACCAGTATGGAACATACATTTGTTTGAGGAGACAAACAATAAACAACATAATTATGTTACTTGGCACCGCATGATTCAAGCAAATGTTAATAACATTGAGTCAGTGGAAAAGAGGAAGATCTTCAATCCACTATGTATTGATACAGTGACTGCAAAAATTGGCTCAAACATAGGAACAATTGCACGGATGGCTCAGAACCAGGTAGTGTTTCCTTCTGGGTCTCTATGAGTTGGACCCTAACAACAACAAAATAACAGGAACAAATAATTACCAAAAGCTACAAGTATGGTTTCATTACAGATGATGATAATTAGAACTAATATTTTAAGGAGTTTACTTGAGCTCTCACAGTTAGTCATGATGGAGGTTGTTGTTCGCTGGCTAGTCAGTTCTGACTCACATTGACCCTGGATAGGGTTTCTGAGGAGCTACTGACCTCGTGGTTGACTGCTTATCCTATGGTGCCAAACCAGGTAGGATTACAAAAATTAAACAATGAGGTTAAATAATTTTAGTCAACCACCTCCTTGAAGATAGCAAGCATTCAACATTAATAACAATAAAGAGCTTAGATGTTTTCCTTAATTAATTCCAGACTACTTTTTTTTTTTTCTTTCCTTAATCTAGTTTCACTATTTGAGCACAATTATCAAAAGACCTTATTACATTACAAATTGTTGGGTCCTATCTCCCAAATCTGATTCATTTGATCTGAGGAACCTAATTTGAGAACCACTGTTGTATTGTATATATGTTTACAAATACCATGATGACTCAAAAAATAAACACAAATACTTAAAATACATTAAATATGCTTTAATGTAAGAATGTCAAAATTCACATACTCAAAGGAGCAACTGCAAATCTTTGAATTTATTATCAAAGTGATTTTCTGGTTTGGATCTCTTTAAGAAAGAACATCTTTCCTGAAAGAGATAGGTGAAATCACAATGACAATTTTATAAGGATGTGAAATCATGCTGACAGAAGGCTGTTTCTGTCAAGCAGAAAAGGGCGTCACACTCAATTAGCTCCGAGGAACTATGGTGAAAGAAGTCAGGTGAATAGCTGTATGATGAACTCACGCTTTTTAAATTTTTTTAAATTTTTTTGGTAACTCAAAAGATATATGAATGGGGAGACAAGGATGTCTATAAGAAAAAAAGGCATGTAATGAATTTGAGGAACCAAATGCTAAGAACAAGACCAGAAAATTAGCCACTCTTGCCCGTAAATATCACCATGTGATGATCTAGTATGTTAAAATTATATCGTTTTCTTACTCTGTATTTAATAGCTATGTTTTTTCATTGTTTTCCTGTTTTAATTTTACAGATAAAAATTATAGTCATGAATTTTAAGACTAATTAACTTCACAGCAGCTATATTTAGTTACTTGCATTAAATCGCTCTAATAGGCTGGTGTGGTGCTGTAGGAAATGCACTGATTCGAAAGATCGATTTGAACCCTAAGGTCTGTGATTCAAACTTATCAGCCGCTTGTTGGAAACCCTATACAAGGTCGCTATGAGTAAGAACTGACTCAAAGGCACGTAACAACAATAAATGTACTTTCGGGATTGTGATGTAGTGCTGTAGGATAAACACTGGACTACTATTCACAAAGTAGGATTCAAAGCCACCAGTCACTCCTCAGAAACCCTTTAAAGGGTCCCTTATGAGTCCGAACCAACATGAGGGCATTTGACAACGGGGTGATTTCAGATTTCCATCATGTGACATTGTGCTAAATGTCCCACATAATTAGCTCCATGGCATGTTTACAATGTGATTCCTTTTTAGGGGGTCTTCCAGGAAATAAAAATATAGCATAAATATTGAAAATACTTTAGTTGATTATGCTTCTCTATTGAAAAAATAAAGCTAAACTGTGTTGTGACATATTTGATTTTATAGTCACAAGAATTTGATTTTTAAATGCTCAGTTTAAAAGACCAGCATTAAAAAGCTTAAAGTTAATTATATTGCAGATTATAACATACTGTGAATGGCATTAAATGATCTAGTCCACGAGCTAGATTTCAAAATAAAGTCCCATTTCTACTCCTTCTCTCTCATGCTTTCATGATATGTTTTCTCACTGAAATATTAGCTATTAATAACATTTGCTTTCTTTAGGTTTACTTAGTTGCAAGAGCATTTTTGTTTCATATAAGTATCCTAAACTCTTACTATTTTTTCTCTCATTTTAAAATGAAAAAAAATCATAATTTTTGTAATTTAACATTTCATGTAGAAAGCTGCTTTATGGATTGCATACCAATTTATCTTGTGTGGAATATGATTATTTTCAGACAGGTATATACTGCTGTGGGTTAATGTGCTGGACTACAAAATCGGTTTGAAGTAGCAGTTCGAAGGTTCAAACTCACCTGCTGCTCCTTGGAAACCCTATACAGAGGTCACTATGAATCAATGACAATTAATAACAACAATTTATACACTTTATGGAGTTCTGGTTGCATAGTGGTTATGAGCAGGGCTGCTAACCTTAAGGTCAGCAGTTAAAAACTACCAGTTGTTCCAGGAGAAAGATGAAGCTTTCTGCTCTCATAAATCTCAGAAACCTATACAGGGTTGCTATGAGTCAGAATCAACTCCACAGCATATTACCACCACCATATAAGCATATACTTTAATAAGTTAACAAATTTTAAGTGGAAAATATTAAGAAATATATAATTTTAAAATCTGGAGCTGAGCATTATATTGCAACCCTACATATTTTATACTTTTAGTTTAAGAAAGTTAATTTTTAGTTAAGTGATATTTATCATGCTCATGGCACAAAATTGACAAGTACTAAAATGCATTTCATTTGAGTTTTACTGCTAGGTGGTTTTTTTTTGTTTTTTGTTGTTTTTTTTTTTTCCCTATAACCCTATTTAATGCATTTACAAAATGTGTGTTTTTGCATGTGTGTTCGTTTTGGAGTAAAAACTGCACATTGCTCTGAAGTTACTTTCTGTACTTAATGTTCTCTTTTGTATATCATTCTGTACTAGGAAACATATAAATGTTTTACTCGTTCCTTAATGGCTATAGATGGATACCATATTTGTGCTATGATCATGTTGCTATTTATACGTTAATGAACACCTACATTGTTTCCAAACTTTTTAAAAAGGGAGAAAATCTTTATAATCATATATAGTTACCTTATGTATCTGTTTGTGATTGGTTTTAGGATTCTGAAGATATCAAAATTGGTGTATGTTCAAGTTCCTCATATAAAATGGTGCATTATTTGCCAGTGACCTATGCACAACTTTCTGTATATTTTAAACTGTACCAAGATTATTAATAATACTTAATACAATTAAAAGCTATGTGACTAACACTTTATACCCCACTTCCTGGTCTTTGAGGGGTTGCTTTGACCACTTAAATATATCTTTTCCCTCTGAACCCCCAAATATTTTTGATCCATAAAAGGTTGAATACACATATGCAGAACTTGTGGACATGAAGGGCCAAATGTATATAATCATAATAAGTATTTCAGTACTTCAGTTACGTTTCTATGAAATGCAGCTGTTTTAATAGTTGGACAGTCTAAGGACCTGTCATTATATTTCATATCTGAAGTATCTTTGTATATTTTTTGCTGTATCATATAAATTTTAGATTATAGTTTATTTGTTATCGAAATGTTATTATTTATAAGCATGTATTTTTGTTACTCTTAGGTACCATTGAGTCAGCACTGATTCATATTGATACTGTGTACCACAGATGAAACACTGACCAGTTCTGCACCCACTCACAATAGTTACTATGTTTCAGCCCATTGATGCTGCCACTGTGCCCCAGTCCATCTAGTTAGTAATCTTCCTCCTTTTTTCTGACCCTCCACTTTACCAAACATATCCTTCTGCAAAGATAGGTCAATCCTGATATAATGACTGAAGTATGAGAGATGTAGTCTGACTATTTTGTCTTCCAAGGAGCATTCTGTCTATACTTCTTCCAACACAGAGATTTGCTTGCTCTTTCGATGGTCCTGGTGTTTTAATATTTTTCTCCAATGGCATAACAAATGCATCAATTCTTCTATAGTCTTCATTATTCACTGTCCAACTTTAATTTGCATATGAAGTTGCTTACAATACCATGGCTTGGGTCAGGCATACCTTAGACCTCAAACTTAATTAGCTTTGCCCTTCAACTCTTTAAAGAGGTCTTGTGCAGCAGATTTGCCTAATGCAATATGTCATTTGATTTTTAGAGTGCTGCTTCCATAAGTGTTGATGGTTGATCCAAGCTAAATGAAGTCTTTGACAACTTGAATCTCCGTTTATATGTATGTGTTTGTTGGTTGACTGGTGAAGATTTTTGTTTTCTTTACAATGAAATACAACCCATACCAAAGGCTATGGTCTTTGATCTTCATTAGGAAGTATTTTAAGACCTCTTAGAGCTCTGGTAGCGTAGTGGTTACAAATCGGGCTGCGAACCTTAAGGTCAGCGGTTCGAAACTACCAGTCACTCCGCGGGAGAAAGATGAGGCTTTCTACTCCCGTAAAGATTTACACCCTCGGAAACCCTGTACAGGGTCGCTATGGGTCGGACCCGACTCAATGGCACTTAACAACAACAACAACAATTTTCAGTAAACAAAATTGTATCATCTGCATATGGCAGATTATAAATAGATCTCCCTCCAATTCTGATGCTATGTTTTTCTTCATTTCATCCTGTTTTTAGATTATTTGCTCAGCATACAAATTAAATAAGTAGGGTGAAATAATACAACTCTGGCACATGCCATTCCTAATTTTAAAACATCCCCTTGCTCTGTTCAAACAAATGCCTTTTGGTCTAAGTACAGGTTGAAGAGCAAAGATGTCAGCTTGAGGAATAAGGTGAGCCTGATCCAAGCCATGGTATTTTCAATAACCTCATATGCACGCGAAAGCTGGACAGTGAATAAGGAAGACTGAAGAAGAACTGATGTTTTTGAGTTATGGTGTTGGAGGAGAATATAAAAAGTGCCATGGCAGAGGAGTAGAATAGATGAGATGGAAGGAAGAATCAGTGAGCTGAAAGACAAGTCTCTCAATACCACTAAGCTAGAAGAACAAACCCAAAAAAGGGTAAAAAATTCAGAGGAAGGTCTAAGATGCATGTTGGACAACATGAAGAGGAATAACCTAAGAATTATTGGCATTTCAGAACAAAATGAGTCACACAAGTCCACAGAGGAAATAGTCGAAGAACTATTGGAAGAAAATTTGTCTAACATCCTCAAGGGCAAAAAGATAGACATCCAAGAAGCCCCACTTAGTCCAGGAAGGGTGGACCCCAAAAGAAAAACACCAAGACATATCATAGTCAAGCTCTCCAAACTCAAAGACAAAGAGACACTCCTGAAAGCAGCAAGAGAAAACAGACAGGTCACATACAAAGGCAAACAAGTCAGACTAAGGTCAGACTTCTCAGCAGGAACCATGCAAGCGGGAAGGCAATGGGGAGACATATATAAAACCCTGCAAGAAAATAATTGCCAACAAAGAATCCTTTATCCAGCAAAGCTATCAATCAAATATGAGGGTGTAATCAAAACATTCCAGGATAAACAGAAGCTATGG
>NW_006408527.1:32381237-32385134 GCF_000296735.1 Chrysochloris asiatica | reverse complement strand
AGACATTTTATAGCAAGGAAGGGAGGGAATAACTTTTCAGTCTAGGAGCGGAGATTCCTAGGACCATCAATGGAAAAGAGCCGAGAGCGGGACCCTACCCAGAGAAGCAGAGATGCCCGAGATGGAGGCAGAGAAAAATGATGTGGAGCGATGGAGCAGCTGAGGATTTTAGAAACAGAGAAGGAGAGCGACTGTATGCTGAAGACTTGGGGCAGGGGCATAGTGTAGGGGACATACTTGCAGGGTGTACCATTTGGTCGGTTGATGATGCATGGAGGGGATTGAAACCATGGCAATGATACAATGTTCAATAGAATGAATGTAAAACTAATGCTTTCCCATGTAAACTATCAAATAATTCATAATAAAACACTTAAAAAATTATTGGCTGATGTTCAGTCATTTCAAGAGGTACCATATGATAAAGAACCACTGGTATTGACAAAGAAATCCAAGCTGTACTGAAGGTATTGACAATTAACAGGGCTCCAAGAATTGATAAAATACAAATTAAAATGTTGCAACAAAATGATGCAGAGCTGGAGTCACCCATTCATCTATGTCAAGACATTTGAAGATGACTACCTTGCCAACTAATTGAAAGAGATCTGTATTCATGCCCATTCCAAAGAAAGGTGACCAAGTGGTCACCTTATCATTAATATCACAGGCAAATAAAAATGGGCTGACAATAATTTAAAAAATGATTTCAGTACTACATGGACAAAGAGCTGCCAAAATTCAAGCCTGATTTAAAAGAGAATGTGGAACTATAGATATCATTGCTGGTGTCAGATAAATATTGGTTAAAAGTAAAGACTATCAGAAAGATGTTGACTTGCGTTGTATTGATTATGCAAAATCATTCAACTGTGTGGATCATAACAAATCAGGTATAACATTGTAAACAATGAGTATTCCAGAATACTTAATTGTGCTTATGAGGAACCTGTATATAGATCAAGAGGCAGTGTTTTGAACAGAACAAGGGGATATTGAATAGATTAAAATCAGGAAAGGTCTGTGCCTAGTTTTGTACTTTAAGTATACTTATTCAATCTGTATGTTGAGCAAATAATCTGAGAAACTGGATTATATGGTAAAGACTGTGGCATCAGGATTGGAGAACAATTCATTAAAAACCTGAGATATGTAGATGACACAAACTTTGTTGCTGGAAACGAAGAGGACTTGAAATCCTTACTAAAGATAATCAGACTACAGCCTTCAGTATACTCACAATTGCACCAATAAATAGCATCATAGTAAACAGAGAAATATTTGAAGTTGCAAAAGACTTCACTTTGCTTGGAACCATAATCAGCAGTCATGGAAGCAACATTCAATAAATTAAAAGATGTACAGATTAGGTGCACCTTAGTCCTAAAGCTGACATCTTCGCTCTTCAACACTTTAAAAAGGTCTTGTACAGCAGATTTGCCTAATATAATATGTCATTTGAATTCTTGACTGCTACTGCTGTGAGTGTAGATAGTTGATCCAAGAAATATTAGTTTGAAGACTAATTTGTGCCTGAATGAAGCCATGGTACTTTAAGTCACCTCACATGCATGTGAAAGTTGTACAATAAATAAGGAAGACCTGAAAAGAACTGAAATTTTTTAAATTATGGCAGTAACAAAAGATATTAAAAATACCACAGACTTCCAGAAGATCAAACAAATCTATCTTGGAATAAGGAAAGCTAGAATGCTCCTAGTTGTTGTTGTTGTTAAGTGCCTTCAAGTCAGTACCGACCCATAGCGACTTTATGCACAGCAGAATGAAACATTGCCCAATTCTGGGTCAACCTCACTACTGTTGCCACACTTGAGTCCATCGATGCTGACACTTGGCTAATCCATCTCATTGGGGGGTCTTCCCCTTTTAATCTTACCCTCCACCTTACCAAACATGATATCCTTCTCCAGTGACTGTTCTCTCCTGACAATATGTCCGAAGTATGAGAGATGACGTTTGGCCATCTTGGCATCCAGGGAATACTCTGGCTGAACTTCTTCCAAAACGTATCTACTGATTCTTTTGGCAGCCCATGACACTTTGAATATTCTCCTCCAACACCACAACTCAAAAGCATCAATTATTCTATGGTCTTTCTTATTCACTGTCCAGCTTTTGCATCCATATGAGGTTATTGAATGGCTTGGTTCAGGCGCACTTTAGTCTTCAAGCTCACATCTTTGCTCTTCAACACTTTAAAAAGTTCCTGTGCAGCAGATTTACCTAATGCAATACATCATTTGTTTTCTTGATTGCTGTTGCCATGAGTGTTGATAGTTGATTCAAGAAAAATGAAGTCCTTTGCAACTTCAATCTTTTCTCCGTTGATAAGAATGTTGTTTCTTGATCCAGTGGTGAGGATTTTTGTTTTCTTTACATTGAGATACAATCCATACCGAAGGCTGTGATCTTTGATCTTCATCAGTACATGTTTTAAATCTTCTTCATTTTCAGCAAGCAAGCTTGTATCATCTGCATATCACAGGTTGTTAATGAACCTTCCTCCAATCCTGATGCCATGTTTTTCTTCATATAACCCAGCTTCTCAGATAATTTGCTTAGCATACAGGTTGAATAAGTATGGTGAAAGAATGCAACCTTATCACACACGTTTCTTAATTTTCAGACATTCAGTGTTCCCATGTTCTGTTCGAACAATTGCCTCTTGGTTCAGGTACAGATTCCTCATGAGCACAATTAAGTGTTCTGGAATACTCATACTTCACAATGTTGTCCATAGATTGTCATGATACACACAATCAAAACTATTTGCATAGTCAATAAAGCACAGGTAAACATCTTTCTGATATTCTCTGCTTTCAGCCAAGATCCATCGGATATCAGCAATGATATCCCTCATTTCACGTCCTCTTCTGAATCCGGCTTGAACTTCTGGAGTTCTCTGTCAATGTGTGATTGTAGCCGGTCTGTATTACCTTTAGCAAAACTTTATTTGCATGCAATATCAAAGAGATTGTCTGATGATTTCCACAATCCATTGGGTCACCTCTCGTTGGAATGGGCACAAATAAGGATCTCTTCCAATCAGTTGGCCAGATAGTTGTCTTCCAAATTTCTTGACAGAGATGAGTGAGTGCCTCCTGTACCACCTCACTTTCTTGACTGATTTCTATTTTTATTCCATCAATTTTAATGCAACTTGGACTTCCTCCTTCAGTATCATTGGTTCTTGATCATATACTACCTCTTGAAATGGTTGAACATCAACCAATTCCTTTTGGTACAGGGACTCTGTATTTTCCTTCCATCTTCTCTTGATGCTTTCTGCATCATTCAATAATTTTCCAAGAGAATCTTTCAATAACGAAAGTTGAGACTTGAATTTTTTCTTCAGTTTCCCTAGCTTGAGAAATTCTGAGTGTGTTCTGCCTTTTTGGTTTTCTGATTCCAGATCTTTGTACACTTTGTTGTAATATGTGGCTTTATCTTCTTGAGCTGATCTTTAATTTTTTCTGATCAGCTCTTGGACCTGCTCTTTTCTTCCATTTGCTTTAGCATCTCTACACTGGAGAGCAACTTTCAGTGTCTCTCCTGACACCCACTTTGACCTTTTCCTTCTTTCTTGTCTTCTCAATGATTTTTTGCTTCCTTCATGTATGATGTTCTTGATGTCATCACACAATTCTTCTGGTCTTTGGTCTTTAGTGTCTAATGTATCAAATCTGTTCTTCAGATGATCTCTAAATTAAGCTCATATTTTGAATTATTCAAGGTCATATTTTGGCTCTCATGGACTTGTTTTCATTTTCTTCAGCTTCAATTTGAATTTGCATATGAGTAATTGATGGTCTGTTCCACAGTCTGCCCCTGGCCTTGTTTTCACTGATGATATGTAGTTTTTCCATCATCTCTTTC
>NW_006408527.1:32378659-32380801 GCF_000296735.1 Chrysochloris asiatica | reverse complement strand
ATAGTAAACCATGTGGTTGTAAGATTCAAAATGGCCAATACCAGTCCATTTTAGCTCACTAATGCCTAAGATATCAATATTTATGCATTCCATTTCATTTTTGACAACTTCCTATTTTCCCAGATTCATACTTTGTACATTCCATGTTCCAATTTTCAATGGATGTATGCAGCTATTTCTCTTCGTTTGGGGTTGTGCCCCATCAGCAGAAGAAGGTCCTGCGGGCTTTTCTCCCATGGGCTTTACTCCATTCGTGTCATCACAGTCAAGTCTTCTTTGAGGAGGCAGCTTTTCGCCAGTCTCATTTTGAGTGCTTTCCAACCCGAGAGACCCATTTTCCAGCTCTATATCTGACAGTGTTTCTCTGCTATTCATAAGGTTTTCAGTGACTAAATATTCAGAAGTAATTTGTCCCTCTTTCTTCCCTGTCTATCTTTGTCTGGAAGCTCATCTGAAACCTGTCCACCATGGGTGAACCTGCTGGTATTTAAAATACCGGGGCATTGCTTTCAGAATCACAGCAACACACAAGCCACCACAGTAAGACAAACTAAGAGACGAGTGGTGGCCGTTTGGTTTTAAGTAGAAACTGTCACTTTAAATTTTGAGGAGATCTGTGCACATGCAAACAGAACCCTCCAGGGGCAGGGGTGGGGTGTCCATTCATTCAGGCATTCCCTCTAGTCACCAGTATGGAGGTGCTGCGCAAACAGCAAAAGACCAGTGAACAGATACCATAAAAAGAATGTCCACATTTGTATCTTCGCGGTTCTGTCAGGTGTGTGTCACTGTTCTGATCCTTCCCCTGCTTGGTCTCTTTCAAGATGGTGGCTCTGGGAGCAGATGAGCATCTTGAATTAGAAAGCCATGTATTCCTTGATTCTGCTACAAATTCCCCTAGCTGTAAGCCTTCCAAGCTTCTAAATATTCCTTTATATGTGGTTCAGAGTACTAGCATCATCCCCTGATCCTGCTTGGTCCGGTAATCTGTGTTGTTGCTGACAGAGCTCCTTACTGCATGTCTACCTGATCTGCCATCTTGATTCTACTTAGAATCCCCTCAATCTTTGGATGTGTTATAAGGAGGAGTTGGTCTCTAGAGAAGAACATCATACTAGGTAAACTATAGTGTCAATAAAAAATAAGAAAACCCACAGCAAGATAGATTGGTATAGTGACAGATACAAACTCAAATGTAGCAAAGACCGTAATGATAGTGCAGGACCCCAAAGTGTGTCCTTTGGTTGTACACAGAGCTGTTATGATTTGGTACAGTCTGGATGGTACCTAACAAGAGCACATATGGCTATTATAAGCACAAAGTCAAACAAAACAAGTAACTAGAAAATAAAAATTGAGGATGAGGGTGTGGAGAAATTGGAATCCTTGTTCTTTGTTTACAGAATTGAATGAAGCATCTGCTATAGCAAGCAGATTGACCTTACCTTGAAAGTTAAATATTGAGTCATCATGTGATCTATTGATTCTACTGCTAATCATATACCCAAATAATTGAAATCAGGGACTCAAACTGATAGTATACAACAGTGTTCATTGAAGCAGTCTTCAGAACAGCTGAAAGTAGACACAACCCAAGCGTCAACCAACGTTAATAGACAAACAAAAAAGAAAAAAATTGGGCAAGCAAGATGTGATATACCTATAGAATGGAATGTTCTTTAGCCATAGAGTAATGAAATTCAGATACATGTATGATATGAGTAAACCTTAAAACCTTGAAACTTGAAACAATATATTGCATGACATGAGTCAAATTAAAAAGGACAAATATATGAAATGTTTAGAACTGGCAAATGCCCATAGAGAGAGCAGTTTATTAGTGGCTAGCAAGGCCTAAAGGAAAGACAAATGGAGAATTACTGTTCAAGAGACACTGAGATTCTCTATGAGGAGAAACTTCTGGAAATAAGGCAGTAGTTATGATTTATCAATATGGTGAATGCAATTATTTCCATTGAATTGTAGACTTCAAAATGATTAAAATGGTAAACTTGGGTGGGCATTATAAATATTGAACATATATATATATATGTTGTTGTTGTTATGTGCCTTGGAATCGGTTCCCACTCATAGTGACCCTAAACATGGCTTCCGAGGCTGTAAGTCTTTACATGAGCAGAA
>NW_006408527.1:32342158-32378512 GCF_000296735.1 Chrysochloris asiatica | reverse complement strand
AACACACTATTGGCTCATTCTTTACTTAAGAAACATTATTGCAGACCGACTGTATTGTAATACAAGGCTACATTTTAATTTATTATTTATTAATTTATTTAGTATTCAGAATGTTCATTCTGAATTTTATGTGATATTATCTGAAGAAAAGACAATTGGGGATTATTGGATCAGCGTTTAAAGGATGCTAAAAAGTGAATTTAAGTGTATGAAGACTGTATGACCTGGGTTTAATTACTGCACTGTATAGTCTGCTGTGCAGTATGAACCTCTTAATGAATGGGCACATTCATTAAGACTCAAGTTGGATGGCAACACCTAGTTCTTCAGTGAACAGTCTGCATATCTCTACAAGGCAGTTTATAGTCATACTCTTGTCTTTGGTTTGTTTACTTAACATTGAAATATCCTGACAAATTAAAGGAAATCCAAACCCCATCAGGGATGTAAGACCCAAACTCACATTATACTAGAGAAATGAAACTTTTATTTCCAGTGCTGTTGTTGTTAAATGCCGTTGAGTTGGTTCCAACACACAGCAACCCTGTAATGGGTTTCTGAGCAGCTGGTGGTTTGAACTGCCAACCTTATGATCCAGTGCTGATTCTACTTTGTTTTTGTGTGGTTTTATTTTTACAACCAGCAATTGTATTTTAATCTGTATTTTACAAACCTAAGCAAATCCCGCTGGTATTTTAAAACAAAGTAGTTTTCCAATTAGCTGTTTCTCACAAAATAACTATCTTTGGCATGAATACTAGGTATCTGTCTCTACATTAAAGTGAATTTCAACGTTGAAGTTAATTTAAAGAACAGTTGTTTGATATAACATATGAAAAGCTTATGCATTTAATAGTAAGGCTGACATGTCATTTAGGCTTTGTTTTGCTACATTAGCTACACCATGTTAACTTACTGATATGTATAATATGGCAGAGTTAATGAAGCAATCACAACATGTCACAATTCTGATTCAGTTACATTAGAATAATTTCTAAATTGTTTCATGAAACAAAAAGTTAAAAGCTTCTATTACTAATAAATACAAATTTAAATGAAGTATGAATCAGATAGCTTTATAATATCTGAATTTCCTTGACTCTAAGTTATATTTTTTCCTTTTGTCTTGCAGTCATTTATGCTTAACTGATACCATATTGTTATTATTGTTGTTAAGTGCCATCAAGTAGTCCCTACTTGATTCAAGCTCACCAGCTGCTCCTCGGAAACCCTATACAGGGTTGCTATGGGTCGGAACCAACTCAATGGTATTTAACAACAACAACGCTTTAGGAAATCACTAGATGTCAAAAAAAAAAAAAAAAAAGAAAAAGAAAAACAATAGGTTGTAAATGTTCACCAAATCTGAAAAGGCTTTACACCAACACATAACTAGAACAAAGGACCAAGAGATTCTTCTGGAAGTTAGAACTTAAACCTGCTTGCTTGCTTCAGAAGTGTTGGGAATCCTTGATTTCCCTGTAGCCTATGATGTGATATGTATAATTGATGGGTAGACATTTCAGTTATTTTATAACTTTACCTTTTCCCTTTAGAAAACACACTTGCCTCCAGATAACAGGCATGGTGATATTCCGGTTGTTTGGTCAGTAAGGAAACTTAAATGGAATAGTAGCAGTTGAAATGAGAGAAATTGTAATTTCAAGTTGAAGTGTTACTGGTATTATAAAAATACTGAATTTACATAGGTAGATAGGGAAATCATCTAGGAAGGTAACAGGAAAATAAATTGTGATATAGGTGCCAAAATTCTCAATAAAATTGTACTATTTTCTATGGGCATGGAAATTATGCTAGTGAAAATTATGCTAGTTGTTGTTAAGTGCCATTGTGTTGGTTCTGACTCATAGCTAACCCGTATATGGTTTCCAAGTAGCAGTTGGTGGATTTGAACGGCTAACTTTATGGTTAGCAGTTCAGTGCTTACCCCCTAGTGACTCAGTACAGGGTTTTCAAAGGGTATCTGGTGGGTTTGAACAGCTGGCATTGTGGTCAGCAGTCCAGTGCTTATCCTATAGCACCACACCAAGGCATAAATCCTGAAATGAGTACAAAGAATATTAATAAAAACACCAAACTATTTGAAGGCATTAGGATCACAAATTAAAGTTAGCATGGCAAACTCCCATAGATGACACAGGAGGAACAGCGACATCAAAAGTTGGACAATGAATAAGGAAGATCACAGATTAATTGATGCCTTTGAATTTTGGTGTTAGAGAAAAATATTAAAAGTACTATGAATCTTCAAAAGAACAAATCTGTCTTGGAACAATTGTAACCAGAATGCTCCTTTGTTGTTGTTGTTATGTGCTGTGCAGTCAGTTCCTACTCATAGCGACCCTGTACAGGGTTTCCGAGGCTGTAAATCTTTATGGGAGCACAAAGCCTCATCTTTCTCCCACGGAACAGCTGGTAGTTTTGAACTGCTGACCTTGAGGTTCGCAGCCCGATTAGTAACCACTGTGCTACCAGAAGAAAATAACGATACATGAAACTCTTGAAAAAAAAAAAAAATGAAGCAGATAAAGAAGCATGGTTTTTCATAATCTAAATATTCAATCTCTTTAACATTATTACCTCTACTGAAAGCAGTATTCTGTAAGTATTTTTACTAAAGTTATTTCAAAGAAAATGAAAGATTTTTCCCCCACTGGCACATCAAAAAGTGATGAAATTAGAATAGCAAGAGAAAACTCAAAATGTTTTCTTAGTTGTAGTGAATTAGGTACTAACCTCATTTTACCTGTGCAAAAACATGTTATTCTTCATTTTTTTAATAACTTAGTTGATTCCTATTAAAAAAAAAACAAATTTTTTTGTTTTTTTTTACCAGAATAGTTTAAAACAGATTTAGTTCTATTTGTAATTCTTCAGTTTACTCAAGTTTAGCTAAATTCTAGGGCATGTAACTATTACAGCTTTTCATGTTAGCCCTTGGAATGGTTGAGCCATATGTACATAGTGGCATTTCCCAAAATGTACAAAATATGTTGGATACATTGATTTAAATATGATATATTATAAGTATTAATTTCACCTGTTTTTTTCTTTCTTTTTTACAATTTTGGCAACTAAACACTTTCTAGCATGATTGTGTTCCATTTGTAGATGACAGTGCTTGGTTAGAATGACTATGATAAATGAAAATCTAAGAAAGACAAAAAAAAATTTTTGAACTAAAGTTTGAGCAATGTGACATTGCTTCAGTGATACACAAAACTATAGTAAGCCAGACATTCAAGTAATGAATATTGTCACAAGGCAAAGGCTAAAACAAATCATGTGGAGAGTGGGGATAATGAGAGAATGTCTATCAAAGGATCTGAGGTCCAAGAAAAATGTGATAGAAATAGTTTAAAAATAGAAATAGACATGAACATGGCAATTTAATTTATGCTGTTATTGCTAATATTTGTGTGTCTTTAGTAGCTAAAATTTTTTTTAACACAGAAATCAATAAGAGAAAAAAAAATGTTTAAAATGAAGCTGCAAGATAGGAGAAATGCCACATATTGTTTGAATGACAAAAAGATCAAACTTATAACTAATAGGCTTAGATTTGTTGTCCATTTTTTAATTTTTTGTTTTAAATACAACATAATTTTTTAATTAAGCAAAGTGACATTATGACAAAAAACAGCTCAGAAAAAAATCTTCATAAATAAGTCAGTAAAATCTGTGAAAAGAAAAAAAACACTAAAATTTTATAAAAAGCAATGAATGCTGATGTGTATATGTAGATTAGAAGTTATAAAAAATCATATATAAACACTAAAGCAGAGTATCTAACCAACATTTATTGGTATTTATCTTAATTCTACATGTGCCATTATATTAAGAGATACAGTAATATTGAGCTCTCACTTACATTTTCATAATGCATATAAAAAGAGAAAAAAATAAATATTTATGACCAATTTGACCAAATATTGCAACCATTCGCTTATCAATATGGAATGTTTCTGTCTTTTAGGTGTTGTTGTTAGGTGTCATCAAGTCGGTACCAACTCATGGTGACCTTATGCACAGCAGAACGAAACACTGTCTGATCCTGGTCTAACCTCACTACTGGTGCCACACTTGAGTCCATCGATGCTGCCGCTTAGCCAATCCATCTTGTTGGGGTCTTCCTCTTTTGCTCTGACCCTCCACCTTACCAAACATGATATCCTTCTCAAGAGACTGGTCCCTCCTGACAATGTGTCTGAAGTATGAGAGACAAAGTTTGGCCATCTTGGCCTCCAAGCAGCATTCTGGCTGCGCTTCTTCCAAAACGGATTTATTGGGTTTTTTTGACAGTTCATGGCACTTTCAATATTCTCCTCCAACACCATAACTCAAAAGCATCGGTTCTTCTATGGTCTTCCTTATTCACTGTCCAGCTTAGAGACATGATTTTTCCGTGGTCTATTAAAAGAGACTTGTTTAGTGCCATGGAGTGGGTTCTGACTCATAGCAACCCTGTATAGGAGTTCTGAGGCTGTACTGTAAATCTTTATGGGAACAGAATGCCTCATCTTTCTCCCTCAGAGTAGCTGGTGGGCTCAAAGTGCCTTTCTTATGGTTCTCTACAAAGTCATAGTACTTCCATTAAAAGTGACTTCTTCTTGTTAAGTGCCATTGAATTGGTTCTGACTAATAGCTATCCTCTATATGGTTTCCAAGTAATGTTTGGTGGGTTTGGATCACCAACTTTTGGTGCTTAACCGATAGTGCCACACCAGGACTCATAATAGAAACTAGAATTCTAGTATTCTAGATATCTGTCAATCCTTT
The DNA here is from genome assembly GCF_000296735.1 of Chrysochloris asiatica. Lineage (NCBI taxonomy): Eukaryota > Metazoa > Chordata > Mammalia > Afrosoricida > Chrysochloridae > Chrysochloris > Chrysochloris asiatica. The sequence goes on along the minus strand of NW_006408527.1, from coordinate 32,373,712 downwards.
TTTTACACATGAGCTGTTATTGGAAGGACATTTTCCATTCTTCACAACAATTTTTCACTTTTATTTCCAACTATAGTTGTCTAGATCTATTATAACATCAAGCTGTTCAGATGGGTGTAAGTACACTTTTCTATCTTGCCTGTTATACGAGGCTAAGGTTCTAAATGAAAAGGGTATGCATTCTAATGGAATTCTCCCCTGGGGCACATCAAGTCATTTTATACAATGACACACTAAGAAAGGCAATTTATGGTGTGTGACTGACTCTAATGCGACTTTTTCATCATTTCATTTGTTTTCCATTAGTCAGAAAAAAAGATACATGAACTACATAGAAATCTGTTCATTGTACTCCACAGGGGGGTTTCTAGTATATCAGATCCTAGTAGAATACGATGCTTTATAAAATTTAAAAAATATATTTCCTATCTTATAATCTATCAGAATTTTAAAAATATTCTAAAAGAGTACCTACAACTATTTTTTGCAAATGTCTTAGAAACATATTTTAAAGATAAATCTTCATTTAAACTTTAACCAGTAATTTAAAACTTTTAAGCAAGATTTAATTGTGATAATTAAGGTTTCTAAAATCAATGTGAAATATCTATCTATATTTATATCTGTAGCTATATATTCATATACATGCAAGGAATCTTCAAATACAGGGGAAATCCTATATATACACGTGTATCGATGAAAGTGGGACCCCTGGTGTAGTGCTGTAGGATCAGCAATCTTCTTCGAACCACAGGGTTGGAATTTCAAATCCACCAACCACACCTTAGAAACCCTATATAGGGTTACTATGAGTTGAAACTGACTTGACTGCACTTAGCAATAACATCTATTAAAGTCTAAAATTAGAAGAATAAGTCAAAAAGTATTGCTACTAGAATCTTATTCATACATGCATGGGTTTATTCCAAATAAAACATGTTAAAAATACCTCTGTAATCAGTGGATGGCTGTAGACATCTTTCAATACTATACTTGCCTAGAAATTTAGCTGAGAGGCGGGGCTTGATGGTGGATAGGATAGAGGTGCACTTAAGTTTCTTTCTGTCAGCAATACCACAGAATATCAGATGAAGTGAGTTCAGGGAAGAACTCCAAAACTCTGAACCACATAGGTAGGAATATTTTAAAAGTTTGAAGGCTTATAGATAGTGGAACTTGTAGCAGAAGTAAGAAATCCCGTACCTTAAATCTTTCAGGCTCAGAAGCTAGAAGTGGGGAAACTTGGGCGAGACCAAACCACAGGACCAGGCTGGGGAGCAAGCAGACCCGCCCAGGAATTAACGACCGTGGGAACCTCAGAGCAAAGGTGACAATATTATCTGTTTGGTTTGGCTTTGTTCTGATTTTTTGTTTGTTTGTTATCTGTTCATTAGCTGTCTATGCACCTCCATTCTGGTGACTAGAAGGGGTGCCTGAACGAGTGGACACCCCCCACCCCCACCACTGGAGGGTTCTTCCACCATGCATGCACACAGATCCTCTCAGTATTTAGAGGCACTTGCCTTTCTTGCTAGTTGAGTGCCTGGAAGTTGGTTCCACCACATAGTGGCCCTGCATGGGATTTCTAAGGCTGTGAATCTTTGCAGGAAAAGGGGCCTAGTCTTTCTCCTGTGGAACAGCAGGTGGTTTTGAGCTGCCAGCCTTGGACTCGGTGGCCTGATTTGTAGCCACCATGCTACAAATAGGCATCTTAAAATGGCCACAGCCAGCGCTGAACTGTTTATCAATAGCGAAAAGGCCAGAATGGGGAGAGGAGAGTGAAAGATTTTAGAAACAAAACAGGCTGAAAATAAAATCCTGTGGTACAGCATAACAATGAACAGTGGCATCTTGAAATTTAACAAACAGCCTTGAAGGCAAGAAACTGAAAGAGGATATTAAAGTCATACTCATATTAGACTACAGATTTTTTTTTTTCCTTTCTTTCTTTCACTCTTCTCATTTTCCCGCAATTATAGACTACAGTATCCAATCTGGTGTTTTGTTTTATTTTGGTTTTTTGTTTACGTTCCCCTTGCTTTTTTTGCAGTTGCTGTTTGTGTGTGTGTGTTTCCTTTAGTTCTGCTGTGCATTGGTTTTGTTCCCCCATTTACCTTAGGGGGCTCTTTCTCTCCCTATATTACCCAAGAAGAGACATCAGTTGCTGCCATACAGTTAAGATACAATCACATGCTATAAAGCACCACAATCCAGGCAAGAACCAATACCAACTGCCTTATACCGGGGAGGCAGAAAACACCTACAAAAGTTACTCTGAGTTAAGCATTAAGAAGAGTGAAAAGGGAAGCCCACATCCTGATCACATCTACCTGAATGCAATCAGAAAGCAGAAAAATACCAGAACGCATACTCAATTATGTATTAAGGCCACAGATAAACACTAAACATGTCCCAAAAGCAAAAACAGATTACCATATCAGCACACGTCTAGAATTAAGATAAAATGTCTGAGACAAATGATTTAGAGGTAGACCTGGACACCATTCTGGAAGGAGGGCAGGCCTTGGAAATGCCTGAGAAGGAATTCAGAAAAAATGATTATAAAATGTTTTAAAACACTTTACAATGGAGTTGAGAAAAATAAGGAAGAAGTCAGGAAAGTGCTACAGGAACAATCAAATAAGATAGATACAACATTGGTAACAATTCAAAACCTACATAAAGAGGTACAAACAATCAATAATAGAATATCAGATATAGACAAAACTCTGAAAGGGCAGAGGAGTAGAATAGAAGAGATGGAAGGCAGAACTAGTGAACTGGAGGACAAATCTCTCCATACCACTAAGATAGAAGAGAAAGCAGAAAAAAGGATTAAAAAATGCAAAGAAGGTCTAAGATTCATATTGGACAACATGAAGAGGAATAACTTAAGAATCATTAGCATTCCAGAACAGGAAGAATCACAGAAGTCCACAGAAGAAATAGTTGAGGAGCTTCTGGAAGAAAAATTTTCTAAAAGCATGAAAAGTGAAAAGGTACACATTCAAGAAGTTCAACGAACCCAGGAAGGATAGACCTCAAAAGAAAATCACCGAGACATATCATAATCAAGCTCTCCAAAATCAAAGAGAAGGAGACAATCCTGAAAGCAGCTAGGGAAAACAGAAGTGTTACATACAAAGGCAAGCAAGTCAGATTAAGCTTGGATCTCTCAGCAAAAACCATGCAGGCAAGAAGGCAATGGGGAGACATATATAAAACACTAAAAGAAAAAAAACTTCCAACAAAAAATCCTTTATCCAGCAAAGCTATCAATCAAATACAATACTGTCATTAAAACATTCCAGGATAAACAGACACTAAGGGATTTTGCCAAAGCCAGCCCTGCACTACAAAACATCGTAAAGGGAGTTCTGTGGACTGAGACCCAAAAAGAACAGACAACAACCAGAGATTGACATATGTGGCAACACCTCCCAAAACTAAACCAATACATGGAAGAGTAGAGACTAGAACAAAACTAAAAGAACAAACTCAGAGAATCTGGGAGGTCAGTCTATGATCAAAACAATTACAATGTAAAAGAAGTTGAACATGTAGGAACAGAGATCCAGATGGTGAAAAGGTCAGGTAGATTACAGGATAAAATAAACTGTACTAAATGGAGGGGAAAGTTAATGGGATATAAGGTAACCTCATAGAAAATTAACACTTCACACATACTAAGAAAATGAAAATCCAAGAAGAACATGGAAAAGTTAAATCTATGAGGAAACTCACAAGAAAGAACACAAAAACCATGAAGTCACACAGGAAGACGTGCAGAATAAAGAAAGCAGATTTGGACTTGCTTACATTGCTCACAATGGGACCTGCTAGGTGAGCTAAAGACAGAAAGATCAATTTAGAAGGTTAAAGTGACTGCTTTGGAGGATTCCAAAGTAGTAATCATTATAGAGTTTCTCAAAGGATGTAGGATGATCATGGCTCTTATTATCAGGATGTTTACAGAAAATTAAAAACTGCATTGGTGTTAAAAGACCAGTATAATTGCTCTGAGGAATTTTTCTTTTTTGCCTTCATGAAAATGCTCCTGCTTATTCTTTGAGGGTAGCAAGGAATGTCCTACAAGAATTTTGATGAGAAACCTTACCCTATCACTCTAAAGACTGGATCTTACACCTTTAGACTTCTTTTTTTTTCCCCAACCTCAAAAAATATTTAAAGTTAACATGATTTGAGTCCCTTGAGGATGCCAAAACTACTGTTTTGATGTGCAGAATTCTGATGTACAAAAGTGTACAGAGTTCTTCAGCGAAGGGTTAGAGAGATGGCAACACCATATTCATAAGTGTACAGACAAGATGGAAGTTATATCAAGAAATTATATTTCACATTTTCATGTTTTTGTGTAATAAATATTTCTATGATTTTATCACAATAATTTTTACTTACCTCATATCACATTTTTGAATAATTGAAAGTGATACTGAATTTTAATTTCAGTGTTTTTATATTAATTGTTAGTATATAGGAATACAGTTATCTTTTATATGTTGGTCTGGTTTCCCGCATCATTTCTGAGTAATTATTATATCTCAGAGAATTTGGAAATCAAATGGAATAATCTGCAAAGAAAAATATTTCACTTCCACTAGAGAATGATTTCTTTCTTTCTTCTTAACCTGTTAGCCTTCATTTTTTTTTTTTTTTACATTATTATATTATTTGTTGCTATTGTTCTTGTTAAGCAGCATTGACTTGGTTCTGACTCAGTGATCCTGTATACAATAGAATGAAATACTTGCCAATTCAATACCATTCTTCCAATCATTCCTACCAGTAGGTTTCAAAAAGTTTCTTGAAAATAGAATGAAAAGATAATGGAATATTCTCATGAACTTTTTTGAAGTCCTCTTATACATTTAAGTATATTATTAAAACCAGTGTGTAAATCCATGTCCTTGAGGGTCTTCCTCTTTTTTCTCTGGCTCTATATTTTACCAATGGAATCCTGTTGTGGCACTGAAGGATCAGCACTGGACTGCGAACCACAAGATCAGCAGTTCAAATCCACCAGCAGCTCCTTGGAACTCTATAAAGGGTCACTATGGGTCAGAACCAACTTGATGGCACTTAGCAACAACAATGATACTTTACCAAGCATGCTATCATTCTCCAGGGACTTGTCCCTCCTAGAACAAGTCCACAGTACATGAAATGAAGTCTCACAATTCTTTCTTCTAAATAACTTTCTTACTGCACTTCTTCCAAGACAGATTTGTTTGTTCTCCCGGCAGTCTGTGGTATATTTATTATTCTTTGTCAACACCACAGTTTAAAATCATAAACTCTGCTCCTGTTTTCCTTATTCACTGTACAACTTTTGTATCCATATGAAGTGAATGATTATACTATATCTTGGGTCAGATAAATATTAGTCTTCACAGTGACATCTGCTTTTTAACACTTTAAAGAAACTTGTAGCAGATTTATTTGCCTTGTGAAACATGTTGATTTCCTGATTGGTGCTTCTAAGGGTATTAAGTATGAGCAAAAGCCAAATGAAATATTTGATAACTACAATCTTTTCTTCATTTATCATGACAAATTTATTGGTCCAGTTTTGAGGATTTTTGTTCTATGTTGAGATATAACCCATATAGAAGGCTATGGTTTTTATCTTTATCAATAAGTACTTGAAGTCCTTTTTTGTTGCTGATGTTGTTTTATTTTGTTTTTCAGAAAGCAAGACTGTGTTATCTACACATCTTGGGTCATAAATGAGTCATCCTGATGGTGCCTTTAATTTACTTGATACAACTTTTATATCCGAAGTCTTCTAAATTCCTATCAAATGATTGGGTGTAACCCTGAAAATACAGTACTCTAAGGCTGGGTGTAGTGCTGTGGGTTAATATGCTGGGCTGCAAAGTCATTTGAACTGCTACATTGGTGGTTCAAGCTCACCAGCTGATCCTCGGAAATCCTACACAGGATTGCTATGGGTTGCGATGGTACTTAATAACAACAGCAACAAGGCTGGGTGGTTTTGCCTTCCAGCTAGGTTTAAAAGGAACCATCTCAGAAGCATAGAGAGATGCCTTCAGGACCATCAGGAATGAAGAGTGTGCATTGCAATAGCAAGGGCAATTGTAGAGACTGCATGGAGAGAAAGAGTATCTGCAGACTCTAGGTATGTGGACTGACTGAAACTGGGCGCCTGTGGGCTTGAAAACTGTGCCTTTTGGGCATTCAGACACTGGCTAAAAGAGCTTTATTTTCTTGCCTGAGCAGGGCAGAGGCTAAGGGACCACATAGCTGAGAGGTCGAAGACAAGAGTGAGGCATGCCTACATCCATCGTGGGAAACAGAGACACACTTCTGACTAGGGAATTGCTGCCTTCTGACTTTTTCTGATGCTGAATTGTACCATGTTCACATCCCTAATAAACTCCATTGTTGTTGTTGTTAAGTGCTGGCAAGTTGGTTCTGACCCATAGCAACCCAGAGGGTTTCCTAGGAGTGGCTGGTGAGCTTGAACCGCCAACCTTGTGGTTCAAGCCAACCTTGCAGTGCATTAACCCACAGCACCTCACCAAGACTCCAATAAACCCCATAATCATGAGAATTGTTATGAGTTCTGTGTGGCCATTGCAATGGATTCTCAAGCCCAGATGTGTAGCAGAGAGTGCTGTGGGAGGGATGATTGGTGTCAGAAGAGGATAAAGAAGGTTGTAGGGTAGAAGTGTATCTAGCTTTCGCTTCATAAAAATGGACATTGAACTGATTTTGAATGTGATTCTCTTTATCCTTTGTGAAGTCAGAGGGGGTCAGACATGGCTTCTACAAGATTTAACATCCTTAAATCCTGATGCTGAATTCTTCTTTATATAGTCCAGCTTCTAGAATTATTTGCTCAGCAAACAGTTTGAGTAAATACAGTGAAAGAATACAATCCTGACACACACCTTTCTTAATTTTAAGCTATTAAATATGCTCTTGTTTGGTTTGAACAGCTGCCTAATGGTCTGTGTACAGATTCAACAGGAGCACAATTAAATACTCTAGAATTCCCATTCTTTACAACTTTATCCATAGTTTGTTGTCATCAACACATTCCAATGCCTTGGCATGAAACCTAGGTAAACATCTTTCTGATATTCGGTGCTTTCATTCAAGATCCATATTGATATCTGCAATGAGATCCCTCATCCCATGTCTTCTACTGAATATGGCCTGAATTTCTGGCAGTTCCCTGTTGATACAATGCTACAACCATTTTTCAAATTATCTTCAGGAAAATATTACCTGAAAGGGATATATATATATATATATATATATATATATATATATATATATATATATATTTCTACATTCTGTGTATCATCTTTCTTTGGAATGGGCATGGACATGATGTTTTCTAGTCAGTTGACCAGGCATATTCTATAGAACTTATAATAGAATATTGATTAAATACAATAGGGGTAGATATCATTGCCTTGTGTCCGATCATAGGAGGAAAGTATTTACTTTTCACCAGCAACAGAGTGTCCTGGTATGGTGCTGAGGTTTAATATGCTAGATTGCAAACTTGGTTTGAACTTCAAGGTTGGAGTTCAAGCTCACTAGCTGCTCCTATATAGATAGGGTTGCTATGGGTCAGAACTAAGTGCTCTGCACTTAAAAACAACTGGTGGGTCTGAACTGCTGACTTTGTGGTTAGCAGTCCAGTACTTTATCCATCAATGTGATATATTCAAACTACCTCTTTCCTATTTCACAAGTTGTAGTAGTTTGCTTTTTTTTTTTTTTTTTTTTTTTTTGGTGTGTGTATATATTCCTTTTTATGTAAGCTTTCTTTTTATACATCCATATATATAATATATATAATAAAGTTAGCAGTAGTCCCTCATTATCCTATGATATCTTCAGGGTCTGTAATGACATTCCTCATTTTATTCTTTATATTAGTAGTTAACATTTTTTTAGTTTATCAATTTTACTAAAGGTTGAAAATTTTATTAACTTTTTTAGAGCTAGACCATGGTTTCACTGATTTTATCTATTGTGTTTCTGTTTTGCATTTCATTTATTTCTGCTCTAATTTTTATAAATCCCTATCTTGTGCTGACATCCTAGTGTGGTTTTGTAGAATAAGTATTGAATTGTTAACTGCAAGTTCAGCAGTTCAATCCCTATACAGGGTTGTTATGAGTAAGAACCTACTCATAGGCACTTAACAACAACTTGTACTAGGAGTTCTGGTAGCACTGCTGTTTAGGCATTGGGCTGATAACCTCAAGTTCAGAGGTCCAAACCCATTAATGGTTCAATAGAAAAAGATGAGCCTGTCTGTTCCCATAAAATTTTATAATTGTAGAAAACTTACATAGGGTCACTATGAATCACAGTCAGTGCATTGTGTCTGGGTTTGTTTTATTTATTTATTTATTTTGCCTTTTTACTTTATTCTTGCTTTGTGTTTATTTTTCCTTGATTATGTAGTTCCTTGAAAAAGAACCTAAAATATTGATTTAAGACCGTTCTTCTTTTCTAATATAATCATATACAATTTCCCTCAGCACTGCTTTAATTGTATGCCATGTATTTTAATATGCTATATTTTCATTTGAATTTAGTTCAGTAAATTATTGAATTTCCATTGTAAATTTCTTTTTGACATATAAATTATTTCATATTATATTGTTTAATTTCTAAGTATTTGGAGATTTTCTTGCTATATTTCTGTTGCTGATTTCTAGTTTGATTCCATTTTTATCAAGGAACTTACTTTGCATGGTTTTTATTTATTGACATTTGCTTAGTTGTACAAGATACATCCTGTTGTACCATACATTTAATGGCAGTTTAAAAGAATGTACAAACTTCCAGTTTGGAGTAGAATAGTCTGTAATAATGATTAAATCCTGTTGTTAATATATGTCTGTTTTTGTTGTTGAGTGCAAACAAAGACAGTTCCCACTCATAGCAACCCTGTGTAGGATTGCTGAGCAGTGGCTGGTGAGTTTGAACTACCAACATTGTAGTTCAAGCCAATCTTGTGGTCGAGTGATTATCATACAGAGCCATACCAGGACTCATATGTATGGCTGAGTGCTTCTGTAGTCTTGAATTTATATCTTCTTGTTTAATCAATTATTGTCAGAGAAGTATAAACCTCTCCGACTCTAATTGTACATTTAATATTCTTTCACTTTCATTGTTTTTTATATCATACACTTTTGCAGGTTTGTGGTCTGGGTTTTGTTGTTGTTGTTAGGTGCCATCAAGTCAGTACCGACCTATAGCTACCTTGTGCACAGCAGAATGAAACACTGCCTGATCTTGGGCCACCCTCACAACTGTTGCCACACTGGAGCCCATCGATGCTGCCACTTTGCCAGTCCATCTCATTGGGGGTCTTCCTCTTTTTCTCTGACACTCCAACCTACCAAACATGATATCCTTCTCCAGCAACTGCTCCCTCCTGACAATATATCTGAAGTATGAGAGATGAAGTTTGGCCATCCTGGCCTCCAAGGAGCACTCTGGACGCACTTCTTCCAACACAGATCTGTTGGTTCTTTTGGCAGTCCATGGCACTTTCAGTATTCTCCTCCAACACCATAACGCAAAAGGATCAATTCTTCTAAGGTCTTCCTTATTCACTGTCCATATTTCATATGCATATGAGGTCATTGAAAATACCATGGTTTGGGTCAGGCACACCTCAGTCCTCAAGCTGACATCTTTACTCTTCAACACTTTAAAACGGTCTTGTGCAACAGATTTGCTTAATGAAATACGTCATTTGATTTCTTGACTGCTGCTTTCATGAGTGTTGATAGATAGTTGGAACAGACCGTTAATTGCTCATATGCAAATTCAAATTGGAGCTGAAGACAGTGAAAATAAGTCCACGAGAGCCAAAATCGTTTGGGTTTAGGATTGCTAAAAATTCTTGATGAATTGATTATTTTATTGTGATGTAATGTCACTTTGTTTCTCATAATATTCATTGTTCTTAAATCTATTTTATTTGATTTTTCTTGTCTATTTTATCTGATTTTAATATAACTACTGGTGCTTTTTTATTTAAATATTTATATGGTATATTCTTTTACATTTCTTTTACTTTTTAAGCTATCTATATGGCTGTATTGGAGTCCTGGCGTGGTGCTTTGGGATAAAGCACTAGGCTACAAGGTTGGTTTGAGCCACAAGGTTGGCAGCTCAAACTTACCAAGCTGCTCCTTGGAAACCCTACACAGTGCCGCTATGAGTTGGAACCTACTTAACGGCACTAAACAACAACAACAACAATATTGTTGTATTAGAAATATTTTTTTTGGTAGACAACATATTTATGCCACATTTTATAATAAACGCTGCCAATATCAGTATTTTGGGTAGCAAACTATTTACAAAGAATGGTAATTATTGATATGTTAAGGTTTAAATCTACATCATTAATTTTTTTCCATTTTTATTTTGTTTTAAACGTTTTATTGTGAATTATGTGATAGTTTACATGGGAAAACATTAGCTTCACATTCATCCTATCATATACCGTTTCATTGCCATGGTTACAATCCCCTCCATGCATCATCAACTAACCAAATGGTTACCCTGCAAGCCTGTTCCCCAGTGTTCAGCACACAACCCCTCTCCCTCTCTGGGTCTAGAGTTCCCAGCTGCTCCATCTCTCCATGTCCTCATCTCTGCCTCCATCTCTGGCATTCTGCATTCCTCTCTTCTCCTTTGATAGGTTTGGACTGCAAAGTCAATCACTCCCCTCCTTTTGCTACAAAATGTCTACCTTTATATTCCCAACCCTCATAGTCAGTTCTGATAACAATTATTCACTATTGTACCACAAGAGATCTATCCCCATTTCCTTTCATCAGCCCTGCCCAGACAGATTAGTTACTACTCAGTGGAGATTCTACCTTTCTCTGTGACCTCTGGCTCTAGGCTACCTCTTGAAAGCCTGTAAGCTAATCGCTTCTTGCCTTTGAGTCCTCCCATTCTGGGTAGCCAATGTCCAAGTTGCCCATCCCTATCTACTCTGTGTATGGAGGGAGTGGGAATAATCCTTGTTGTAAAGATGTGTTCCCTCTTTTGAGCTACTTCATCCATAGGTGTAGGTTAAGTTCATCAAATTGTATCAGATTACTTTTTTTTCCCCTCCTTTCTTTTTCTAGTTGAGCTCTAATCATCCAGACATTAAAGCCAGGTCAATTAGGTATTATCTGCAAGTGTGGGTGTTCTTATGCAAATACCCTCTCTTCTTATTAGCTGGATGCTTCATTCTTACTCTAGTCCTCTGTGGCTATGTCACTGACTCTTGGCTGAAGAGTCCCTAGGTCTTGCCACATTGCTGGTCAACCAGGTCTCCATCTGGGTTCACGGGGGTCTGTTGAACATTGTAGGGCTTAGCATGAAGCTTCATTGCTGTTTTTCCCTCATTTCCTCTTCTCGGTGATGAACGTGGTCACCAATCAGAGAGCATGTCTGCTCATGTATTCCCATAGAAATTTAGTCTTGAAAGGGGGTTTTCCCTAAGGAGATGCTACCACTTGCCTTAATATCTCCTGCGTGAGCAACTTGCTTGTTCTTGTTCATCGGTCAGACTGCCGTTATTGTTTGGTTTTGTTTTTTCTTAAATGTTTTATTGTGAATTATGTGATAGTTTACATGGGAGAACATTAGTTTTACATTCATTCTATCGTATATTATCTCATTGCCATGGTTACAATCCCCTCCATGCAATCCTTCCCCCGTAACCCAGGTCTTCAGCACACAGTCGCGCTCCCTCTCTGGATCTAAAGTCTCCAGCTGCTCCATCGCTCCACGTCATCATCTCTGGCTCCATTTCAGGCATCACTGCTTCTCTGGGTAGGGTGCCACTCTCTGCTCTTCTCCCTTGATGGTCCTAGGGACCTCCACTCCTAGATTGAAAAGTTAATCACTCCCCTCCTTGCTATAAAACATCTACCTTTACATTTCTGACCCTCACAATCAGTCCTGATAACAATTATTCACTATTGTATCACAAGAGACCCGTCTGCATTTCATTGCATCAGCCCCGCATAGTCAGATTGAATACTACTCACTGGTGATTCTACCTTCCTCCAAGCCCTCTGGATCTAGGTTCCCTCTTGAAAGCTTGTAAGCCAGTCACTTCTTGCCTTTGTATCCCCCTGCACCCCATTTTGGGTAGCCAATGTCCAAGTTGCCCATCCCTGTCTACTCTGTGTATGGAGGGAGTGGGAATAATCCTTGTTGTAAAGATGTGTTCCCTCTTTTGAGCTACTTCACCCATAGGTGTAGGTCAAGTTCATCAAACAGTATGAGAATACTTTTTTTTTTTTTTTTTCTCTTCTTTTTACTTCTGGTTAAGCTCTGATCATCCAGTCACTGAAGCCAGGATATGCCGTTATTGTTTTATAATTTTCCTGTTGGTCTTTCTTTCAATAAGCATATTCTGTTGATCTATCCAATTATCTATTTTGTCTACTTTTGTTTGTGTAATTTTCCAAATGTTTGTTAGTCTGTGTATTCCCTGAATTAGTGCCCTCACATTTGTCCCTATTTTTTTCATTGATGAACTTCATAATTTTGGGATTCACATTTAGGTCTTTAATCCATGGTGAGTTGGTTTTTGTATAAGGTGTGAGGTAAAGGTCTTGTTTCAATCTTTTGCATATCGCTTCCAGTTGTGGCAGCACCATCTGTTGAAGAGACTATCCCCTCCCTATGTGATATATTTAGGTACTTTGTCAAAAATCAGTTGGCTAGGGATCCTCCTGGCAGCAGAGACGGCAGAGGAAGGACTTGGGCTCCCGGCCCAAGGTCTGCCTGGTGGTCACCAAGATTGGCTGACGGGAAGCCTTCCGGTGACCCACTTCCATTACTTGCTGCTGGGGCTGAGGGCCTCCGGGGACGGTGAAGGATCTCAAGATGTCTGGGCGAAAACTTGCTCTGAAAACCATTGACTGGATAGCTTTTGGGGAGATCATACCCCGAAACCAGAAGGCTATTGCTAACTCCCTGAAATCTTGGAATGAGATCCTCACCTCTAGGTTGGCTACTCTACCCGAGGCACCGCCAGCTATCGACTGGGCTTACTATAAGGCCAACGTGGCCAAGGCTGGCTTAGTGGATGACTTTGAGTAGAAGTTTAAAGGCCTGAAGATCCCAGTGCCGGAAGATAAGTTTACTGCCCTGGTGGATGCTGAAGAAAAAGAAGATGGGAAGAGCTGTGCTGAGTTTGTGTCTCTTTCAAAGACTAGGATTGGGGAATACGAGAAACAGCTGGAGAAGATGAGGAACATTATTCCATTTGACCAGATGACCATTGATGACTTCCCTGAAACCAAATTAGACAAGACCATGTATCCCTATTGGCCTCATCAGCCCACTGAAAATTTATAAAATTGAGCCTGAGAGAAGACTCTGGTCCTGACATGACAAACTCTGAACAGTAAAACTGCAAATCATTAAAAAAAAAAAAAAAAATCAGTTGGCTATATGTGGATGGGTTAATTTCTGGATTCTTGATTCTGTTCCATTGATAAATGTATCATTCATTGTACCAGTACCAAGCTGTTTTGACCACTGTAACCATGTTTTAAATTTTGAAGTCAGGGAGTGAGAGGTTTCCAATCATATTCTTCTTCTTAAGCAATGCTCTGCTTATCCTGGGTCTCTTTCCTTTCCATTTAAACTTTGAAGGATGTCATTGGCTTCCCATTTCACTCTTCTTATTGCTTAAATCAGAGTAACTTTCACAGTTATTATCTGCCTCCTTTGTGTATGGGAGTTGGTATTGGTTCTTGCCTGGATTTGTGTGTTTTATAGAGTGTGATTGTAGATTAACTATATGGCAGCAGTTGCTGTCTCTTCTTGGATAATATAGGGAGAGAAAGAGTCCCCCAAGGTAAAAGGGGAAGCATAAAAGAGCAAAACATCAACAGCAATTAAACAAGAAAACAAAAAAGCCACCAAAACAACAACAACAAACTTGATTGGATACTGTAGTCTATGATCACAGAAAGGGGATAGGAGGGAGAGAAAAAATATATATCTGTAGCATAATGTGGGTATAACCTATAATGTCCTCTTTCAGCTTCTTGCCTTTAAGGCTGTCTGATAAATTTTAAGATGCCACTGTTCATTGTTATACTATAACTCAAGATTTAATTTCATTTAATTTTCTGCCTGCTTTTAAACTCTCTTTTCCTTTCCACACCCCTTGTTCTGGCCTTTTTCCTATTAAAAAACAGTTCAGGGCTGGTTCTTGGTCTCAGAGTATCTGTGCACATGCATGGCAGAAGAACCCACCAGTGGGGTGGGGAGTGGTGGTGAGGAGTGTCCATTCATTTAGGCACCCCATCTAGTCACCAGAATGGAGGTACACAAAAAATGATCGGCCAATGAACAGTTAACAAACAAGAACGTCAGAACAAAGCAAAACTGACAAAGTGTATTGTCTGCCTCTGCTCCAAGGTTCCCTTGGCATTATTCCGTAGTGGATCTGCTTGCTCCACCACTTGTTCTTGCCATTTGGTCTTGCCCATGTTGTTGGCTCTGAGTCACCAAGTCCAGCAGATTCAAAAGTATGTGATTTCTTACTTCCGCTACAAGTTCCACTAGCTATAAGCCTTCAATCTTTTAAAATATTCCTACCTATGTGGTTCAGAGTTTTGGAGCTCTGCCCTGAACCCACTTTGCCTGGTATTCTCTGTTGTTAAGAAGAACTTCACTGCACCTCTACCCTATCCACCATCAAGCCCCGACCCCTAATTTTGCTTTTAAATGTTCTGTTTCATTTCTTTTTTGTTTTCCTGTTTATATTTTCCCACCTTACTGTGTGTTATTTAAATCCAATTTTGCATTTTTTGCATCTTTATATAGTGTTGGTTTTTTAGTGTTTTCTCTTTGTATATCTGTGTTTAAACATACAGCGTGTGTGGTGACTGTAGCGTAAGCACTGAACTTCAAACCATAAGGCTGGAGGTTCAAGCCCATCAGTCACTCTATGGGAGATGAGACCTTCTGCTCCTACAAAGACTTATAGTCTCAGAAAACCACTTAGGTTCATTATCAGTTGGAACCCAGTTGATGATACTTAACAAGAACAACATTTATAATGCAATTATTTAAGTATTTTTCCAAGATACATTTAAAATCATATTTTCTCTAGATACACTTCAAGCCATACTTTCTTAGATATATTTAAAGCCATATCATAAACTTATGTAAGTTTGCTTAAAGGATTTCAATTTACTTGTATTTTTACTTTTTCTTTGTTTTGTTTTCTTCTTTCTTAATAGTCCAATAATTTAAAAACCATTTTCTTTCTGTTTAAGTAATTTCCTTTAGGCATTATTTTAGGGTTTTTCTCCTGTCAACAGATTCTCTTAGTCTTGATAAATTTTAAGTTGACAAATATTTTATTTTATTTTCATCTGCCTACTAATGTCACCATAAACATTCTTCTGTCAGAATTATTGTTGCTCATGTTTAAATGATGTTTTCCCCCAACCCCCCTCCCCAATTGCCTTTAAAATTTTCACTTTAGCTTTGTTTTTCCTTCACAGTCTTACGATTTGCATAGGTGTAATTTTCTTTTTTTTTTTAAATCATGTTGTGAATTCTTAGAAATTCTTGAATCTGTGACTTGATATCATTGATCAGTTTTATGAAATTATTGACAAATAATTCTTGAAACATTGCTCATGTCTTATATTTCTTTCTGTTTATCCTGTGAGTGTCATAATACCGATGCATAAGTATTTACTGCTTACTCCAGGCTTATATTTATCTTTCATTGTGTTCCATGTTGATTATTCCTGTTTCCTACTGAAATAATTTTATTTTTCTTAGACAGCTTTCTTAAATATTGACTGAATATTTGGGTCCAGTTGAGGGTGAGGATTTTTTAGTGTTGATCTGCTTCTAATTTCCTTTTATTTTTTTTTAGAGTAGATTTTTTTTTTTTTTTTTTAAGAACAGCTTTTGCTCATGGAGAATAGCTCTTTTCCCTGAAAACTTGTTAGCTGTTGATTGTTGCTGTTGTTAAGTGTCGTTGAGTTAATTCCTACCCATAGCGACCCTGTATTGCATTTCCAAGGTGCAGCTGGAAAGCTTCAACCACTGACCTTGCAATTCAAGTGACTTTGCAGTCTGATGGATTAGCCCACAATACCACACTAGGACTCTTAGTTGTTGAAAGGACCTTAAAAATATTTCAACTTCTCATATATTTCTCACCACTTAGTACCTTGAGGCTTGCCAAGATTTTACATAACTTTAGAGTTTTCAAAATTTTAAGAGGAAATTTAATGACTACTCTTTAACTCAAGTTTATGTTTTATGAGGAAAGATGAGACTTCATGCATTTGTAAAGATATTGTTGTTGTTGTTAAGTGCTGTTGAGTCAATTCTGACTCATAGTGACCCTATACAGGGTTTCTGGGGTTGTAAATCTTTACTGGAGCAGAAAGCCTCATCTTTCTCCCGCAGAACAGCTAGTAGTTTCGAACTGCTGACCTTAAGGTTCGCAGCCCAATTCGTAACCACCATGCTACCAGAGCTCCTTTGTAAAGATTGGTCTACATATTTCTGGAGATTGCTTACAACCCTCAACTTGTGTCTCTACATACCTTTGACCTTGTTTCCATAGCCACATCATCTTCTCACCCTCTGCTTTTATGACTGCATGGTTTTCCCTTCTCTGCTTACATCTAAATCACTGCGACTTGCCTTCTTCTTTGTTATATGAAACGTTGTGCATTACATTAGGCTCACTCAACATAAATCACATTTGCAACTTTTGCTGTGAAGATAACATAGTTGCAAGGATTAAAATATAGAAATATCTTAATTAGCTATAAGACCCTGAGTGCTATGATCTACCCAGGATCTACTGAGCAAGAACTGGAGCGTTGGCAGAGACAGAGCCCCTGCCAGAGACACCATCTGATGAGAGAAGGATCTTTTCTATACATTTCTTACTGGTGGGCCAAATGACATTGAAGCTTACTTGGGAAAAGCACTGTGGATGAACTAGCTCCCATTGATATAGAACCAAGCAAATGAATAATCAGAAACAGAAATGAGGTCAAATAGGATCAGGAGCACAACAACAAGAACACAGTCGTTCTCCACATTGGATTAAACAACAGAGCAAAAAGCAAACAAACAAAAAAAGTCCTCATAAGTCTGGATTTTGTTATAAAAATTGAAATTGTTAAAATAGAAGAGAAGGCCTAAAATGTTAGTGGAAATGCATTGATTGCAGGGGAATAAAAAATAATAATAATTAAAGAATCCCAAATCACAACATAGAACTCCACGATGCAAAAACAGTCCATGCTATTCTAGGAAATGAAAGTACACAAAGCAGTCATAGAGGCATTTTGTTTACTAGTTCTTAGTGGTTTCTTCATGTTCCCCTTGCCAATAGCAGATTGCTAAGGTAACATTTTCAGTTTTTTTAAAAAGCAAATCATCTTTTTTATTGAACATGCATTCATTGATAAAATTTCAGTACACTGATTAGTCTTCTAAAGGTGTAGGCTTTACATATTTTTAGCTGTTTTATGATAACCAGGCTCTGCTCCAGCGTCACCTCTGTAGTCAATGCCCTCAGGTACATACAGCCTGAGCTTGAAAGTCTGTCATTTAGTTCCTGTTTTTGTCATCTGGAAATACTAATTTAATTCAAATCAGAGTAAACCTTTATTTAATATGATGTGTCATTGCACTGTGTGTTCTGTGGTCGCCTATTTCAAAATATATGCAAGTCACAAATGATAGCTTGTTAGGGAAATAAACACTGCTTACGCTGTGCTTCATCTGCGAGCAGTGAAGCAGAGATGCCGCAGAAACTGGCACCTGCAGCATATGTAGAGTCAATTGAAC
The DNA here is from genome assembly GCF_000296735.1 of Chrysochloris asiatica. Taxonomy (NCBI): domain Eukaryota; kingdom Metazoa; phylum Chordata; class Mammalia; order Afrosoricida; family Chrysochloridae; genus Chrysochloris; species Chrysochloris asiatica. The sequence continues at coordinate 32,355,814 of NW_006408527.1, read as the reverse complement.
TAAATACACTCAGACTGCTTTGCTCAGAGGGTGAAACGAAAAATAGATGGCCATTACTTCAGAATGGAAATAAACCTGCAATAACAATGGCAAGTGGTTCACTTTAGACAGGCATAGCGGAAACTTGTAATTAAAATAATTAGCCTCTTTAAAGAAGGACTCTAATGCTATATAATAACTATGGTTTTAGTCTGTTAGGTTTTTTGACAGCTAAATACCACTACAGAAATGAAAAATGTGGAAAACTATAGTCAGTTTATATGAGGGAGATTCAAGAAATTCATGGGAAAGAATCACTATCTATAATTTCATTTTTCCATGAACTTTTAAAATTTACCTTATATATGTAGTAGAGCCCTTGGAACTTACTTAACATTGATGTTTTTGCTTTAGATATACACCCAATTGTTTATATATATATACACACACACACAACTCCAAAATGTGTGCATTGAAATGGTATATGAGTATGTTTGAATTTTTAGGGTAAACATGTTATTTTGGAATTCTGGTGTGGCTTTGTACAATAAGCACTGGACTGAATGCTAACCCAACAGCCATTCCCCAGAAGTATCAAAAGAAGATGACATGAATATAGTGAGACAAATAAATACACTTATCAAAGAGAATCAGACTATTTTCAATCACTTCAAAAAGGAACATATGATTAAGAACCAGTGATATTGAATGAAGAAGTACAAGCTACATTTACGGCACTGGTGAAAAGCAAGTCTTCAGGAACTGGCGGAATTACAAACATTTCACCAAACTGATGCATGCTGGAGGTGCTCGCTCATTTATGCTAAGCAATTTGTAAGACAGCTACCTGGCCAACCTATTGGAAGAGATCTATACTTGTGCCCATTTCAAAGCAAGGTAACCCAATGGAATGCAGAAATCCTTGAACATTATTATTAATATCATATGAACATAATATATTGCTGAAGATAATTCAAGAATGATTGTCTCAGTATATTGTCAGAAATTCAAGCTAGCTTTAGAAGATAGCATTGGAATGAGGGATATCACTGCAGACATCAGATGGATCTTAGCTGAAAACAGAGTACAAAGTTTAATTATACTTTATTGACTATGTAAAGGGATTTGGCTGTGTGGATCATAACAAACTCTGGATAACATTGTGAAGACTGGAAATTCCAGAACACTTAATTGTCCTCATGAGGAACCTGTACACAGACAAAAGGGCAGTCATTTGAATAGAAAAAGTGAGTACTGCATAGCTTAAAACTAGGAAAGTTATGGATCAGGTTTATATACTTTCATAATACTTATTTATTCAGTATGCTGAGCAAATAATCTGAGAAACTGCTTGTATGAATAAGAATGTGACACCAGGCTTGGAGGAAGACTCATTAACAACCTAAGATATGTAGATGATAAAACCTTGATGGATGAAAGCAAAGAAGACTTAAAATATTTACTGATGAAGATCAAAGACCACAGCCTTTAGTATGAATTTCACTTCATTACAATGAAAATAAAAATCCTCACAAAAGGACCGATAAATAACATCGTGATAAATGGAGAAAAGATTAAAGTTGTCAAAGATTTCATTTTACTTGGATCCACAGTCAAAGTTCATGGAAGCAACAGGCAAGAAATCAAATGACATATTACATTAGGCAAACCTGCTGCAAAAGATATCTGAGAAAGTGTAAAAGAGTAAAGTTGTCACCTAACTCAAGCTATGGTATTTTCATTTGCTTCATATGCATGCAACAGCTTCACAAAGAATGAAAAACACTAGAGAAGAACTGGTGCATTTGAATTATGGTGTTGGCAAAGAATATTTAAAGTACCATTGACTTCCAGAAGAACAAGCAAATTTATTTTGGAAGAAATACTGCCAGATTGCTCTTTATAAGCAATTATGCGAGACTCGATCCTTTGTACTTTGGATATGCTGTCAGAAAGGATCAGTCTCTGGATACGGACATCATGTTTGGTAAACTAGAGTACCAATGTAAAAGAGAAGACTACAAATGAGATGCACTGACACAAGGGCAGTAATAATGGGCTCAAACGTAACAACCATTAGGATGGCACAGGACAGACAGGGAGTGTTTCTTTCTTTATACATAGGGTTGCTATGAGTTAGAAGTGACTTGAGAGCACCTGACGATACCTCATGCAATTTTTAACTTACATTTATTACCATTTGCTTATTAATAGGTCTCCCTGATTTAGTTGCAAAATCTCAGAGTAAGGAGCTGTGCATTATTGGTTATACAAACAGAAAGTGACATCGTAGACATTTAAAATGTTTTTAATAAAAAAGATCCATTTAATATAACAATTAGTTATTCTTTTGAGACCTTCTTAACAGTGCATTTATTTCTAGATCATATGAACATATATAAGGTGATAACTAATCCTGTCACAAATGAAAATGAGTAATAACCCTCATTGTAATATTTATTTTTAGAATAAATTAACATTTCATTTTCTTTTAATCCTCTGTATTATAGTCTACTTTATATGCAATTAAGAAAATAACATGTATGACTTTTGAAAGATTAAACTGGGGCATTCACAAGGACAGTGAATCCAAATCAGTATGATTTTTTTTTGGCAACATTTCACAAACAAACATTTAGAGAAATTCTAGAGTGAAGCGATCTTTATTGGTTGCTAAATGCCTTGAGGGATGCATGTGGTTTGAATGGCTTTTACTGACTTTGATATGACCTACAGTTGTACTATAAGTGCTCTATGTACATGTGTTTATCATGTCTAAGCTGTTTTGCCCTAACTATATTGCAGAATGAGAGAATTTTTGAATTACAAAAATATGAAGATCGTGTTTTTGAAACAAGGCTCAAGGACATGTTTCTCAAAGGATTCATTGTATGTATGTATATATATATATATATATATTTTTTTTTTTTTTTTTTTCCTATTCATTACTTTGTTTCAAGTTCCTTATCCCCCTGTAGTTTTCTGATTGTTGTTGTTAAGTGCAGTTGAGTTGGTTCCAATTCAAAGGGACTCTTTATAAGGTTTCCAAGGAACAGCTGGTGAGTTTGAACTGCCAACTTGTAGTTAACAATACAGTGCTTATCCTACACCACCACACCTGGACTCCTCTTACTTGTATGGAAAGAAAATGATGGGATGTTAGTAACAGGAAGCTCTAGAGCCCTATATAAAAGGGATACACTTAGAGAAAGTAGTGAGATAATAGTCACATCAAAGATCATTTTTGCAGTTTGTTTACATGTTGTTGTTATGTGCTGTGGAGTCCGTTCCAACTCATAGCAACCCTGTACAGTTTCCGAGGCTGTAAATCTTTACGGGAGCAGAAAGCCTCCTCTTTCTCCTGCGGAACAGCTGGTAGTTTCAAACTGCTGACTCTGAGGTTAGCAGCCCGATTCGCAACCACTACGCTACCAGAACTTGGTTGTCTGTCCTTAAATGTCGTCCAGTTATTTTAGATTCACTGTGGCCCTGTATAGGGTTTCCAAGAAGCAGCTGGTGGGTTTGAACTGCCAACCTTATAGTTATCCATCCAGTGCTGATCCTGCTGCACAACACCAGGACTCTGTTTTCATAGTAAAAACTGGTTTAATTTTGTCATGTTAGTTTCTAATTACTTGATGAAAAAGTCTCATATTTCAAGAAAAACTATAGTTTACTTTGGGCATGATGTATGTAGTGTCCTATTGCGTACCTGACATGCTTAGTGGTCCTTTTTTAACCTACACTTGCATCAGAATTGACTAAAGAAATTGGAATAAGTTTATGTAAAGTTTATGTTCCTATCACATAAAATCTAAGTTACAGAATATATATTTTTAAGAAGCTTCTCAGTGATTGAGAACTACTGATTCACAAGTCCTGATGTGGCGCTGTAGGTTAGTGCACTGTACTGCATAGCTGGATTGATCTGCAAGGTCAGCAGTTCAAGGTTATCAGCAGCTCCTCAGAAACCCTATACAAGGTTACTATGAGTCAAAACTGACTGAAAAACACCTAACAACAACAATTGACTCATCAGCTAACTGGCATGAGTTTAATAAATACCTCTTTATTTGCCAATTTATTGATCATGAACCAACCTATTGTCATTTGTTTTCAAGTTAATATCACTGATATAATTATAAAATTGTCCTAGAATAATAAAAGCATATGATATAATTTGAAATATACTTTACAATAATAGAAAAGGAAATAAATAGGACTACAAAATATTATGACACAATATCTACATATTGAATTTTAAATGTTTTAAATTCTTATAACAACAAATTCCTAGTGTGTCTGGCATGTAGATGACAGCCCTATCATAGGACAAGACTCCACAGGAATAAAGTTCTCCTTATCATACTGGTCATTTTCTTTTCCATACCTGTTGTGTTGTTAAATGCTATTAAGCCAAATCTGACTCATAGTGACCCTCTATAGGGTTTCTGAGGAGCAGCTGGTGGGTTTGAACTACCAACTTTGTGGTTTGCAATCCAGTGCTGATCCTACAGCACCACACCAGGAGTCCACCTAGTAGGCCAAGAAGGAATAATTATTTAGACTTGATAAACTTCTCTCCATAAGAGACCAGCAGTATGGGTATATTCATAGCCAGCAGAGCACATGTACCTTCGCATCTCCTGCATGGTGATTCTGGACTGCCTTTGGGCCAGATGTGTGTTATTGTCTTGTCATTTACTACATTAGGAATTTTACAAATCTATCCACTGTCCCCTCGGACACCCAGTCTTTCAGAAGTAAATTGCCTAATAACTTAAAACATCTCTGAATCTTCATTGTGAATTGTTCATTCTATCAGAAATGAGGCTTTTCTCCTTTCCCCACCAGACTACTCTCTGACAACTTTCTCCCTATGGCAACTAAGACTTCTTGAGACCTTTTTCATGATGGAAATCTTATTTGTTTTCTAAAGTCTTTTTTGTTTCAGGTGTGGAAAAGGGTGTTTGCTTTTTTTTTTTTAATTCAGAATTTGGACTATTGAACTTCATTATGTACACTTTAAAAATAGAAAACAGCTTTTAAAATACATTCTGTACTAATTTATCCTTATGCAAATAAGTGCCTTCATTCTGACTGGTACTCCTAATTTATATCACCTGGCTTACTATCATTCTCCATTACTAATACTATCCTCACTTTGTTGTTGCTGTTGTTAAGTGCCATTGAGTCAGTTCCGACTCACAGTGACTCTGTATAGGGTTTCCTAGAAGTGACTGACAGTGAGTTTGAACTGTCAACCTTGTATTTCAAACCAACATTGTGGTTGAGTGTTTATCATGCAGCCCCACACTCTAGTCCCTTTGGTGGCTTAAAAATACACATGGGAGATCTTTCCATATGTCTGGTTTATCAATGTCTTTTGTTCTTTCCTTCTAATGACTATGTCCTTTACACCTCAGTTACCTACCACTTTTTGTTCTAGTTAGATGCTATCCAGTAGATTTCAACTCATAGCGATACTATGAGTTGACAAAACACTGCCCATTCCTATGTCATCCTCAAAATTGCTGTTATGGCTAACCACTGCAGTCACTGTGTCAGTTTATATTCTTTTTCACTGATCTTCAATTTTACAAAGCATGATGTCTTTCTCCAGAAACTGATTCCTCCTGACAACATATCCAAATATGAGAAACGAAGTCTTGCCATACTGATTTCCAAGGAGCATTCTGGCTTCCTAGACCTCTAGTGTGGCACTGTAGGATAAGCACTGGACTGTGAACCACAAGATCAGCAGATCAAACCCATCAACTGCTCCTCAGAAACTCTTCACAGGGTTACAATGAATCTGAACAAACTTGACAAATTTGAACAAATTGTTGCAACAAATCTGAACAAATTTAGCAATGAAAATTCTGGATGTACTTTTTCAAGATAAATTTTTTTGAACTTCTGGAAGTCCATGCTATTTTCAATATTCTTAGCCACCACTATAATTCAAATGAGTAGATTCTTCTAATGTCTTCCTTATTCATTGTCTAACTTTCACATACATATGGGACGATGGAAAATGCCATGGCTTGTGTCAGGTGCACCTTAGTACTCAAACTGGTATCTTTGTTATTGAAGACTTTGAAGAGGTCTTTTGCATCAGATTTCCTGTGGAGGTCCTATGTCGGGGTCCCGCCTCGACAAGGAAGTGTGGGTGTCACGAAGAAGGGAGATCTGGTGGTGAAAGTGATAGAGAAAGAGAGAGACAAAATATATACAAAAAAGACAGACACACAGATATGATGCAAGCTGGCAGGTAGTCAGATCTGCAAACATATTGCCTAGCAATGCCCAGCATGGCACAGCATTGCATGCAGAACTAACTCTACCTGAGCCTTTTATTCTCTTTCTTAGGGAGGGATCTGTTACAAAGGAAGGATGTAATTCACAAAGGGAGGATGTCACAAAGAGAGGATGTGATTAAGACAGAATACGCAACTGAAATGGGATTAATCATTCAAAACAGGACATAATGATTCACAGGAACAACTTTTAAGATATTTTCATATTTTTTTCTTAACAATCTAACATTTTTAGTTTTACAGAAAAAAGGTTCAATCAAGCTGCTATATATTAACGTTTAGGCTTAAATGATCTAGAGTAGCGACGTGCGGTTTCTTAAGGATACATAACATAAAGCAAGGTTCCTGAAAGGAGCCAAGCTGTCTCTGTACACTTTGCAAACTTTTGTTTGTGAGCAAAATCTCAGGCACAGGGCTTCATTTACCTATACCTACAATGTTACATTGTTCTTAATTATCACATTCCTATATACTTTCAGGAGGAAGGAGAGCATCTGGGTTAAACTGATTATATTCAGAGGTGGTTTAATGGGGCTGCCACTGATCAACCGAGGGTCTGCTTATGCTTTCCCCAGCAATTTCCTAATGCAAAAAGATTTGATTTCTTGACTGTGATTCCTTGAACATTGATTGTGGTCCCAAGAAAAATGAAGTCTTTGAAAATTTCAATCTTTTTTTTCATTTATCATGATGCTATTTATTGGTCCTAGTATGAGAATGAGAATTTTTGTGTTCTTTACATTGTGGTGCAACTCATACTGAACACAATATTCTTTGATCTTCATCAATAGATATTTTAAGTCCTCTTTGCTTCCAACAAGCAAGGTTGAGTCATCTGCATATCTCAAATTGTTAGTGACTCTCCAATCCTGATGTCATTTCTTCTTCAAACAATCTAGCTTCTGCGATTATTTGCTCAGCATACAGACTTAATAAAGGAGTTATAGTAGTGTAGTGGTTATGAATTGAGCGGCTAACCTTAGGGTCAGCAGTTTGAAACTACCAGCTGTTCCACAGGAGAAAGATGAGGCTTTCTTGTCCCGTAAAGATTTATAGCCTCGGAAACCCTGCACAGGGTCGCTATGAGTCGGAACCGACTCCACGGCTCATAACAACAACAGACTTAATAAATATGGTGAAAGGATACAATCATGGTGTACACCTTCCTTGATTCAGCATCCCCTTGTTCTGTTCTAACAACTGACTCTTTGTCTATGAACAGGTTTCTCATGAGCACAATTAAGTGACCTGGCATACTCATTCTTTGCAATGTTATCCACAGTTTGTCATAATCCACACAGTCAAATGCCTTTGCATAGTCCTGGTGTCGCACTGTTGGCTAATGCACTGGACTGCAAAGTTGGTTTGAACTGCTAGGTCAGCAGTTTAAGCTCACCAACTGCTCCTTGGAAACCCCATATAGGGTTGCTATTTGTTGAAACTGACTCAAAAGCACTTAACAACAACAACATAGTCAAAGCACAAGTCAATATCTTTCTGGTATTCTTTGTATTCAGTCATTGTCCATCTAATTTTAGCAATGATATTACTTGTTTCAAGTCCTTTTCTGAACCTGGTTGAATTTCTGGCAGTTCCCTGTTGATGTGCTGTTGTTATCTTTTTTAGATTATCTTGCATAAACAATTGCTTACATATTATATTAATGATATTGTTCAATGATTTCTGCATTCTATTGGATGAACTTTCTTTGGAATGGGTACAAATATGGATCTCTTCTAATTGGTCAGACAGGTAAGATTCTTCCATATTTCTTGACATAGACAAGTGATTGCTTCAAGTGCTTCATCAGTGTGTGGAAACATTTCAATTTGTATTCTGTCAATTTTTGAAGACTTTTTTTTGTTTTGTTTTTTTGCCAATGCCTTCAGCGCTGCTTAGACTTCTTCCTTCAATACCATCAGTCCATCAGTCCTTGACCGTATACAACCTCTTGAAATTGCTGAACATTCACCAGTTCCCTGGGTCAGTAACTCTGTGTGTTCCTTCCACCTTCTTTTGATGTTTCCAGCATTGTTCAATATTTTCTAGAGAATCCTTCAATATTTCTACCTAAAGCTTGAAATTTTCTTTCAGCTTGATACATACTAACATCTTTTCTTCCATTTTCATTTTCTAAGTTTAGGTCTTTGCACAGTTCATCTTTTACTTTACCTTTTTTATTTGAGGTGCCTTTTGAAATTTCCAATTCTACTCTTTTACTTTATACTTTCTTCCATTTCCTTTAGTGTCTCTATGCTCAAGGTCAAATTCCCAAGTCTCTTCTGTCATCTACTTTGATCTTTTCTCTTTTTCCTGTATTTTAAATGACCATTTACTTTCTTCATTTATGATGTTTTTGATGTCATCATACATCTTTTGTCTTTTGTCATTAATGTCTGTTGTATCAAATATTGTTTTTAGATGATCTCTAAATTAAAGTGGGATATACTCAAGATCATATTTTGTTTCTTGTGGAGTTGTTTTAATTTTCTTTAGCTTCATCTTGAACTTGCATATGATCAATTGATGGTCTGTTCCACAGTTGTCCCATGGCCTTGTTTTGGCTGATGAAATTGAGCTTCTCTATCATCTCTTTCCACAAATATAGCCAATTTGATTACTGTGTAGTCCATCTGGATATGTCCAGGTGTATAGCCACCTTTTATATTGCTAGAAAAGGTATTTATAATGAATACATTTTTGGTTTTGAAAAATTATATCATATGAGTTTTCCAACTACTAATCATACCTCTTTTTTCCAACTTTCTCATTCCTACCACTAATAATTATCAGTTCACCTTGGTTGCATTTTTGATCAATTTCAGACTAAAAAGGGTAGTAGAATTCTTAAATTTCATCATAACTGACTTTAGTGATGGGTGTGTAAATTTTAATAATAATGATATTAATTCATCTACATTGTAGGCATATGAATATTATCCTATTATAGACAATGTTTTACTTCAAGATAGATGTTTAAATTTTCTTTTTAATGATGAATGTGATGCCATTCCTCTTCAGTTTGTTGTTCCTGGCATAATAAACCATATGATTGTCTGATTCAAAATAGCCCATATCTGTCCAATTCAGCTCATTAATTTCTAGGATATAGACTTTTATGTGTTCCATTTTATTTTCGACTACTTAAATTTTTTCTAGATTCATATATTGTACATTCTGATTATCAATGGATGTTTGCAGATGTTTCTTCTCATTTGAAGTCATGCCACCTCAGAAAATGAAGGTCTCAAAAGCTTAACACGATCAAGGTCATTAGGGTCAACTTTACTTTGTGGACGCAGCTCTTCCTCAGTCATATATTGAGTGCCTTCCAAAATGAGGGACTCAACTTCCTGCACTATATGTGATAATGTTTAGCTACTATTTATAAATTTTTTAGTGGATAGCTATTCAAAAGTGTCCTGTTTCTCCTTCTTCCTACATTCTTAGTCTGGAAGCTTTGCTGAAACCTGTCCACCATCAGTAACCCTGTTGGTAGTTAACATACCAATGGCATGGCTACTAACATCACAGTAGCTGGCATACAATCCACCACAGTACAACAAACTGACAGAGAAATTGTGATAACTACTAACAGATTACCAAATAACAATAAAAACAAAATCAAAACCCTATTACCATGATCCTAGACTAGCTCATGTTAAATCATTAACAAAATATAGATTTTAAATAAAATTATTACCATTTTGTCTTCCAATATTGTCTCTTCATCAGTCAAAATGTAAAACTACTTAAATAGAAATGTCTACATAAATTACTTTCAGAAAAATAATGTAATAACAGAGGTGGGCTTGATGGCGGCAAAGGTGGAGGTGCAGTGAAGTTTGCTGTCAGACATACCACAGAATACCAGGCAAAGCAGCTCCAGGGCAGACTCCAAAACTCAGAACCACAGAGATAGGAATATTTTAAAAGTTTGAAGGCTTATAGCTAGTGGAACTTGAAGCTGAAATAAGAAATCGCATATTTTTGAATTTGCCAGGCTCGGAGGCCTGGAGCCAACATCTTGGGTGAGAGCAAATGGCAAGACCAAGTGGGGAGCAGACACACCATGGAAGAATGCTGTGGGAACCTTGGAGCGAAGGTGGATAATACACTTTGTCAGTTTTGCTTTGTTCTGATATTCTTTTTTGGTATCTGGTCATTGGAACTCTCACTGTTTGTGTACCCCAATTCTGGTAACTAGAGGGGGAGCCTGAGCGAGTGGACAACCCATACCCTCACCACTGGTGTTTTCTTCTGCCACATATGCACAGAGATACTCAGCCCAAGAGCAGGCCCTGGATGTTTTCTGTTTTTGTTTTGTTTTTTAATATGGAAAAGGACAGGACAGGGCTGTAGAGAGGGAAAGATAGTTTAAAAACAAAACAGGCTGAAAACTAAATTAAAGCCCGAGCTATAGCATAATGAACAGTGGCATCTTGGAATCTCTCAGGAAGCTTTGAAAGCAAGAAGCTGAAGAGAAGACATTAAAGGCCTACTCATATTGTTGTTGTTGTTATTGTTGTTGTTGTTGTTAAGTGCCATCGAGTCGGTTCCAACCCATAGCGACCCTGTAACAGGGTTTCCAAGGGTGTAAATCTTTACAGGAGTAGAAAGCCTTATCTTTCTCCCGCGGAGCGGCTGGTAGTCTCGAACCGCTGACCTTATGGTTCACAGCCCGATTCATAACCACTACGCTACCAGAGCTCCTTATATTAGGCTACAATTTTTTTTTTTTCTTCTTCTTTCCCTCATATCCCTTTTCTGTGATTACAGACTATAGTATCAGTCTAGTTTTTGTTGTTGTTGTTGTTTTAGGTTGTTTTTCTTTTTCTTTTTCTTTTCCTGCTGGTGCTGTTTTGCTGTTTTATGCTCCCCCTTCGATATTTGGGGGACTCTTTATCTCCCAATATTACACAAGAAGAGTCAGCAACTGCTGCCATACAGCCAAGCTACAAGCCCACTCTATAAACCACCAACACCCAGGCAAGAACCAGATCACATATTTCTGGAAGCAATCAGAAAGCATAAAAAATACCAAAACATATAATTATTAAGGCCACAGGTAAATACTAAACATGCCCAAGAAGCAAAAGCATATGACCATATCAGCACATGTCCAGAAACAAGATAAAATGTCTGAGACAAATGACCTAGAGGTAGACCTGGACTCCATTCTGGAAGGAGGGCAGGCCTTGGAAATGTCTGAGAAAAATTCAGAAAAAATGATTATAAAATACTTTAAGACACTCTACAATGGAGTTGAGAAAAAATAAGGAATAAGTCAGGATAGTGCTACAGGAACAATCAAATAATATAGATACAGCATGTGAAACAATTCAAAACCTACAGAAAGGGGTCCAAACGATCAATAACAGAATATCAGAAATAGACAATACTCTGAAAGGGCAAAGGAGTAGAGTAGGCGAGATGGAAGGCAGAACCAATGAGCTGGAAGACAAATCTCTCAATACCACTAAGATAGAAGAGCAAATAGAAAAAAGGATTTAAAAAATCTGAAGAAGGACTAAGATTCACGTTGGACAACATGAAGAGGAATAACTTAAGAATTATCGGCATTCCAGAACAAGAAGAATCACAGAAGTCCACAGAGGAAATAGTTGAAGAACTGCTGGAAGAAAATGTCTCTAACATCCTGAAAAGTGAAAAGATAAACATTCAAGAAGCTCAACGAAGCCCAGGAAGGAGAGACCCCCAAAAGAAAATCACCAAGACATATCATAATCAAGCTCTCCAAAATCAAAGATAAGGAGGCAATCCTGAAAGCAGCTAGGGAAAACAGAAGCATTACATACAAAGGCAAGTGATTCAGATTAAGCTCGGATCTCTCAGCAGAAACCATGCAAGCAAGAAGGAAATGGGGAGACAAATATAAAACCCTGAAAGAAAAAAAAAATTTGCCAACCAAGAATCCTTTATCTAGGAAAGATATCAATCAAATATGATGGTGTAATCAAAACATTCCAGGATAAACAGAAACTAACGGATTTTGCCAAAGCCAACCCTGCACTACAAAACATACTAAAAGGAGTTCTATGGACTGAGAAACAATAAGAACAGACAACACCCAAAGACTGACATACATGGCAGCACCTCCCAGAATTAAATCAACAGAAGGAAATGTTGAGAACAGTACAAAACTATAAGAACAAACTCAGAGAATCTGGGAGGTCAGTCTATGATCAAAACAAGTACAATGTAAAAGAAGGTAAACATGTAGGAACAGAGATCCAAATGGTGAGAAGGTCAGGTCTATTACATGATGAAATAGACTGCATTAAATGGGGAGAAAAGTATATGGATTATAAGGCAACTTCAAAGAAAATTAACACTCCACAACATGCCAAGAGAATGAAAACCCAAGAACATGGAAATATTAAAACTATGAGCAAACTCAAAAGAAAGAACACAAAAAACATGAACTCAATAAAGTAAGACAGAACAAAAGAAAGCAGCAAGACCACAAAAAACAAACAAACATAATGGCAGCAATTAATCAATACCTATCAATAATTATACTGAATGTAAATGGATTAAATGCATCTGTTAAGAGACGGAGAGTGGCAGAATGGATAAGAAAACAAGATCCTTCAATATGCTGTTTGCAAGAGACATATGTCACATACAGAGACAAAAAGAGATTAAAAGTCAAAGGATGGAAAAAATATATACCAAGCTAATTACAAATAAAAACAAATAAGAGTGGCAATACTAATCTCTGATAAAATAAACTTTAAGGCAAAAACCAGCATACTAGATAAAGATGGACATTATCTGACGATTAAAGGGTCAATTGAACAAGATGACATAACCATAATAAATATGTATACTCCCAATGAAAGAGCGCCAAAATATAAAATGTAAACTCTAATAGATTTGCAGAAAGAATTAGATGAATCTATAATATAGTGGGTTATTTTAATACACTACTTCCAAAAATGGGTAGAAAAACCAGAAAGAAACTTGACAAAGACGCAGAAGAGGTAAACAAAACAATAAGCCAACTGGACCTCATAGATGTGTACAGAGCATTCAATCCAATAACTACACAATACACATTCTTTTCCAGTGCACAGGGAACATTCTCCAGAACATACCATGTCTTATGCCACAAAACCAATCTCCATAAATTTAAAAATATCAAAATACTACAAAGCATCTTCTCAGTACACAATGTTATCAAATTAGAAATCAACCCTAGCCTAACTCACTGGTGAGTTCTACCAAACATTCAGGGAAGAGCTGTCACCAGTTCTATTCAAATTATTCCAAAAGATAGAAGAGGATGGAAAACTTCCTAATACATTTTATGAAGCAAGCATAATCCTCATAC
>NW_006408527.1:32327819-32341805 GCF_000296735.1 Chrysochloris asiatica | reverse complement strand
AACCATATTGTGCTGGAAGTCTTAGCAAGAGCTATACGGCAAAACAGGTAAATTAAAGGTATCCAAATTGACAAAGAGGAAGTAAAATTCTCCCTATTTGCAGACGATATGATCCTATATGTAGAAAACCCCAAAGACTCAGTAAAAAAGCTACTAGACCTCATTGGAAGATGCTGCAAAGTGGCAGGATATAAGATCAACATACAAAAATCAGTTGGATACTAAAAATGATAACATTGAAAAGGACATTACGAAAGCAATACCATTTATAATAGCCACCCAAAGGATGAAATATCTAGGAATATATGTAACCAGAGAAATAAGTGACTTCTACAAAGAAAACCAGAAAACACTACTAGAAGAAACCAAAAGACACCTACAAAAATGGAAGAATGTACCATGCTCCTGGATAAGAACATTGGGAAAATGTCAATACTGCCCAAAGCAATTTACACATATAATGCAATTTCTATCCATATTCCAACAACATTCTTCAAAGAGATGGAAAAAACAATTACAAACTTTATATGGAAAGGAAAGAGACCCAGGATAAGCAAAGTACTACTTAAGAAGAAGCATAAGGTTGGAGGCCTCTCACTTCCCTACTTCAAATTTTACTACAGGCTACAGTGGTCAAAACAGCTTGGTACTTGTACAATCAAAGATACATAGATCAATGGAACAGAATCGAGAATCCAGAGATTAACCCATCAACATAGAGCCAACTGATTTTTTTGTTGTTGTTTTATTGCTGTAAAAGAAAGCTTTATTGTTTTCATTTTGTCCACTGCTTGGGCGAAGAGGGGCTCCAGGGTGTTGACTATGCTGCCTCTGTCTGCAGAGTAAGGTTCAGGCAGAAGGTATGTGGGAGAGCAGGGGAATGCTGAAGGCCCTTCACAAGTTGTGGGACTCTTCTTAGTCATGCTTGAGAGTGAGCCTCTCAAAGAGGTATTCTTTGAGAGGGGACCAGCCTGGGGACCTGCCTGGAGAACAGCCATCCAAAGGAGGTTGATCAAGTGGTCGCCCATCTTCTTGTTAATTTTCACCTCCTCGTCAAGGAAATGAGTCTTCAGAAAGTCACAGAGGTGGGGGTCTGTGTGGGTAGCACCCATAGCATGCAGATCCAGAAGAGACTGGTTCAGGTTCTTCTCCACGGCCAGGGCAGCTTCCATGGTGTCCAGGGTTCTTCCCTACTCATCTTGGGAGGGCTTCTGCATGTCCTGGAAGAGTGTGCAACCACCACGCTGGTTTTGCAGTTTCAAGAGACGCTCAGCACCATCATGCTTCTCCTTCGCCAACTCACGGAAGAAGTGTCCCACACCTTCCAAAGCCACATCATTGCTATCGAAATATACAAGCCCAAAGAGAGGTAGGTGTAAGATGCTCGCAGATGCAGATTAACCAGACGGTTGACGCCCGCCTGTGCTTTAGCGGAATAATTCTGACGGATCTAAGAGCTCATGCTTGGTCGAAGATTTGGAGCTAACCACACACACACACACACACAAAAATGGTGTTTAGCTGGGAATGCTCAAGAAGATGGTCCTGTAGATGAGATTGTGCCCCCAAAAATTGTTAGAAGTGGTCAGAGGCAGGAGGTGGGGATGTCCCCAGATCTGTTCCGTCCAAACACTGTTGAAGCAAGACACAGATCCACGGGACCACAGCGCGAACTTTCCAGCCAACTGATTTTTTATAAAACACCTAACTATATTGCATGGGGAGGTGATCATCTCTTCAACAGATGGTGCTGGCAGAACTGGAAAGTGATATGCAAAAGACTGATACAAAACCTTCACCTCACACCTTATACAGAAACCAACTCTACATGGATTAAAGACCTAAATGTGAACCCCAGAATTATGGAGGTCATCAATGGAAAAATAGGGACAAAGGTGAGTGCAGTAATTTAGGGAATACACAGACTACCAAACATTTTGAAAAGTACACAAACAAAAGTAGACAAAAAAGATGAGTGGGACATACTAAAAATTGAAAACTTATGTGCATCAAAAGACTTCACCAGAAGAGCAAAAATGGAACCCATCCACAAGAAATACGAGCCATAACATGAGTAGATATATGCACACCAATGTTCATAGCAGCATTTTTACTATTTTACAATAGTAAAAAGATGGAGCCAGACAAAGTGCCCGTCAACTGAAGAAAGGATAAACAAACTGTGGTACATACACACAATGAAATATTATGCTACCTTGATGAAGAACAAGTAAGCTGTAAGCCACTACATAATACGAAAGAAACTTGAGGACATTATGTTGAGTGAAATTAACCAATCACAAAAGCAGAAATACTGCATAGGACCCCTACTGTGAAAAACTAAGAAAAAGAACCCATACTAAAAGGGGGGTGGATTTTTTGCTGGTTGCTGGGATATGGGGGGTGGTGTCAGGAAAGGGAGGGGAAGGTGGAGTACAGGGCAGGGAATAGACACAGGATAGTTTGGGTGCTTGGGAGAGGGACAATATACAAGAAGGGAGAGGGGACTAGAAGAACAAAGCAGATGGGAGAACAATTAGGCAGGTTTGCATGGGCTAAGTGGGACAGAGATAAATAATGTTGTATGCACAACCTTGGAACAACAGGGCTCTGGGATACAGAGATTGAGACAAGCTTAGAATGGAGGAAATAATGTTAAGATGCTTGGCTGTCTTTTGAATCTTGGTCTTCCTTGCACTGTATTATAAAATAGACACCTGAGGGGGAGAGAAAGGAATAGCCAGAAATATCACAATAGAAAACTTGAATATCTGTCTTCTGTCTATAACTGATTGGAATACCTAAAGTTAGGCTACAACGTTCCTAGTGAAGGAGGTTTCCTGTGGAACCTCTATATTACATGAGACTATTGGTGGAATCCTAAACAGCATCCAGAATCTTCAGAGGTGGGAAATTTCCACTTGAAAGTACAGGCTGACCTGCCTGGAGTGGCTAGAAGAACAGAAGACACTTCTTGAAAGAAAGACCGACAGGAAAAATACAAAACAATATAGGCAGATCAACTGATTACTACAAGAACGAACAAGTTACTTGCCCAGGAGATATCAAGGCAAGTGGTCAGGTCCCCTCAAAACAACCTCCCTCCCAAGACTAAGACTCAATGGGAATACACACTCCAATTGGTGACCACATTTGTCACCGATATGGAGAAGTGAGATAAAAATAGCAATGAAGCTGCGAGCTAAGCCTCACAATGTTCAATAGACTCCTTTGAACCCAGGTGGAGATCTGGTAGGCCAGCAGTGTGGCAAGACCTAGGGACTCTTCAGCCCAGAGTCAATGAGATAGCCACAGAGGACTAGAATAGAGAATGAAGCTTCCAGCTTATAAGAAGAGAGGGCATATGCACAAGAACACCCACACTTGCAGATAATACCCACTTGACCTGGCTTCAGTGACTGGATGATCAGACCTCAACTAGAAGAAGAAAGGAGGAAAAAAAGAGTAATCTGATACAATTTGATGAACTTGACCTATACATATGGATGCAGTAGCTCAAAAGATGGAATAAATCTTTACTGTAAGGATCATTCCCACCCTCTCCATACATAGAATAGACAGGGATGGGCAACTTGGACAAATGGGGGAGGGGGGGCTACAAAGGCTAGAAGTGACTGGCTTACAAGCTTTCAAGAGGGAGCCTAGATTTAGAGGGTGTGGAGGAAGGTAGAATCTCCACTGAGTAGTATCCAATCTGTCTACGTGGGGCTGATGAAAGGAAATGCTCATTGGTCTCTTGTGATACAATAGTGAATAATTGTTATCAGGACTGATTGTGAGGGTTGTAAATGTAAAGGTAGATGTTTTGTAGCAAGGAGGGGAGTGATTAACTTTTCAGTCTAGGAGCAGAGGTCCCTAGGTCAACCTAGGGAGAAGAGCAGAGAGCAGGACCCTACCCAGAGAAGCAGTGATGCCTGAGATGGAGGCAGAGACAGTGACATGGAGAGATGGAGCAGTTGAGGACTTTAGACACAGAGAGGGAGAGGGCCTGTGTGCTGATGATCGGTGGGCAGGCTTGTAGGGTGTACCTTTTGGTTGGTCAATGATGCATGGAGGGGATTGTAATCATGGCAATGAAATGATATACGATAGGATTAATGTAAAACTAATATTCTCCCATGTAAACTATCACATAATTCACAATAAAACATTAAAAATAGAAAAATAGAAAATAATGTAATAACATCCACAAGATAATGAACAATTATTTACATGCTTGGAAAGATATAACAGTCACATCTTCATGTAATTAATGATACTCACATCTATTGCATGATAGACATTTGAATGGCAGTTTTCTCCTTACCAAATTGCTCCACATGTTTTCAAATGTGTAAGTTATAACATTGTAAGACCACACACACACACACACACATATATAAATATATATATAGAGAGAGAGAGAGAGAGAGAGACAGAGAGAGACAGAGACAAAGAGAGAGAGAGAGTGAGAGAGCTCTGGTGGTGAAGTGGTTATGAGTCAGAATGCTAACCTCAAGGTCAGCAGCTTGAACTAACAGTCATTCCACAGGAGAAAGATGAGGCTTTCTGCTTTTGTAAAGATTTACAGCCTTGGAAACCGTATGCAGGGTTGTTATGAGTCAGAATTGACTCCACGGCATATATGGTTGTGATGGCGGTGGTGTGCCATGAGTCAGTTCTGACTCATAGAGACTCTGTATTGGGTTTCTGACGAGCAATGGGTGAGTTTGAACCATCAACCCTGGTGTTAGAAGTCCAGTGCTTATCCTATAGTGCCATACCAGGACATTCTCTCTCTGCATATATATATGTCTGTATATATATGTACATATATACACATATGATAAGTCAAAGTATTGCTACAAAATAATATTAAACTTTACTAAGCAAAAATATTAAGATATTTCTCAGCATATCCTCAATCTATGTTTATAAACTGTTGAAGGTGGTGTTTCCATATTTCTATGAATTCCCTGAAGAATTCTGTGCTCTTTGATTTATACCATGTCTAAATGGTATTTTTGCCATCTTTGAGGAATTCAAATCATGTGCATTTTAAATGTTTATTGAGTTCTGAGAACAAAAGGAAATCTGATGAGTCAATATCAGGCTTGTAGGGTGTATGAAGGTTTCCCACCAAATTATTGTAGGCTATCCCTTGCTATCCTTGAAGAATGAACAGGTGCATTATGATGAGAAAAAGGAAAAAAAGAGAAAGAAAAGCTTCATCACAGTTTTTTTTTACCTTTTTCTTACCGATACAGTTTTCAATTTTCTTAAAATTTCATAATAAGCCTCTGTTTGTCCTATATTCTTTGAGAACCTTTGATGCACTTTTGGAATCCCATCCAATATAGTTGCCATAACCTTCTGAGCTTACCTCCCTACCTTAAGTTTAATTTTTCTAGCAGATCCTTTCTCAAACAACTGCTTTGATTGTTAAGTCCAAGACTTGTCCCTGGTTTCGATTCATTCCTTAAAATCATCTTCAATAGCTTTGGTCTTGCTTGAAAACTGTTGGAAAGACCAGCTATTTCAGCTAGTTTATCTGCATGTAACACTTGTGGCACCCATTGAGGTCAAGATGTTTGTTTCAAATGAATAATGCCAAACTATGTGAGATCCCAACTTCAGTAGCTATGGCAACAGTGGTAATTTTATAGTCTTCTTACACCAGTTTCTGGACTTCAGCAACAATTCCTTCATTTGTCAAGGTTGATGTCTTCCTTACCTTGGTTCACTTTTTATATTTTCCAAACCTTCCTTAAAATCACTTTACATATTAAAACTATTATTTTATATGGAGCAGCATTCCCATAAATTTATTGCACAGCTTCAATGATTTGGAATGATGCTTTCCAATGATGAACTCAAGCATAGTTAATAATTTGATATTAGCCCTGATCTGCAAAGCATTCTTTTCCATGGAACAAAAAGTTCTTCTTTTTTGAAGGCACCCTAATGCCGTGGGCTAATGCATCACACTGCAAAGTCGTTTGAACTGACAGGTCGGTGGTTCAAGCTTACCAGCTGCTCCGTGGAAACCCTATACAGGGTCTCTATGTGTCAGAAGAAACTCAATGGCACTTAACAACAACAAAGACACTAAGGGCAGTAGTTCAAATCCAACCAGCTGTTCCATGGGAGAAAGATGAGGCTTTCTGCTCCCATTAAGATTTACAATCTTAAAAATCCTACACAGTGATTTAGAATCAACTCAATGGCAGTGACTGAAAGTAACTGTATGCTAGAGTGCAAAATTGGTTTGGACTGCAAGGTTGACAGTTCATGCTCACTAGTCACTCCTCATTAACCCTGTAGGTCGGCATGGGTAGGAACCAACTCTATGGCACTTAACACCACCAACAACAATAATTTAGAACCACTTCAATGGCAGTGACTGAAATAAACTAAAAATAACCCTGGTAGTACAGTGGGTTGAGTGTTGAACTGTTAACTGCAAAGTCAGCATATCAAACCCACCAGCTGCTCCATGGTAAAAGAATGAGTCTTTCTACTCCTGTAAAATTTAGTCATGGAAACTCAAAGGAGCAGTTCTACCCTGACCCACAGGATTGCTCTGACTTAACATTGATTAAATGGCAGTCAGCTTAGTTTTTTGGTAACAACTCTTAGACAACTGGTTTTACTGAGAGACGTATTTGCGGCCGTCCGTGTATGAACTAGAACCTTAATAACAATACTTTTTTACTTAGACATGTATATGTGCATACACAAGAGTAAGTATATCCATACAATTTCTTATATCATATTAGGAATTTATAACTCAGTGTTTTTAATATAATCACTTCCAGTTATCCCAAGCCATTGTTAGCATATTGTTTTTATAAATGTATTTCCTGTAATTAATACTTATGTAAGTTAAAAGAATAAAGGCAATATTGTTGAGACTTAGACTTTATATTCTAGTCAAAATAAACAACAATGTGGGGCTTACCCTCCTGTCTAAATCAAACAGACAAAAAACATATATGGTGTTTTTTGTTAGCAGCCCAGAGTACTGGGGAGGATAAAGCTGTGCAGAGAGCTCACATCAGAGACCAAAAATGTTGTATTCTTAAATACACGGAATGTAATGAAACTGTCCTAGCATGATATCAGTCTACTCAGGGAAGGAGGAAAATCTTCCTGAAAAACTAGAGAGAGCAGTGCCCAGAACTTACAAAGAACCATGAATTGTGCTTGTTCCCAACACTCAGAGTAGGAAAGCTCAATTCAAAAAGAGTATTTAAGAAGATCTTGCCTTAATAGTGCAGAATACTTAACCCTAGACTGAACAGTTATCTGGGACCACCTAGCAAATAGTAAAACAAAACCCAAGATGAACAAACTGTTTCCAAATAAATTAACTGCAAAAAGAACAAAACTCATGAATATTTATAGAAATGAAAATGGTGTTGATCAAATGGCCTTAGAAGTCACATAGCACTCATTCTATAATAATCTACTTGTTTAAGCAATAATAAACTTACCTAAACACAAAGGAATGGTGTCTTGACATTTTGAATGGGAGAAGGGTCAGGAAATTCTGGGGCCATGTTTTAAAACAACAATAGTTATATCTCAAACTGATTTTGTTATTGCTGCACGAATTAATGTAGTAATATATTTTTTTTAAAATACTAAAACACTCTTAATTGATTCATGATTCAGAGGAAAAGGCAATATAACAGTTAGAAGCAAATGAAAGCATTAGAAATTCTACTATAAAAGAATTTAAATTTTTTTATTATTATTTAATGAATGAAAACTCAGATAATACTGTCCTATAAATATTTTTTTATGTGTGTAAATATGATAATTCTCAATACCTCCTCATTTAATTCTTAAGTTTGGTATAAAAAAAGGAAACAATAAACTATTAAAAATAAAATTAACAGTCTGGTTATATTTTCTTTTTCTGATACGTCATTTCTGTTGGATCAAATTAATATAGTTGTAGCAATTGTTATACAGCTAGAGCCAAACAAAAAGATTTTTCTTTTTGAATGTCCACAATGATCATCAGAATTATTTGTGTTGCAATTGACTGTTTATTAAATCTAAACATTCTAGGGATCAATGTTATTAATCAAGAAATAGATGAGTATATCATACCCACCTCAAAGCAAAAATGTCAAACAATTGATAGCTTAATTTTCAGCCAAACAATAGATTTATATGGGAAACAATAACACTAGGGAGGTTTGCAATAATCAACTATTGGAGATCAAAAGGGCAGCATTTACCCAAGGAAACCATTCAGTTGAGTTAAAAAAATTAGGAAACAAAAAAAGGAAGTGGGATAAGTTATATCGTAATCAGTTACTTTAAACAAAATGTGTAAGAATTGTTGAATGGAAAATTGATCTGCTCCATAAACTTCATTCAATTCACAATAAAAAGCTAAAAAGAATTTGTAGTTATATAGTTTTAAATTTTTGAAGTAAATTTGTATACATTATAGTTCTAAATAAAAATAACTATCCACAGAGATTTAACCTATATTGATAAGTACTCTTTTTGGTTTGTATAATTTTATTCACAAATTAATCTAACACTGAGGTAAACTTCTGAGCTTTTAAAATGAAAAAAATAACAACTTCAATATAAAATTTGTTATTATTTTGTTCGTGGATCATTAAAAAATAATCCTAGTAGCTAGATTAATTCCCATGTTATATTGATATATTGATGGTGGTGGTGGTTATGTGCAATGGAGTCAGTTTCAACTCATAGCGACCTTGTACAGGGTTTCTGAGGCTGTAAATCTTTACGGGAGCAGGAAACCTCATCTTTCTCCCGAAGAACAGCTGGTAGTTTCAAACTGCTGACCCTGAGGTTAGCAGCCCGATTCGTAACCACTACACATGCTTATTCTTCAAAACTTTAAAACATTTGTAACTTTGAGTTCATAAAGTAATAGAAATGCTCAGAAATGAGGTTATTCCTAAATAGTTTCTGTTGTGAATGGGCACTCTTCCTTTAAAAATCCAAGATGTTTTTCATTGTGAAAAATAAGATAAATACATTCTGAAGTTAATGATATGGAATATAGTTCAAATGGAGTCCTGATGTGGCTCTGTAAGAGCCACACTGGACCTTAAAACTGGTTGAAATCATAAGGCCTGTGGTTCAAATTCACCAGCCACTCCTCAGAAACATTATACAGGGTCTTTATGTGTTAGAACAGACTCCAAGCACTTAACTCCAATGTACTTCAAACATTCATCCATAATTTGCATAATTCATTCATTTAAATTTTCAAAGTATGACTCTTGCAGGTCATTCACATTACTTTTCAAGTGGAATTTTTTAATTTATAATAATAAAGGGTGACATTAAATCTGGGTGAGAAATGTAAATTTTGACTAACTCAAAATTCATAGGCTGTTGTTAAGTGCCATCAAGTCAGTGTTTACTCATAACAACCCTATATAGGTTTTCCAAGGAGTGGCTGGTAAGCTTGAACCATTCAAACTGACCTCCTGGTTGAATGCTTATCATACAGCGCCACACCAGGACTCCAAAATTCACAGGCTTCATATTTCATTTATCAGTGTATTATTACGTTTTAGCTTTTATTTTCTATAATGTTCTAGCTGTCTAAATATGTGAAAGTTCAGATATTTTTAGTTTTGACAATGAAAATTCCATCAGTGATTATGTTGTTTTTTAGTTGCTTTTGAGTCAATTTCAACTACTATGACCTCATATATATGGAGTAGAACTGCTCCAAATACCTCAACTAGTAGTTGAGTGTAGTGCTGTGGGTTAATGCACTGGACTGCTAGGTCACTTTGAACTGCAAGGCCAGAGGTTCAAGCTCACCAGCCACTCCTCAGAAACCCTTTACAGGGCCGCTATGAGTCTAAAATGACTCAACAGCACATTACAATAACAATAACAGATGCACCACACAGGGTTCCCTATTTATACATAGGATTATTTGAGTATAAGACTAGTCAGTCTTTCTATGAACCTGACTTATTCAAGAGAAACAAGCTAATAAAGTTGGATATGTTATATATTAATAGTATTCAAGGCTTTTTTTACTTTAGCTCACTCCTTCTACTTGGCAGCAAATGCAGCATGCCAATATTTTAAAATGCAATTAGCACTATTTATTTATTCAGATTGTCACAATTTTCACCTTCTGAAACTAATGAGAATTTTGAGTTGCTTCCTTCCAGGTTTCTCCCCAAAGTGGATGTGTTAATGATGTTTGCAATACCTCATGCTGTAGCAGGGAATAATGAAATCTCACGCTCAGATGCCTTATTACCTTCTAAGGAATGATTTCTAAATCAAGCAACTTGAATGATTCTAACAAATGTGACTTTGAATATGTTATCAAAAAATTATTTACTTACTAAGTTTTCTTCTGTAACCACCTGGTAATGTTGGTGCTGTTGTTGTTGTTGAGTGCCATTGAGTAGGTTCCAATTCATAGTGATCTTATATAGGGTTTCCAAGAAGCAGTTAGTAAGTTTGAGCTGCTGACCTTGAGGTTAGCAGTGCAGTGCTAATTGTACAGTACCACATCATGACTCCAAACTCCAAACCTAATGTCATCATGTCAATTCCAACTCATCGTGATCCTGTATGTTGTTGTTGTTATGTGCCATCGAGTCGGTTCCGTCCCATAGCGACCCTGTATAGGGTTTCCAAGGGTGTAAATCTTTACGGGAATAGAAAGCCTCATCTTTCTCCCGCGGAGCAGCTGGTAGTTTCGAACCGCTGACTTTAAGGTTCGCAGCCCGATTCGTAACCACTATGCTACCAGAGCTCCTTTAGGATTTCATAAACTAAAAATCTTTATGGGAGCAGATAGCCTCATCTTTCTCTTGAGAAGCAGCTAGTGGTTTTGAACTATAGACCTTGAGGTTGGAAGCCCAATGCATAACCCACAGTACCACCAGAGCTCCTTGAATATAACAATATACCTCATAATGGTGATATTGATTTCTAAATAAGAATTTAGGTGTCCTGATGTGGCACTGTGAACTAAAGTGTCAGACTGCAAAGTCATTTGAACTGCAAGGTCAGTGGTTCAAACTCACCAGCTGCTCCTTGGAAACCCTATAGAGGGTTGTTATGGGTCAGAATCAACTGAACAGCACTTAACAATAACAACAAATAAGAAATTATCATTAATATTTCTTTTCAATAAAAAAATTGATTTTATATTAAAACAATTTAGTTCAGTAATATCAGTCATAAAATATTTTTAGATTGAACACGTATTGGAAATTTTAAGGATTACAGTTGTATTTTAAAACATCTATGATGATTCTAAATTCTTCTATTCTTATAAATTATTTCTGTATAATTTAATTCTTATTAAATTCATCATCATTAGAGAGGAATAATTTGATTAGAAATGACTAACTTAATCTAGAAATTCTTAAATTTGTGTTGTCATGTCTCTCCAAAAAGCTGCCAAATGTTTTGTATGTTTTTTAGAACCATAAAGGATAATATGACACAGACAATTTGTATAATAATAAATAAAATATGACACTAAAAAGCATATAAAATGAATGGGGGGACTGAAAAAAAATTGAAGCCTCAGCTTTCGTTATTGAAATATTCTCTGGGCAAATTATTGAATGATGCAGAAAGCATTAAGAGAAGATGGAAGGAATAAACAGTCACTGTACCAAAAGGAAATGGTTAATGTTCAGTCATTTCAAGAGGTACCATATGAACAAGAGCCAATGAAACTCAGGGAGGAAGTCCAAGGTGCATTGAAGGAATTGACAAAGAACGAGGCACCAGGAAGTGATGGAATAAAAATTGAAATCTTTCAAGAAATAGAAGCGGCATTGGAGGCACTCACTCATCTCTGCCAAGAAATTTGGAAGACTATTATCTGGCCTACTGATTGGAAGAGATCTGTATTCGTGCCCATTCCAAAGAAAGGTGACAAAACAGAATGTGGAAATCATCGGACAATCTCTTTAATATCCCATGCGAGTAAAATTTTACTAAAGGTAATACAGAAATGGCTACCATCATATATTGGCAGAGAATGTCCAGAGGTTCAAGCTAGATTCAGAAGAGGCCGTGGAATGAGGGATTTCATTGCTGATGTCTGATGGATCTCGGCTGAAAGCAGAGAATATCAGAAAAATGTTTACCTGTGCTTTATTGACTATGCAAAGGCTTTAGATTATGGGGATCATGACAAGCTATGGACAACATTGCGAAGTATGAGGATTCCTGAACACTTAATTGTGCTCATGATGAATGTGTACCTGGACCAAGAGGCAGTTGTTCAAACAGAACATGGGAACACTGAATGGTTTAAAACTAAGGAAGGTGTGCAACAGGGTTGTATTTTTTCACCATACTTATTCAACATATATGCTGAGCAAATAATATGAGAAGCTGGATTATATGAAGAAAAATGTGGCATCAGGATTGGAGGAAGACTCATTAACAACCTGCGATATGCAGACGGTACACCTTTGCTTGCTAAAAGTGAAGAGGACTTAAAACGTTTACTGATGAAGATCAAAGAGCACAGCCTTCAGTATGGATTGCCTCTCAATGTAAAGAAAACAAAAATTCTCACCACTCAACCAATAAACAATATTCTTATCAACGGAGAAAAAATTGAAGTGGTCAGGGACCTCATTCTTCTTGGATCAACTATCAACACTCACGGAAGCAACGGTCAAGAAATAAAACGAAGTATCGCATTAGGCAAATCTGCGCACAAGACCTTTTTTAAGTGTTGTAGAACAAAGATGTCAGCTTGAGGACCAAGGTGCGCCTGACCCAAGCCTTGGTATTTTCAATAACCTCATATGTGTGTGAAAGCTGGACAGTGAATAAGGAAGACTGCAGAAGAATTGATGCTTTTGAGTTATGGTGTTGGAGGAGAATATTGAAGGTGCCATGGCTGCCAAAAGAATCAATACATCCATTTTGGAAGAAATGCAGCCAGAGTGTTCTTTGGAGGCCAAGTTGGTCAAACTTCGTCTCTCATACTTCAGACATATTGTTAGGAGGGACCAGTAGTTAGAGAAGGATATCATGTTTGGTAAGGTGGAGGGTCAGTAAAAAAAAAAAAAAAAGAAGACCCCCAATGACATGGATTTGATAATTGGCAGCATCAATGGACTCAAGCATGGCAACATTAGTGAGGTTGGCCCAGGAATAGGCAGTGTTTCTTTCTGCTGTGCATAAGGTTGCTATGAGTCGGTACCGACTTTATGGCACTTAACAACAACAACACTTGCAAGTATAGAGGACTTATGATTTTTCTTTTCAACAGGTGTTCTGGAAGGAAAAATTCCTCTACAGCTCTTCAACCCTTTGAAGGTCATTTCATAGTTTCTTATTCCCTAAGATATATGCGAGTACTTCAAAAAGTTCATGGAAATTTTGTATTATCTTTTCATTCCATTTTCCACAAATTTTTTAAACTCCCTCACACTACTTAAAGAAAAAAGTTGTGCTTGATTATATACTTAACATAAGCAAAGCACAGTAGGAGATAATGCTTGTACTTATTATTTAATTGCATACATGTTCTTAAAGATTAAAACTCTGCTACTTTCTTTTAAAAGAGTGACAAAATGGAAGCAATAAATTATATAAAATATTTAAATCATTTTGCTCCCAAGATTTTAATTAGGTTACCATAAATTTACAAAAGTGAGAATGTCAACTTTATTAAGGTGATAGAATTTGATTTCTCAGGAGCAAAATTTTGACACTGAACAACATTTGTTAATTGAAACTATATTTGTTACCATGGTTAACACTTTAAATGACTTATGGCTTTTTTCCCCAAGAACTCTGCATCATTTAATTTCAAAAAAAGAAAGAAAGAAAACAATAGCACAAACTCACTCATATTATCTCAAGCATATGTTGTATATTTTAATGTTAATTGCTATAATTTTTATATCTCTTATATATCAAAAAGAGTAAAATAAAATTTTAATTCAACATGTTGTTGTTGTTGTT
>NW_006408527.1:32280206-32327719 GCF_000296735.1 Chrysochloris asiatica | reverse complement strand
CATCTTTCTCCCGCGGAGCGGCTGGTAGTTTCGAACCGCTGACCTTAAGGTTCACAGCCCGATTCGTAACCACTACGCTACCAGAGCTCCTTAATTCAACATAGGACAAAATAATTTTCTTTCTTCATTCTTGACACTGAATATGATTTTACCATTTTTCTCCCTTTCTAATTGATATATCCATTAGTCTAAAATGTTAAAGAATAAAGAGGTCATTTAGAGTTCTAAACTGTTCATGACCAAAGGCATGGTATTTTCAAACACTTCATATGCATATGAAAGTTGTACAGTGTATAAGGAAGACATGAGAAGAATCAATGCCTTTCAATTATGATATTGGTGAAGGATATAGAATGTTCCACGGGCTTCCAGAAGAACAAACAAATCTGTCTTTGAAAGTATAGTCAGAATGCTCCTTAGAAGCAATGGTAGCCATAAGATCTGCAGAAATGCCATTGAAACCACTGTACTTATCACTGAGTGTGTTTACTGTTTGCCACGTTGGGTCTTGCAACCTGTTCTATAGACAAAGCTGACACAGGTACTCCATTGCCTGAATGCCTTTCAGAGCTAGAGAACAGGAATAACCTGTTATAATAGGAATAATATTTTCTAGAAGTATGAAAGCCAAGGCCCTTACTGTCTTTGCTTTTATTTGTTGTTGTTAAGTGTTGTTCGATTGGTTCCAACCCATAGCCACTCTGTATGGGGTTTCCAAGGAGTGGCTGGTGAGCTTGAACAGCCAACCTTGCAGTTCAAACTGACTTTGCAATCCAGCATTAACCCACAGTGCCACACCAGGACTTTTTATTAAACTCTGCTTTTATTGGCAGAGTCTAAAAGCATAACTGATTTCCATAGCTGTTTGTAAGGGCATATGTAGGAGCTCTGGTAGCGTAGCAGTTACAATCAGGCTGCTAATCTCAAGGTCAGCAGTTCGAAACTACCAGTCTGTTCTGGTAAAGATTTACAGCCTCGGAAGCCCTATGCAGGGTCGCTATGGGTCGGAATCTACTCGACAGCACTTAACACCAATACCAAAAAGGGCATATGTGGATATTCTTATCTTATAGTGGAATAAAGATAATTAATGGCACAATGCTAAATGAGACAGTTCAACCCCACCAGCAGCTCCAAGGGAGAATATACGTAGTGATCTGTTCCTGTAAAGATTGTTATTGATGTGTTCAGGTACCTTCAAGTTGGTGATAACTTACAGAGACCTCAGATACAATAATTGAACAAAATATTGCATGGTCCTATCCTCCTCACGGAGTCTTGGTGTGGCGCAGTGGGTTAATGCGCCAGACTGCAAAGCCGTTTGAACTGCAAGGTTGGCGGTTCAAGCTCACCAGCCGCTCCTCAGAAACCCTATACAGGGTCACTATGGGTTGGAACAGATTTGACAGCACTTCACAACAACAACAACAACATCTTCCTCACAATTATGTCTATGTTTGAGTTCACCGTTCCAGTCACTGTGCGGATATTTCTCATTGAGGCTCTTCCTCCTTTTCACTGATCTGCTGTCCTAAACATGACTAATAATATATTCAAACCATTAGAAATGAAGTTTTGCCGTTCTTACTTATACAAAGCATTCTGGCTAACTTTCTTCCAATATAAATTTGTTCTTCTGGCAGTCTAAAGTATATTCAATATTCATTGCCAACACCATAATTCAAATGCACAAATTCTTTTTCTGTATTCCTTATTCATTGCTCGACTTGCACATGCATATGAGGCGATTGAAAATACCTTGGCTTTGGTCACCACCAGCTAAGTCTTCAAAGTGACATCTTTGCTTTTTAACACGTGAAAGAGGTATTTTTGCATTAGATTTGTTATAGGTTTCTGTAGTTTCCCTTTTACAAATCAAGGACATTTTCTTATTTTCCAGGTTGCTGAGAAATTTGAATTCTGAGTGAATCTTCAAAAACATTTTTGGAATCTATTGCTGTGATTTTATGGTTTTCTTGTTTAGTCTGTTAATACTTGTTAAGTGGATTTCAAGTAATTTTCAAATATTTTAAATAAGCCTTGCATTTCTGAGAAAAGCCTACTTGGTTATGTTGTACTATAGTTTTTATTTTTTTCAGTTTTGCTAGTAATTTGTTGAGATGTTTTATATTTATTTTCATAAGCAGTATCCCTTTATGAAGACATACAGGCTCTGTCTAGGAGCCTAGTAACACAGTTCTATTATGGAGTCACTGGGTGCTGGAATTTGTTTTAGCTTTTTGTTTGTTTCAATCTTTTGTTTTTGTCTCTGAATAGGAGTCCTGGTGTGGTGCTGTAGGGTAAGCACTGAATTGAACGGAAAAGTCTGTTTGAATTGAAAGTTTGGTGGTTCAAACTCACTAGTTGCTCTTCAGAAATTCTATGCAGGGTCAGAACCAACTCAAAGACACTTAGCAACAACAGTATCAATGTATGGCAGCCTCTTAAAATGAAATGAAAAGTGTTGCTTCTTGTTAAACTGTCTGGAATACATTATGAAAAACTGTCATTTATTCTTTAAGCATGTGGTATAAATCACCAGTGAGTCCATTGAGACCTGAAGATTACTTTGTTTTGAAAGATTTTAACTGCACATTTTATTTTATATTTTTTAATTTAGATTATCTAGGCCCCCTGGTGGCACAATGATTAAAACACTTGATTGCTAACTAAAAGGTTTGTGGTTTGAGACCACTGGTAACTTTATGGTAGAAAGATGTAACAGTAAACTTCCATTAAGACTTCTAGCCTTGGAAACACTATGGGGCACTTCTACTCTATCTAGTAGAGTTGCTATGAGTCTTTACATTTTTATTTCATGGTCAAACAGCTGGAGAATTCATCAAATGTATTGGGGTTTTTTCCTTCAAAGAAGTAGCTTTTGTTTACATGGAGTATCTTTTTTCTGTTGTCAATTTCATTAATTTATTATCTGTACTATTTCCTTAATTCTATTTATTTTGACTTGGTTTACTATTATATTTAAGTAATCCTTAAGGTACAATTTTTAGCTATTTTCTAATAAAAACTCATAATGAAATACATTTCCCTCTAATTTGTTTTAAGTTCATTCCTCAAATTTGATGTGTTGTATTTTCCTTTTCAATTATTTCAGAATGCGTTCTACTTTTATCCAAATTTCTACTTTGAACCTTGAATAAATTTGTAAGGCATTTCTGTCAATTAAAATATTTTCAGATTTTTCAAATATTCATCATTATTTTATTATTAAGTATTATTCATTATTTTATGTTTGGGGAGCATGGTGGCTCCATAGGATAAGCACTGGCTGTGAACCACCAGGTCATCAATTCAAGCCCACAAACTACTCTGTGGGAGAAAGACTTACAGCCTTGGAAATCCAAAACAGGATCACTGAATTGGAACTGACATGATGGCACTTAACAACAACAATGTTATGTTTAATTCTGCTATGGTTAGAGGACATAGTCTAAGCAATTATCATTATTTTAAATTTAATAAAGTTTATTTTGTGGCCCATGATGTAGTCTTTCTTGTTGGATTGTTAAATCACATGTGAATCGATTACTAGTTGTGTAAAATTGTATCATGTATTGAATAATGTCTAGTATGTCGGGCTCCACCTCACTAAATGGCTGTGATTTATACCAATCATTATGCAACCAAATTCTCCTTAAAAATTTTAAAGTGTCTCCTGAAGACAGCTTTGCCTCTGGTTGAAAATGAAGAATTTAAATAATATGAATTGTGAAGCTGTTTCATATAATAGCTATTTTTATTTTAGATAATTTAGATTTACTTTTTCTCAATCCTATGTTAACCATATATTGTTGTTGTTGTGAAGTGCAGTTGACTTGGTTCCAACCCATAACGACCCTGTATAGGGTTTCCAAAGAGCAGCTGGTGAGCTTAAACCGCTGACCTTGCAGTTCAAATGGCTTTGCAGTCTGGCACATTAACCCACAGCGCCACACCAGGACTCCTAACCATATATAGTATAGCTATAATCATTAATCCATTTGACCTTTATTTTTTTATTTGAATTAGTTACTATATCTAAACAAAGTAAATTTTTAAAAAATTATTTATGAGTGAACTGTCCTTTTGGCTTAGCTCGTCTCTCTACCTCTGTGGCTATTTCCATTGTGTTTACACACAAGTGCATGTTAACCATGATCATATTGGAGATTATGAATTTTCTCACATTAACTTGTTTATATTAGCAAAATAATCAACTACTGCATAAACATTTTAGAAAAAAAGTTCCCTTATATTTTTAACATTTATTGAGGTACAACTGTTGTCAATTTAGTAAAGCAAATTACTTTCTCCTTTCCATGCAATGGAATGTGGTGTGAACAAGTGTCTCTTGATTGGTGGTGGTATGTGAGCCATTTGATAATCACTTAATAATGATAGCTTTGGAGGTAGCAATTTAGACCAGCTGCACTGGACTATCTGGCCCTATCATTATTTCTGCTCTGTGAAATAAGCTGTCATTATGGTTCACATAAACACATTTCTCTCTTTTCACAACTAGAACAGTTTACCTGGGACAACCAACAAAGGAGAAATCTGTATAGAAATTCATTTTGACGACAGGGCAGCTTGATATAATTAATGTTATAATGCATTTAGAAGAGTCATTTTTCCCTATATTTGTGTCCAATAAATTATGTTACTATTACTTTACAGATGCTAATGACATTGATTTGATACTTCACCGAAACCACATTCTTCAACTGAGGCAAATATCCTATCATGACTTGTTTTATTAACCTTGCATCATAGCACAGTGTTAGTAATAACTGTCCGATTTATTTTTTAAAGTTTCTCATACTATAAGGGGTTCAAACTGACCTGGCGGTACAGCACATCATCCCACAGTGCCACACCACAACTTCTCAGCATACAATGAGGGGAAGTCAGAAGGTATTGGTACATAGTCATACTAACCTTTATTTAAAAAAATATCAAAATGTGAACCTATTGTTTCTTGACACATCCTCAATGTAGTTCTATATACTTCTGAAGGCAGTGTTACCATCTCTTTAATGCTTCCCTGAAAGAGCCCTGGGGGAGCTGTAGGATGAGCACTGTACTGCTAACCACAAGGTAAGAGGTTCATGCCTACTACAGGAGTCTTTCTATTCCTTGTAAAGATTTACAACTTTGAAATCCCTATACAGGATTGCTATGAGAGAGAGTAGATCCAATTATATTTGGTTTGTTTTTTGATTAATTCTTTCTCAAAGAACTCTGCTTTCATCTATTTATATTCCATTAAAAAAAGGCAGTTTTGAAAAGCTTGAGGGACTAAATCATGTACTTTTGAATTATGAGAACAAAAAGAAGTTTGAAAAGTAAATATCAGGGCTATTGGATGGATGGGATAAGACTTCCCAATGGAATTCTCATAGAGCATGCCTTACTAACTTCCAAGAATAAATAGGTGCATTGTCTTGATGAAAAAAATTCTTAGGTACAACTTCCTGAATACTATTTCACAAACACAGTTTTTATTTTTCTAAAGACTTCTTCGTAATAAGCCCCCATGATCATCCTATGTCCTTTGATAAAATTTATCAATATTACCCATTTGGAATCCACAGTAAGAGTTGCCATAACATTCTGAACTGATTTCTCTGCACTGAACTTAATTAGCCCAGCAGATCCCTTGTTGTTGTTGTTGTTATGTGCCGTGGAGTCAGTTCTGACTCACAGTGACCCTGTACAGGGTTTCCGAGGCTGTAAATCTTTACAGAAGCACAAAGCCTTATCTTTCTCCCCCAGAACAACCAGTAGTTTCGAACTGCTAACCTTGTGGTTCACAGCCCGATTTGTAACTACTATACCACCAGAGCTCCTTAGCAGATCCCTTAGGGAGCCACAATCTCAAATGGAGTTTGTTTTTGTTTTGTTTTGTTTTTTAAACTCTCTAACAGGATTAAGGCAAATATACTACTGAGAGAACTAATCTAGAGCCATCCACTGATTGCAGAGACACATTTAAACACATGTTTTGTTTGGAATCAATCCATGTAGATATGAAGCAAAACACTCGTACCAGTACTTTTTTTACTTCTGTTGCTGTTGTTCAGTGCCATCGAATCAGTTAGGACTCATAGTGACCCTTAATAGGGATCTGAGTAGTGGCTTGTGGGTTTGAACTGCCATCCTTTTGGTTAGCAGGCTAGTGCTTATCCAAAGCACCATACTGATACTTTTTAAATTTACTCCCATTATATCACAAAGAAAAGTGTAGGATCGCAAGTTCAGTCTGAACCATGAGGTCGATAGTTCAAACTCACTAGTTGCTCCTCAGAAACACTATACTAGATTTCTATGAATTGCAACCAACATTTCAACTCTTAACAACAAATGCTTTATCATACCAGACAGCCTAAGTCAACATGTAATACTTTATGAGTTTCAAACTGATTTATCCTCCAAATAGATTTTGTTGTTTCATAAAACCAATTCAGATGAATAGTATTACTACTACTAGCCACAAAGTTGAATAACTTTGCATAGTCAAGTAAACACTTTCCTACTCTCAAGCAAATTCATCTCAACCAAAATCGATCAGCAATGGAAACCTTTGTTCCGTGTCTTCTTCTGAATCCAACTTGAATTCTGGAAACTCCCTGTTTGATATGCTGCTGCAACTGTTTTTAAAATTTTTTTAGCAAAATTTTACTTGTGTGTGATATTAGTGATATAATTCGGTAATTCCCACATTCTGTGAGTTATCTTTCTTTGGAATGGGTACAAATATTGTTGTTGTTGTTGTTGTTGTTAGGTGCTATCGAGTCGGTACCAACCCATTGCGACATTATGCACAACAGAATGAAACAGGGCCAACCTCACTACTGTTGCCATGCTTGTGTCCATTGATGCTGCCACTTGGCCAATCCATCTCATTGGGGGTCTTCCTCTTTTTCTCTGACCCTCCACCTTAACAAACATGATATCCTTCTCCAGCGACTGGTTCCTCCTGACAATATGTCTGAAGTATGAGAGACAAAGTTTGGCCATCTTGGCCTCCAAGGACCACTCTGACTGCGCTTCTTCCAAAACGGATCTGTTGGTTCTTTTGTCAGCCCGTGGCACTTTCAATACTCTGCTCCAACACCATAACTCAAAAGCATCAATTCTTCTATGGTCTTCCTTATTCATTGTCCAGTTTTTGCATGCATGTGAGGTTACTGAAAATACCATGGCTTGGGTCAGGTGCACCTTTGTCTTCAAGCTGACATCTTTGCTTTTCAACACATTAAAAAGGTCCTGTACAAATATTGTTGTTGTTATGTGCCATGGAGTCGGTTCCAACTCATAGCAACCCTGTACAGGGTTTCCAAGGCTGTAAGTCTTTACGGAAGCAGAAAGCATCATCTTTCTCCCACAGAACAGCTGGTATTTTTTAACTGCCTACCATGAGGTTTGCAGCCTGAATCAGTTGTCAAAGTAGCTGTCTTTAAAATTTCTTGACATAGACTAGTAAATACTTCTAGCACTGCATAAGCATTTTACTTCCTGGAGCCTTGTTTTTCACTAATGCCTTTAATCTTCCTTCAATACTATCAGTTTTTGACCATATGCAACCTCCTT
Organism: Chrysochloris asiatica; assembly: GCF_000296735.1. Lineage (NCBI taxonomy): Eukaryota > Metazoa > Chordata > Mammalia > Afrosoricida > Chrysochloridae > Chrysochloris > Chrysochloris asiatica. The sequence goes on along the minus strand of NW_006408527.1, from coordinate 32,320,126 downwards.
AAATAGTGAAGTATCTATCAATTCTCTTTGGGATAGTGACTCAGTGTATTTTTTCCATCTTCTTTTGGTGCTTCCTGGTATTCAATATTTTGCCCATTGCTGTTGTTGTGTGGTTAATTGCCATGAGATTGGTTTCAACTCATAGCAACCATGAAGTCCAGAGCATCACAGCATCACACTAGGACTCATTTTACCAATAGACTCCTTCAATTTTGGAACCAAAGGCTTGTTTGTTTGTTTTTTTCTTCAGTTCTTTCTGCTTGAGAAATGCTGAGCATGTTTATCCCTATTGGTTTTCAAAATCAAGGTTCTTGCCATTTCATTATAATATTTGACTTTGTTTTCTTGATCTGCTTTTTGAAATATTCTATTCAGCACTTTGACTTTCTAGCTTCTTCCATTCACTTTGTTGCTTGTTGTTGTTAAGTGCTACCGAGTCAGTTCTGACCCATAGCAACCTTGTATAGGGTTTTCAAGGAATGCCTGGTAAATTTGAACTACTGGTTTTACAGTTCAAACTGCATTACCCAGTGGTGCCACTCCAGGACTCCATTCACTTTAGGTATTTTATATTGAAGAACAAGTTCCAGAGTCTTGTCTGACATGCATTTTGTTATTTTCTTTCTTTCCATCTTTTAAGGACCTTTTGCTTTCTTCCTGTATGGTATCCTTAATGTCCCACAGCTCTTTTGGTCTTCAGTCCTAGTGTCTAATGCATTAAATCAGTTTTTTAAATGGATTCTAAATTTAGTTGGGATGTATTCCAGGTCATATTTTGGTTTTAATTTTCTTTAGCTTCAGTCTGAATTGGAATATGAGCAATTCATGGTCTTTTCCACAGTCGACCCCTGACTTTGTTTTGGCTGATGTTACTGAATTTCTCCATAGTCTCTTTCCACAGATTATGTTAATTTGATTCCTATGTATTCCATCTGGAGAATTCAGCATCTATAGTCATTTTATATGTTGTTGGAAAAAGGTATTTACTATGTCTAGGATGACAAATTGAAAAGAAAAGGTATTTGCACTGAATATCTCATTCACCTCATAAAATTTATTATGCGATCTCCAGCATCATTTCCATCATATATTCAAACTATTGATACTTCCTTTTTGTTTCTAACTTTTGCATTCCAATCATCAGTAATTACCACTGTACATTGATTGCATGTTTGATCAATTTCAGACTGAAGAAATTATTAGACTTTTTCAGTTTCTTCATCATTGACTTTGGTGATTGTTACATAAATTTGAACAATAATTGTATTAACTTGTCTTTCTTGGAGGCACATAGATATTATCCCATCTCAGACAACATTGTATTTCAATATACAACTTGAAATGTAATTTTTAATAATGAATGTAATAGCTATCTTTTTCAATTTGTCATTCCAGTCATAGTAAAATACATGAATGTGGAATTCAAGATGGCCAATATCTGTCATTTTCAGCTCACTAATACCCAGTATATAAGTCTTTATGTGTTCCATTTCATTTTTAGAGACTTCCAATTTTTCTATATTCATATTTTGTATATCCACATTCTGATTATTAATGGATGCTTAGAGCTATTTCTTCTCATTTTGAGTCTTGCCCCATCAGGAAATGAATTTCCTAAAAGTTTGCCTAATCCATATCATTAAGTTTGACTCTATTTTGAAAAAGCAGCTCTTCCTTGGTTTTATTTTGATTGTCTTCCAATCTGAGAGGTTTATCAATGGCACTAATCAGACAATGTTTTACTGCTATTCATAAGATTTTCAGGGGCCAGTCCCTCAGCAGTGGTCAGCCTATTTCTTATTACTAGACTGTTTTTAGTCTGGAAGCTCTTCCTATTAGCAGGCAAATTATTAAGATTAAGAATTATCTAATTGCATTTTAGTTCTAGAACATTCTAGATACATAATGTATTCTAGATTGAATCTCTACCCAAATTTCTCTTAAATCATCAAGTTTATGTTCTAGTTATATGGCCTGAACCAATTTTACTCATTTTTAGTTCTATGAGTATTATTAACCTTATTACTACAAAAAATATTTTCCTATGATAAGTAACCATATATAGTATTTTTTCTTTTATCACAGACATTACATAGTAAAATACCTTATATTTCATAGCTACTTAGAAACTTTTATCCTGGAATGAGTGCATTTCTTATCCATAAGCTAACCTATTTATCGTATAATATACAAATATTTTTACTTTGTTCCCACACACATGCACATGCAAGTCTTCTGAAAAACGATTCATCCTATGGATTTTAAAAGCATGCCATGTATGTTTAAAATTAATTAACTATAGGACTGGTGTGGCGCTGTGGGTTAATGTGCCAGACTGCAAATCCATTTGAACTGCAAGGTCGGCAGTTCAAGCTCACCAGCTGCTCCTTGGAAACTCTGTGCATGGTTCTTATGGGTTGGAATAGACTCGATGACACTTAACAATAACAACAAATGGATATGGGAAAAAGTTCTGTCAATTTAAAATATCCATTAAAAATTAAAATAAAAAGCAGAACATTTATTTAAGAAGATCTAAAATTTTATAGAAAATGTTAACATGAAAACAGACAAATGGAGCAATATAGTATGCTCCTAGATAAGGATGTATACGATCATAAAATTCAGTTGATTAGCTTAGAGAGACTGAATGGACTTTGGAGAAACAAAGTATCGGGTTGTATTATTAACGTTATTATATATTTTCCATTGTTTCACTATTCACATTTATTTTCTTAAAAAAGTACTAACAAATGTGAAGTGAAACTATCTGGAGTTGGCGAAATCATAGCTCAACAACAAATTCCTATGATGCATTAAAGAGACGTTGACACATTACAGGTGAATTAAATTACGTGAACTTTAGTGCTTGTTTCAAAAACAGCATTCTGTAATCTTAGGAGAAACAGCTGTGAGCTGTGAGCTGTTTCAGAACAAAAATGTATGAAGTATGAATCTAAGAAAATAGGAAGTTGTCAGAAATGAAATGTAAAGCAAAAAGACCAATATCCTAAGCATTAATGAGCTGAAATAGACTAGTATTGGCTGATCATTTTGAATCTGAAAATCATATAGTTTACTATGCAAGGAATGGCAAATTAAAAGGTAATGGCATCATATTATCAAAAAGAACACTTCAAGATCTATATTTAAGTATAATTATGTCTGTGATAGAATAAAACCCATATGTACACCAGGAAGAACAGTTAATACCATTATTATTCAAATTTACACACCAACTACTAACGCAAGTGGATGATGAACTGAAGAATTGTACCACGTTTGTGTGGATCATGACAAGATATGGACAACATTGCAAACTATGATTATTCCATAACATTTAATTGTGCTCAGGAGGAATCTATACATGGGCCAGGAGGCAGTTGTTCAAATAGAACATGGGAACACTGAATGATTTAAAATTAAGAAAGGTGTGCGACAGGGTTATATTCTTTCACCATATTTAGTCAACTTGTATGCTGAGCAAATAATCTAAGAAGCTGTGTTATATGAAGAAAAATGTGACATCAGAATTGGAGGAAGACTCATTAACAACCTGCGATATGCAGATGATAGAACCTTGCTTGCTGAAAATGAAGAGGACTTAAAATACTTACTTATGAAGATCAATGACCACAGCCATCAGTATGGATTGCATCTCAATGCAAAGAAAACAAAAATCCTCACCACTGGACCAATAAACAATATTCTTATCAATGGAGATAAGACTGAAGTTGTCAAGGACTTCATTCTTCTTGGATCAACCAACAACACTCATGAAAGCAGCAGTCAAGAAATCAAATGATATATTGCACTGGGCAACTCTGCCGCAGAAGACCTTTTCAAAATGTTGAAGAGAAATGATGTCAGCTTGAGGACTAAGATGTACCTGACCCAAGCCATGGCATTTTCAATAACCTCTTATGTATAGAAGAATTGACGCATTTGAATCGTGGTGTTGGAGGAGAATGTTGAAAGTATCATAGGCTGCCAAAAGAACAAATACATCTGTGTTGGAAGAAGAGCTTCTTGAATGCTTATCTTTTCGCTTTTCATGATATTCCTTGGAGGCCAGGATGGCCAAACTTCATCTCCCATACTTCTGATGTATTATCAGGAGGGACTATTCACTGGAGAAGGATATCATGTTTTGTAAGTTGGAGGGTCAGAGAAAAACACGAAGACTCCCAGCAATATGGATTGGCAAAGGGGCAGCATCAATGGGCTCAAGTGTGGCAACAATTATGAGGTTGGCCCAGGATTGGGCATTGTTTTGTTCTGTTGTACATAGGGTTGCTATGAGGCAGTACTGACTCGATGGCACCCAACAACAACAACAACCTTTTGCAGTCTGAAACTGATCAAACATGCAATCAAGATGTATTGATAATTCCTAGTGATTGGAAAGCAAAAGTTGTGGGGGAAAGATCAGTAGTTGGAAACATATGGCCTTGGTGATAAAAATGATGCTAGAGATTATATAATAGAATTTTGTAAGACCAATGAATTCTTAATTGCAAATACGTTTTTTTGAACAACATAAAAGAAGACTATAACTACCTCACCAGATGGAATACACAAAAATCAAATTGATTCCATTTGCAGAAAGAAACAATGGGGAAACTCCATATCATCATCTGAAACACAGCCAGGGTCAGGATGTGATATAGACTATCAAAGTCACATATACAAGTGCAGGCTGAAGCTGAAGAAAATTAAATCAATTCCACAGGAGCCAAAATATGACCTTAAACATATCCCATGTAACTATGGAGATCATTTCAAGAATAGATTTGAGAAATTAAACACTAATGACTTAAGACCTGAAGAATTGTGTGATGACAAAAAGAGCATCATACCAGAAGAAAGTAAAAAATACAAGATAGAAGAAAAAAACCAAAATGGGAGTCAAAAGGGATTCTGAATCAACAAGAGGAAGATAAAGAAGTGTGACACAGGAAGCAAATGTAAATTACTACAATTTGATGAACTAGACCTTTTCTTATGGATGTAGTAGCTCAAAAATACCACCAAGAAGGAAGGAGCCTTTACATCAAGGATCAAGCCTCTCCCCTCAGTACACAGGGTTGATAGGGATGGGCAACTTAGACACGGACTACATAAAGTGGGGGCTGTAAAGGCACAAAGTGGCTGGCTTACAAGTTTTCAAGAAAGTGTTTAGTTTTAGAGTGAGTGGGGGTGAGTGCAGTGGACTGCAAAGTAGGTTTGAATCACCATGTTGTTGGTTCAAGTTCACCAGCCACTCTTTGCAAACCATATACAGGGTTGCTATGGGCCAGTACCAACTCAATAGCGATGAACAACAACATGGCAAAATACTGAATGCTCCAGAAAGAACCAAAAGAAGATGAAATGAATACTCAGAGTACCTGTACCAAAGAGAAATAGTTGATGTTCAACCATTTCAAGACATAGCATATGATCAAGAACTAATGGTACCAAAGGAAGAATTTCAAGGTGCACTGAAGACATTGGCAAAGAACAAAGCTCCAGAAATTGATGAAATTCAAATTGAAAACTTTATACAAACTGATGTAGCACTAGAGGTACTAACTCACCTATGCCAAGAAATTTGGCAGGCTGCTAGCCAGTCAACTAATTGGAAGAGATTCATATTTGTGCTGATTCCAAAGAGAAGTAAACCAATGGAATGTGGAAATCATTGAACAACATTAAAATTGCATGCAAGTAAAATTTTGCTAAAGATAATATAAAAATGTCTGCAATAGCACATGCTCATAGGTCTCCCAGGGAATCAAGCTTGATTCAGAAAAGGAGAAGGAAAGAGGGATGTCATTACTGCTGCCAGATGTATCTTAGCTGAAAGCAGAGAATACCAGAAGGATGTTTACCTGTGCTTTATTGACAATGCAGAGGCTTTTGTCTATGTAAATCATGGCAGGTTATAGAAAACTTTGCGGACCATAAAGCAGTTGTCGAACAGATCAACGGGACACCAATGGCTTAAAATTGGGAAAGGAGTGAGCCAGGGTTGTATTCTTTCACCACTTTTATTGGTGAGCAAATCATTCACGAAGCAGGGTTATATGAAGAGGATACTGACATCAGAATTTGAGGAAGACTCATTAACAACCTGTGATACACAGATGATACAACCTTGCTTGCTGAAAACAAAGAAAACTTAAAATACTTACTGATGAAGATCAAAGACCACAAACTTCAGTATGTGCTGCATATGAAGGTAAAGAAAACAAAAATCCTCACCACTGGACCAATAAATACCATCATAATAAATAGAGAAAATATAGTAATTTTCAAAGACATAATTTTGTTTGGATACACTGGAAACATCAGTCAAGAAATCAAACAACATATTGCATTGGGCAAATCTGCCACACAAGACCTCTTTTTAAAAGTGTTCAAGAAGTACAGATGTTGGTTTGAGGACTAAGGTGTGCTGAACCCAAGCCATGGTATTTTCAATAGCTTCATATGCATGTGAAAGTTACAGAATATATAAGGGAGATAGTAGAAAAACTGGAGTTTTGGGGTCCTGATGTGGTGCTTCAGGTTAATGCTATGGACTACAAAGTCAGTTTTAACTGCAAAGTCAGCTGTTCAGCCTCACTAGCAGCTCCTCAGAAACTGTATAAAAGGTCACTGTGAGTCAGAACCAACTCAATGGCACTTAAAAACAACAACATAAGAATATTAAAAGTGTCATGGACTGCCAGGAGAACAAACAAATCTGTCTTGGAAGAAGTACAATCAAAATGCTCCTTAGCGGTTAAGTTGGTGAGATATTGTCTCTTTTACTTTCCTATTATTACCAGGAGAGACAAGTCCCTAAAAATGGGTATCATGCTTGGTAAAGTGCAGTGTCAGATGTAAAGATGAAGACCCCCACCCCCCAGTGAAGTGAATTTGCTGAGTGGCAGCAGAAGTGGTCTCAAGTTTGACAACAATTGTGTGGATGGCACAGATGCGGGCAATGTTTCATTTTGTTTTGCATAGGATCTCAGTGATTTGGAATCAACTCGATGGCACCCAACATCAACAACAAGATCATGTTGTTTAGTTAGGTGTCTCAAATGGTTCCGAATCATTGAACAAACATTGACCTTGTGTACATTTAAAGATTGCTCTGGTTGACCAATTTTAAATAAACACATAAATAAGTAACTGTTACTATTGAGTCAACTCTGATCCATGATGACCCATGTATGTTAGAACAGTTCTTTGTCCAGAGAATTGTCAATGGTTGATTTTTCAGAAGTAGATTATTTAGCCTTTCCTCTAACACTGGATCAATACCATTGTGATATAAATTATCAACTGTTCCTGAAAGTTGCTAGTTTATAACACAATACAAATGCAAAAAAAGAGTTTAAAGTTCTTTGTACCACCATTGAAAAATAAAAGTGCACTAGCTTTGCTGTGGGATTTTGTTATTGTTAAGTGCCATCGAATCAGTTCCTACCCATAGCAACCATGCATAGGGTTTCCAAGAAGCCAACTGGTGACTGTGAACCACCAACCTTGTGATTCAAACTGACTTTGCATTCCAGAGAATTAACCCACAATGCCACACCAAGACTCCATGGGAAATATATATATATATATAAATATATTTATTTTTTAAATTTATATTTTAAAAATTTGTAATATGTATTTTTAAAATTTGTTGTGTGATATTTCCCTTTAATTTTTCATTGAACTAATGACTGTTCTGTGTGGTGCTGTAGCATAAACATTGGACTTCAAGGTTGGTTTGAACTAAAATGTCGATTGTTTAAACTCACCAGCTATGCCTCAGAAACCATATGGGTCCCTAGGAGTTGGAACCTTCTTGACAGCACTTAACAACAAATATGATTGTTCAGTGTCAGCTGACAAATCATAGTTATAATATTACACAATTTGGTATAATACTATTTGTCTTGAAGTCCTCCCTATAATTATTTTCTAATCTTTAATCTGTGTATACTAAACAGTTCTTATTTTCTGAAAATTTCTCATTATACTTTTCTGAACCTTGACATGGGAAACTGATACTTATTTCCCAACTATTACAAGCACATAGAAATCAAATTGACTACATCTGTGAAAATAGATGATGGAAAAGCTCCGTATCATCTGTGAAAACCAGGCCAGGGCAGACTGTGGAACAAACCATCAATTACTCATAAGCAAATTCAAACAGAAACTGAAGAAAAAGAAAACAACTTAATGAGAGCCAAAAAATGACCTTGAATATATCCTAACTGAATTTAGAGATCATCTGAAGAACAGATTTGATACATTAAACACTAAAGACCAAAGACCAGAAGAGTTGTGGGATAACATTAAGAACATCATACACAGAGAAAGCATAAAAGTCAGTGTGAAGAGAAGAAAGAAGGAAAAGGTCAAAATGGATGTCAGAAGCGGCACTGAAACTTGCTCTCCAGCATAGAGATGTTAAAATAAATGGAAGAAATGAGGTCCAAGAGCTAAAGAGAAAATTTCAAAGATCAACTCAAGAAGATAAAGGCAAATATTACAACAAAATGTGCAAAGATCTGGAATCAGAACTCCAAAAAGTAAGAACACGCTCAGCATTTCTAAAGCTTGGGGAACTGAGGGAAAAATTCAAGCATCGACTTTTGTTATTGAAAGATTCTCTGAGAAAATTACTGAATGATGCAGAAAGCATCAAGAGAAGGTGGAAGAAATACACAAGAGTCACTGTTCCAAAAGGAAATGGTTAATGTTCAACTGTTTCAAGAAGTAGTAAATGATCAAGAGCCAGCGATACTGAAGGAGGAAGTCCAAGCTGCACTGAAAGAATTGGCAAAGAACAAGGCACTAGGAACTGATGGAATACAACTTGAAATCTTTCAAGAAAGTGAGGTGGCACAGGAGGCACTCACTCATCTCTGGCAAGAAATTTGGAAGACAACTATCTGGCTGACTGACTGGAAAAGATCCATATTTGTTACCATTCCAAAGAGAGGTGACCCAATGGAATGCAAAAATCATCGGACAATCACTTTGATGTCCCATGCATGTAAAGTTTTACTCAAGGTAATACAGAAATGGCTGTAAGCAAACATTGACAGAGAACTTCCAGAGGTTCAAGCTGGATTCAGAAGAGGCCGTGGAACCAGGGATATCACTGCTGATGTCTGGTAGATCTTGGCTGAAAGCAGAGAATATCAGAAAGATATTTACCTGTGCTTTACTGACTACACAAAGGCTTTCGATTGTGTGGCTCATGACAAGCTATGGACAACACTGCCAAGTGTGAGTATTCTGGAACACTTAATTGTGCTCATGAGGAATCTGTACCTGGATCAGGAAGCAGTTGTTCGAACAGACATAAGAACACTGAATGTTTTAAAATTTAAAAAGTGTGCAACAAGGTTGTATTCTTTCACCATACTTAATCTGTATGCTGAGCAAATAATCTGAGAAACTGGGTTATATGAAGAAAACTGTGGCACCAGGAATGGAGGAAGACTCATTAACAACCTGTGATATGCAGATGATAAACCTTGCTTGCTGAAAGTGAAAAGGACTTAAAACATTTACTGCTGAATATCAAAGAGCACAGCCTTCAGTATGGATTCCATCTCAATGTAAAGAAAACAAAAATCCTCACCATTGGACCAATAAACAACATTCTTATCAATGGAGAAAATACTGAAGTTGTCAAGGACTTTATTCTTCTTGGATCAACTATCAACACTCACAGAATCAGCAGCCAAGAAATCAAACGATGGGAGATGGGGCTTGATGGTAGGTAGGGTGGAGATTCAGTGAAATTCGCCATCAAAAATAAAACAGAATACCAGGCAAAACAGATCCAGGACAGAGCTCCAAAACTCGGAACCACAGAGATAGGAATATTTAAAAAGTCCGAAGGCTTACAGCTAGTGGAACTTGTAGCAAAAGTAAGGAATCATGCACTTTTTAATCTGCGAGTCTAGGCGGACCAGAGCTGACAACTTGGGCGAAACCAAATGGCAAGACCAAGTGGGGGCGCAGGCACGCCACATGGAAAAATGCCACAGGAACCTCAGAGCAAAGGTGGACAATATGCTTTTTCGGTTTTGCTTTGTTCTGACTTACTTACTTACTTACTTACTTACTTACTTACTTACTTACTTACTTACTTACTTATTTATTTATTTATTTATTCATTCATTCATTCATTCATTCATTTAATCTATTCAATGGCCCCCCACCAATGATATTACACTTCCATTCTGGTGACTAGAGGGTGGGGATGTGTTAGCAAGTGGATACCCCTCACCTCACCTCAGGTAGGTTCTTCTATCACGCCTATGCACAGATACACTCAGCCCAAGAGATGGCCTGAACTGTGTTTTTTGTTTTGTTGTTTTTTTTAAATACAGGAAAGGCCAGGACAGTAGTGTAGAGAGGGAAAGAGAGTTTAAAAACAAAACAGGCCAAAAGTTCAATTAAATCCTGAGGTACAGCATAACAACTCACACTGGCATCTTGAAATCTCTCAGGCAGCTTTGAAGGCAAAAAGCTGAAGAGAGGACATTAAAGTCATACTCATCTTGGAGGCTGGCTTTGTGTCATTGAGTCCCTTCATACTCATAGTGACTCTGTGCAGGGTTTTTAAGGTTGTGGATCTTTGAGGGAGCACAATGCATCATCTATCTCCCTCGGGATGGCTGGTGTTTTCGAACTGCTGACCTTGCAGTTTGCAGCCCAATTTGTAAACACTAGGCTACTAGAGCCACAGATTTTTTATTTTTTCCTTTTGTCCTTCCTCTCCCTTTTCTGCAATTATAAACTACAGTATTCAGTCTAGTTTTTGTTGTTGTTGTTGTTGCTGTTTTGGGTTTTTGTTTTGTTTTTTACTGGTGCTTTTTTACTGTTTTATGCTCTCCCTTCTACCTTTGGGGGACTCTTTTCTCCCTATATTACCCAAAAAGAGACAGTATCTGCTGCCATACAGTCAAACTACAATCACACTCTATAAAACACCAACATTCAGGCAAGAACCAATGCCAACTGCCATATACCAGGGAGGCAGACAACACTTGTAAAAGTTACTCAGACTTAAGATATAAGAAGAGTGAAAAGGGAAGCCCACATTCTGATCACATCTTCCTGGAAGCAATCAGAAAGCATAAAAGATACCAAAACACATAATTAAGAATTAAGGCCACAGAAAACACTAAACATGTACAAGACTTAAAAGCAGATGACCATATCAGCACATGTCCAGAAACAAGATAAAATGTCCTAGACAAATGACCTAGAGGTAGACCTGGACTCCATTCTGTAAGAAGGACAGGCCTTGGAAGTGCCTGGAAAGGAATTCAGAAAAATGATTATAAAATGTTTCAAAACACTTTACAATGAAGTTGAGCAAAATAGAGAAGAAGTCAGCAAAGTGCTACAGGAACAATCAAATAAGATAGATACAGCATTGGAAACAATTCAAAACCTACAGTAAGATGTCCAAACAATTAATAATAGAGTATCAGAAATAGACAATACTCTGAAAGGGCAAAGGTGTAGAATAGAAGAGAAGGAAGGCATCCAGCTGATAAGAAGTGAAGGCATATGCAAAAGAATACCCACACTTGCAGATAATACCCACTTGACCTGGCTTCAATGACTGGATGATCAAAGCTCAACTAGAAGAAAGAGGAGGGAAAAAAAAAAGAGTAATCTAATACAATTTGATGAACTTGACCTATACCTATGGATGCAGTAGCTCAGAAGAGGGAACAAATCTTTACAGCAAGGATCATTCACACCCCCTCCATACTCAGAGTAGACAGGGATGAGCAGCTTGGACATTGGCTACCCAAAATTTGGGGGCTTTAAAAGCAAGAAGTTACTGGCTTACAAGCTTTCAAGTAGGAATCTAGATTCAGAGGGTGTGGAGGAAGGTAGAATCTCCACTGAGTAGTATCAAATCTGTCTAGATGGTGCTGATGAAAAGAAATGTGGATAGGTCTCTTGTGATATAAAAGTGAATAATTGTTATCAGGACTGATTGTGAGGGTTGGAAATGTAAAGGTAGATGTTTTTTAGAAAGGAGGGGAGTGATTAGCTTTGTAGTCTAGGAGCAGGTCCCTGGGACAATCAAGGGAGAAGAGCGGAGAGCGGGACCCTAACCAGAGAAGCAGTGATGTCAGAGATGGAGGTATAGACAATGACATGGAGAGATGGAGTGGGTGGGTACTTTAGACCCAGAAAGGGAGAGGGGATCCATGCTGACAACTGGTGGGGGGGAGGGGAGGGCTTGCAGGGTATATCCTATGGGTGGTTGATGTTGCATGATGGGGATTGTAACCATGACAATGAAATAATATAAGATAGGATGAATGTAAAACTAATGTTCACCCATATAAACTATCACATAATTCACAATAAAACAGTAAAAAAAACCAAAACAAACAACAACAAAAAACTTGTTAACTCCTTCAGGGAAAACGAAATCAAATGACACAGTGCATTAGACAAATCTGCTGCACAAGACCTTTTTAAAGTATTGAAGAGCAAAGATGTCAGCTTGAGGACTAAGGTGTGCCTGACCCAAGCCATGGTATTATCAATAACCTCATATACATGCGAAAGCTGGACAGTGAATAAGGAAGACCATAGAAGAATTGATGCCTTTGAGCTGTAGTGTTAGAGGAAAATATTGAAAGTGCCATGGGCTGCCAAAAGAACCAATAGATCTGTTTTGGAAGACGTGTAGCCAGAGTGTTCCTTGGAGGCAAGGGTGACCAAACTTAATCTTTCATATTTCAGACATATTGTCAGGAAAGACCAGTCACTGGAGAAGGAGATCATGTTTGGTAACATCAGAGAAAAAGATGAAGAACCCCCAGTGAGATGGATTTGCCAAGTGGCAGCATCGATGGATTCAAGCTTGTCAACAGTAGTGAGTTTGGCCCAGGATTGGGCAGTGTTTCGTTCTGTTGTGCATAAGGCTGCTATGGGTTGGTTCCAACTCGATGGCACCTAACAACAACAACAACAACAATTACAAGTTCAGGACTAAAATATTGTTCTGACATCCTTCACTTGCATAATTGCTTTATATACTTGGGTGATAACTGCAAGTTTGGGTATAAGAATGTACTCAGAGGTACCTTAAAGAAAGCTTTGACAGCTGCTTTCAAAAACTCAGCCATTGAAACTGTTGTATAGTACATCTCTACTCTGACACACATGTGTTGTCAAGAATTGGAGTTAACTCCATAGCAATTGATGTTTCAAGGTCAGTTTAGTTTGCAGTTTTGAATTTAATAAGCAAGAATACAAACATTCTCGAATAGCATTACAACAGCATCTTCTATGAATGAGATGGTTTTCCTTTTAGCTCATGATAAGAAAACAGTTAATTGTGAACAGTTTTCGTTTCAGTTCACTAGACAGCTGAGCGGTCCCCTTACACTAGTGCTTTGGATTAAGTAAACCACCGTAGTCCCTGGATTCTAATGCAGCACTTTAACAGCTCCTTGAAAGCCTAATGAAGCTCAAGAATATTCGTAACAGTTCAAAGTAAGTCCCATGAATCCAGTTACACTACTAATTCAACACATATTTTTAAAAGGAGAACTTACTTTTAGTGTTTGAAATTCCCTCTCTTTCAAAGGGTCCCTATTCTAGTGTAATATAACTAGGTTAGAAACAGCTCTCTTCTCTTCACCTGCCAGCCACACAATCAATATTGAATCATAACCATACGCATTAAAGTTACATGTTTTAAGATGTATTTTTTTGAGTATCAAATATAAAGTCTGGAATTTTTTGTTGTTTTGTTTTTTACTGCTGCCATAGTGCTCTTGTTGCTGTTATTTCCTGCTGTTGCTACTACTATTCCGAGAACATTCGTGTGTATCTGGTGTCACTGGACAACACTACTATTGTAGCCATTTCCCCCTATATTAAGGAAGCTGAGATAAAGAGGTTAGGTACAATAAGTAGCTTTTCTAAAAAAATATAAGAAAATAAAAATATACAATTCCTCCTACACCCTAAAACTTATATCTGAGTACTTTTTATTTTCCTGCAATAGATATTCTTCTTTGATTAAAAACAATGCTATAAACCATAAGAACAGCAAGTGCCTACACATTAAGAAGACGAAAAACAAAACTGTTTATTTTAAAAACAATAAGCACTTTTATCAAGAATATTACTTCTATCTGATAATCAGTGTAAAAGCATCAAAGAAAGTTTGTTCAATAAAGTGTTCACACTTATTTCCATTTTAAGCTTTTAAAGAAATGTAGTTAAGTGGTTAAGATGATTAAATTTGATGCCTATAAAATTAAATTGAAATAGCTGAATTTCTAACTGCATGTTTGGCTCAACTGATAAACTTCCCTGTAAAATATGGATAACGCAAACTAGATCACAATTCCATTTTAAGTATTATGTGAGATAATTTATGTAAAACAAAGCAATTTATCTAGTACAGAATAATAACTAAGGTAATAGAAACTTATAATTACTAGCAAAATTTTATTATATTAGAATGTAATTGTGTTTTTTAAAAGAGATAGCCAAAAGCAATGCTATCTATCTATATGAAGTCCTGGTATGGCACTATAGGATAATTCACTGGACAGCAAGGTCAGTTTGAACCATAAGATCGGTGGTTCAAACTTACCAGCTGCTCCTCAGAAACCCTATACAGCATTGCTACTGATTCAACAACAATTAACAACAATAGTATGTATATATATATATATGGCATTTTAAAGTCTTTCTAAATGAATAATTTTAGATATCAAGAAACAAAATTCTTTATAGACTTCGTCACAACAATTATAGTATAGGTATGTTGGAGTCATCTATGCATTCAAAGATATTTTCCAGCTACTAGATTCCAGCCAGTATGCAAGAGTACTGGGGTAGCACTGTAGGATAAAGTAGTAGAGCATAATGTCAGTTTGAATTATAAGATCAGCAGTTCAAACCCACTAACTGCTTGTTGGAAACCTGTAGAGGGTCACTATGAATTGGAATCAACTCCACAGCACTTAACAACAGTAAACAACAGGTTCCAAGCATTATGTTAGGAATCTGTTAGATTAATGAAGAGAATAAACAAACAACAAAATAGAGTTTCTATACCATAATGAAAACTAGTCTATGGCATTGATACAGTTAAAACAACAGTTCAATTAATAACAATGTCTTAAACCGAAACAAAACTAGTGTTGGTGTTAGAGTAGGCTGAACATGGGGCTGCTAACCTGAATGTAGTCAGTTCAAACACACCAGTCATTCCATGGTAGAAATATGAGACTGTCAGCTCATAAAGTTACAGTCTTGGAAACTCTATAAAGCAGTTATACTATGTCCAATAGGGCTGCAATGAGTCAGAATTGACTCACTGGCAGTGGGCTTGAGGTTTTTTTAAAACTGAAACAATGAAACTGATGACTATTTTCAGCACATTCTCATCAATTATATTCAGGAATATAAATAAGACTACAGAATTTAGCATTTTATTCAAAAGAGAGTGTATGGCAATAAATGAAAAACATATATTTTATTAATAGTGATAAATTATAGTAAAAGAGTAGAGGAAGTTGCAATATGAGACAGGCAGTAAAAGTATGACTAAGAATAAAATTCCATTTATAAATTATACAAAAGGCAAGGAAATTATTATAATATGGAATTGATAATATTTTATAACTGTTCACTACATGCTAGAAAATGTGCATAGTATTATATTTTATGTCATGCAATTATTGTAAATAATATTGTTACTGTTGTTGTTAAGTGCTATCGAGTCTGTTCCAACCCATAGCGACCCTGTATAGGGTTTCCATGGAGCAGCTGGTGAGCTTAAACTGCCATCCTTACAGTTCAAACCAACTTTGCAGTCCAGCACATTAACCCGCATGCCTCATCTAATAAATAAGAAGAATAGAACTTAGATTAGTAGTAATTTTTCTAAAGTCACACAGCAAGTTACTATCAGAACAATGAACTTGAAACCAAATCTTACTCTAGGAACAATGATTGTTAAATTCTAGATCCATAATGCAATTCTCTAATTCTTCTTAATTTTATTAACATTTCTGGTGATTTCCTTTGTGTTCTATGAGGGTAACTAGCTCAGAATCAGGAGGCCACTTTATTTTGTCAATACAATAAAAGAAACACAAAGATAATTGAAGCAAGAGGAATTCATGTCGATTGTTGATTCAGCAAGTCATTCTATTAGCTTAATTCTAAAATGATTTTTGGACAAGTTCATTTCCTCAATTAAAAAAAAGACAAATATATTTACCAGAAAAGTGTCAAATTATTATTTGACAATTAATTGTTATTTAATGTTTGTTCGGATATTGTGAACATCTATTTTGACATATACCAGTTTTGCACCTGACCCAAGCCATGCTATTTTTGATTGCCTCATATAAATTTGAAAGTTGGACAATGAATAAGGAAGACCATAAAATAACTGATACATTTCAGTTATGGTATTGGAGAAGAATATTAAAGGTACCATTGATGGCCAGAAGAACAAAGAAATCTGTGTTGGAAGACATACAGTCAGAAACCAAGATAACCAGAATTCGCCTCTCATACTTTGGACATATTACTGAAATGGACCAGTTCCAAGAAAAGGACATCATGCTTGGTTAAGTGAAGGATAAGTGACAAAGAGGGAGAACCTAATAATGTGGTCTGGTACCGTGGCAGAAGTAATGGGGTCAAGTGTAGCAGCAATTGTGAAGATGGTACAGGCGAGGACAGTTTTTCGATCTGTTGTATGTAGGGTCATTATGGGTTGGAAATGACTCGATGGCACTAAACAACAACAAGTTTTTGTTGTTTTTAAGTAAATTAAAATATGTAGAATTAAATATTATAGAAGAGGCATTCTCATAGAATTGTAGGAAGCACACAAATATATAAAAACTCAGATAAATAGAACATTCACTATGTTTTTATCTGATGCGAAATCTGTTATAAATTACAACATAATCTTCTATTTTACTTTGTCAGTTGGTCTTGTACAGAGATGACTTATGCACACATATACAAAATATGGAAATATGCAGCCATATGCACTAATTTCACTTTAAAAAAACAAAACCAACTTATTGTTGTTGTTGTTGTTGTGAAGTGCCTTCGAGTCGGTCCCGACCCATAGCGACCCTGTACAGGGTTTCCGAGGGTGTAAATCCTTACGGGAGTAGAAAGCCTCATCTGTCTCCCGTGGAAGGAGCTCTGGTAGCGTAGTGGTTATGAATCGGGCTGCAAAAACTTATTGTAAGGACTGAAAAAACTCCATGATGCATGTATAAAGACAAAGCCTACTATTCAGCTTGAGGAGAAAAACAAAGAAAATCATCAGGAAATTCTCAGATATCCAAGCACAGCTCCAAATTCCTTCACACTGGCACAAAACACATTTTAAGCCATTTTCCCCTAACACCTTTTGGGATTCAAGAAGGCCACTGCCACTAGAAAATAGATATTTTTTATTCCATTTTTTCATCTGAGGATGAGTATTTTAAATCCCATTTAGTTACATATCCAAAATTTGACTATATGATCTGGCTCAATAACTGAAGTGATATTGTAGAAATTAGGAACAAGCCACTAATCTGTAGTATAGATTGTGTAAACTGCTACAGGTTGCCCCCTGGTATGGAGCAAACCCTAGTACAGAAATATTTAAATGACTAATTAATATATTTAATTTTGTTTGAAAAAGGGACAGATCCAAGGATATCATTAACAATGGTATTAAACTTGATGAGCAGATTTGAAATGTGTTCTAATATCTATAAAAGCTAGAGTCAGATAATCCCATAAATTAAATTAGGAAGTCAATTTAAACTATTTAATCAGGTGAGATGAAACATTACTGAATATATTAAACCCTGTTATAAATTAAGTTATTCATCCCAATTACTAACAGTTGCATTTTTCTCCAATAATTCTGCTTCTCCAGTTCATTTTCCTTTCTAATAGACCAAATTATTTTAACTTTGATCCACTGCATATCATAAATAAAGCTCCTCCCATTTTTCTCAAATGAGTTAGAATGTAACTCCAATGAAGACAGATATGTCTTAATAATAACATATTATTGTTTTATTATATATATATATATATATGATAAAATAATATTTTATTGATGGACTATCTGTATGTATTCTTTTCCAATTGAAACTCATAGACCAGTTGAAAATAATAGAGAAAATTATAAGCCATTTAGAAGAATACATACAACATCAGAAAATCTAAGTCCTGGTGTAGTGCTTCAAGATAATTCACTGGACCACAAGGTTGGTTTGAACCACACATTATGGTTGGTTCAAACTCACCATACTCTTCTCAGAAACCCTATACAGGGTCGCTATGAGTAAGAATTGACTTGACAGAACTTAACAACAACAGGAACAAGCTATCTAGAGTTAATAGAAAGTTTCTTAAATAAAATATACAATGCATGAAATACAAAGGAAAATTTATACTTTGGATAACATCAAAGTTTATAAAGTAAAGCATACCATACTTCTTGATCTAATCATCTCACTTCCAGGTGTTTATACAAAAACATATATCTATACAAATCCTAAGGGAAAATATTCATAGGCTTGTTCACAATAATTTCATACTAGAAACAATCAACCACTCATCAATTGGTGAATATAAATGATAACAAATCACTAAAATTTAAAACTCATCAGCAATTCAATGTAACAAACTACTAATACATATAAGATGAATGCATCTCTTATGTAGAATACAAATAAGAGGATCCAACTGTATGAAATTCGATGTAAAAATGATGGTTATAGAATGTGGATTGGTGTTTCCAGGAACCACAGAGAAGGGGGAAGAGTATTTACTGCAAAAGGGCAGGAATTAACTCCTTGGAGTTGATAGAAATATGATACATGTTGATTGCAGTAATAGTTTCATGACTGTGTAGATTTGTGAAACCTCCTACATTAAAACACTGAAAATTGGTATTTATTATTGTGTGTAAATTACATTCAATCAAAATAAAACTAAACCAAAATAACTGAGTCAAGATAAGATGCACA
Source organism: Chrysochloris asiatica (assembly GCF_000296735.1). NCBI lineage: Eukaryota > Metazoa > Chordata > Mammalia > Afrosoricida > Chrysochloridae > Chrysochloris > Chrysochloris asiatica. The sequence goes on along the minus strand of NW_006408527.1, from coordinate 32,301,068 downwards.
AACCCAGACTGCCCCTTGCAACCTAGGACACATGATTACTCTGCTAGAAATCAGTATACAAAATGGATTACATATGAGTATATATCACAGGGGGAGTCCTGGTGTGGCACTGTGTGTTAATTAATGTGCTGGACAGCAAGGTCAGTTTGAATCACACATTCAGCAGATCAAACTCACCAGCCGCTCCTTAGACTCACTGCATAGGGTCGCTATAAGTCAAAACTGACTCAAGGACACTTAACAACAACATATACCACAGGGAGTCCTGGTGTGTTGCTGTGGGATAAACACTAGACCATAAATTATATTTGAACCACAAGGTGGCAGTTCAAATCCCCTAGCTGCTTATCAGAAACCCTACACAGGGTCTCTGTGAGTTTGAACCAACTCTAAGAGACTTAACAACAATATATCACAGGTAATGTCTCAGAATTTTATCTCTGAGAAAACACAGATTCAAGGAGTTAAATAAAATTTGAAAGCCATCATATTATTGTGAGATGGTAAAGAAATGTGAGACCATATCTTTCCTACTCTATATCTTTTACAACGTTTCCTACCTCTTCCATGGGTACATCTGGTCACGCAATTACTTTCACATAGTTTTCATCTTGCTGCCTGCAAGAAACAAAATAATATAAGTTTGTAAGCATATTGTGGTGCCCTTTCAAATGTCATAGTTTTGCCCTTGCAGACTGTCTTTGAAAACATTTAAAAGCTATTCTGCCAAACTCTAAGGAGAGAAAGGGGCCGAGATGCTTTCACTGTATAGCTAAGTACAAGAGGTGATACATTCATCACACTTCAGATCTATTTATATTCTCTCATCTTGCTCAGGCTACAACCTTAATTCCTAAATCTGCTTTAAATTTTCCTGGTTTCATTAACATTGTCTTAGTTATGTTAATGCTTTTCTTGACTGAGTATTCTAAAGGAAAGAAGGGGCAAAGATCTCAAAAATCTTTTTAGAATCTCAAGCAACATCATCATATTTGTTATAGAAAACTAAGATCACCATTCTCAAAAATTTCAAGTCTTAGAAAAAAATAAGATGTTGGCATAAATAACGCTGAAAAAAATGTTAAGTTGTTAGTTATACAATTGTGCATATTATATAAAAAGAGTCAATGTATTTAAAGATAGTCAAATTAGTATAAAAATGACAAATATCTTTGGGAATATTCATAAATGAGCAATTATAGCTTCAAATTACTGTTAGAAATATGATTGTCATTGTTGTTGTTAAGTGCCATTAAGTTGGTTCCAACTCACAGGAACTCTGTATAGGGTTTACAAGAGGCAACCAGTGGGCTTGAACTGACCTTGTGGGTAGTAATCCAGTGCATATCCTACAGCACCACACTAGGACTCCATATGATAGTGGGTGGAAAAATAAGGCTTAATGGTAAGGGAATTATTTTAAGTATAATAAAACTAATCTGATAACAATGATCTTATTACTTCTTTGTTTATGCCTACACAGTTTTAATTATTATTATTATTATTATTATAACAAGTTCTTTAATGTTTGCATATAAAAATGAAACATGTTTCATATTTTAGTGTGTATCTCTAATTTTCTATGCAGCTGTAGAAATACTTTTGTTAAAAATAAAACAGTATCTGATTATCTTTGCAGAGTTTTTAATACTTAGGATAAAAGATTCCTCTTTTCCATTAGGATTTAGTGAAATAAATACAGTAGATATCTGTTATCCTTAGTTCCCCACTAACTTGAATATCTTTGTTATATTTTTATAAGTTTTCACTTTAAGAACCATTACTTTGAGATCAAAGGAAATAAAAATAGTAGCTTCATTCCTCAGTATAATTTGATTCTTACAGTATTAACTGATGATGAATAGACATACTAGTATTTAGCAATTCTACTCCCAAGTGTACACATACTTGTGCACTAAAAAATTATGAACTAGGATATTTAAAGTATTTAAAATGTATTTTAAATGGCCCTTAACCTAAAGCAACCCAAATAACCATCAAATAAAGCACTATACAACAAGGAAAACAAGATGTCTTCTAGTGCTGCTGTCGTTGTTAAGTGCCCTGGAGTGCCTCAGCTTTCTCCTAAGTAGCTTGAACTGCCAACCCTGTGGTTCCAATTATGCTTCATAAATTGTCTTTAGCCATATGCAATTATTTGGATGAACTTCACAAACTAAATCAATGAAAGAGGAAGCACAGAATCTAATAGTATGATGTTGTTGTTAAGTGCTCTAGAGTCAGTTAGTACTCATAGGGATCATGTATAGGATATTTGAGGAGCAGAGGTGGACTTGAATTGCTGAGGCTGAGGTTAGCAGTCCAGGGCTTATCCTACAGTAATACGCACACGGTACTATGTTGTTGTTATTAAGTGCGTTGAATCAATTCTGCCCCATTTTTGGTTGTTGTTAAGTGTTGTCAAGTCAGTACCAACTTGTAGCTACCCTATGAACAACAGAAACACTGCCCAGTCCTGCACCAACCTCACAATCATTGCTACACTTAAGCCCATTGCTGCTACCACTTTTGTAGACCACCTCGCTGGGGTCTCCCTCTGTTTTGCTTACCCTCCACTTTATGAAGCATGATGTCCTTCTCTAGGGACTTGTCTCTCCTGATAATATGTCAGAAGTATGAGATAACATTTAGCCATCTGGCTTCTAAAGAGCATTCTGTCTGTACATCTAACATAGATTTGTTTATTCTTTTGTAGGTACATTATACTTTCAATATTCTCTCCAACACCATAACTCAAATACATCAATTCATCAATAGTCTTCTTTATTTATTGTCCAACTTTTACATGCATTCTGACCTACGGAAATCCTATGTAGGATATCTGAAGCTGTAATTCTTTGGAAAAGCAGAAAGCCTCATCTTTCTCCCAATATAATAGCATATTGTTGTTGTTAACTGCCATTGAGTTGGTTCCAACTCATTGTGTTGCTGTTAGGTGCCACGGAGTCCAACTCTCAGAGACCCTATACTGTGCACAACAGAACAAAGCACTGCCTGATACTGGGCCAACCTCACAATCATTGCTACACCTGAGCCCATTGCTGCTGTCACTGTGCAAATTCATCTCATTGGATGTCTTTCTTTTTTCCTCTGACCATCCATATTACCAAACATGATATCCTTCTCCAGTAACTTGTCTCTCATGCTAATATGTCTGAAGCATGAAAGATGAAGTCTGGTCATCATTGCTTCTCAGGAGTGCTCTCGCTGTACATCATCCAAAGCAGATCTGCTTGTTCTTTCAGCAGTTCATGGTACTTCCAGTATTCTCCTTAAACACCATAACTCAAATGCATCAATTCTTTGACGGTCTTCCTTATACACTGTCGAACCTTCGCATGCACATGAGGTTATTGAAACTACTGCAGCTTGAGTCAGGCGCACCTTAGTCCTCAAACTGACAACTTTGCTCTTCAACACTTTAAAGAGGTCTTGTGCAGCAGAGTTGCTTAATGCAAAATGTTGTTTGATTTCTTGAGTGCTCCTTTCATGAGTGTTGATGGTTGCTCTGAGCAAAATGAAGCCTTTGATAACTTTAATCTTTTCTCTATTTATGTGAACATTAGTTATTTGTCCAGTGGTAAGGATTTTGCTTTCTTTTCATTGAGATGCAACCCATATTGAAAGCCGTGGGCTTTGATCATCATCAGTAAATATTTTAAGTCCTTTTAGCTTTCAGCAAGCAAGGTTGTATCATCTGCATATCACAGGTTGTTAATGATTCTTCCTCCAATCCTGATGCCATGTTTTTTCTTCATGTAATCCAGCTTCTCGGATTGTATGCTCAGCATACAGACTGAATAAGTATAGTGAAAGAATTAACCCTGGCATATACCTTTCCTAATTTTAAACCACTCAATGTTCCTTTGTTCTGTTCAAACAACTGCCTCTTGGTCTATGTACAGATTCCTCATTAGCACCATTAAGTGTTCAGGAATACTCATATTTTTGCAATGCTTTCCACAGCTTGTCATGATCTACACATTACTTTGAAATTCTGGATATTTTAAGCTACATTTAGGTAGATTTTTTTTTATATATATAGTATTAGGTGGTGTTACCTTAGAATAACTTTTATTTATAGATATAGAAATTCTCTCAAATAATAATATCAGGAATAAGCATACAGAATACAAATGATTTTCTGTGACATGTCTACATGGCCCAAACCGTAATTAACTATATTACATACAGTTTTTATTATAGCCAGTTATTTTGTGTTCCCTATTAATCTTCAGGGAACCTCAGTGGCTCCATATAATAAGTATGGGACTGAAAACCATAATATCTGTGGTTACCCATCCCACCACCCAGCTACTCCGCCATAGAGAGAAGAGGAAGAAGAGGTTTTCTGCCCCTGCAAGATTTAAAGGCCTCGGAAACCCTACATAGGGTCACTGTGGGTCAGAAGCTACTTAACTGCACTTAATAACAACAGAAAATTACTTTCAATTTATTCTCTTTAAAAGATAATTTAATCTAGTAGAGTAGAAATTAACACATTGTTCTCTAACACTGACATTAATATATAATAATTGGAAAAGCAGTTGAAAGAATGAGGAGTTAGATAGCCACTGATGAAACAGACATTTTGAGACATTTTTGGAAGGGAAGAAACAAATGGAAGAATGATTGATGAAATGGGCAGCAAACTGACAATGTGAAATGATTTGAATTGCTGAGGTGAATGGTTAATTGTAACAATAGCAAATAATAGTGTCCTTGCTCCATTCTGAATCTTAATATGCTATGCTGTTCAGGAAATTCCTATTTAACAAAACATTTTCCCATTCAAAACACCTTCTCACCCCAGCTGAATAAAATTGGTGGGGTGCTTAGAGATAAGAATACCTGTCAATAGAATCTCTAGTGACATTTTTCCACTAAGATAAGCACATTAGTAAATTGTTTCTCTGCTGACATTTGTTCTCAATGAAAGATTTTGTTTTCTAGTAAATAATATCATCAAAATGCTTATTGGACATTAAAATTGTAGTTTTATTAGATTGGCAAAGTAGTTGTTTATACTTGTATTAAAAAGGTTTCCCTATTGTTTGAGGGATTTAAAAACAGTTTTTCTTTTGTTTTTTTCTATTCTAATTGTGTGTAGGAACAGTTACTACTCAGCTGCATATTATTCAACTTAATGATATATTTTTTTAAGTGAGGAATTTATTTAACTAGGACACAGGTCTGTGTTCATATAAATTAATTTCACTTTAATATAATCTATTCTTTCAGTAGGTCATGAATTTAAATCTTCTTCCAAACACCGACGATGTTTTCTGGTAAGAAATTTTTAACTTGATAAAAATATTATTTATTGTTTTTAACCTAATGACTTACCTAAATTTAGATTATCAAGTCTCCTCTTTATTCTCTAATTATTTGTGGCATTAGAACAGGTTTTCTTGAAGAAAGTTGTATGTTCATGTGCCACACACATTCATTAATGAAACATCAACCACATATACCTCCATAGGCCCATATGGTTTAAAGAATGTTCAGGACTCCAGATTGTAAAACAGCTTCCCACACACAACATGTGTACCTCATATCTTATTTACAAAGCAATTTTGCTGCAAGATTTATAATGGATTATAACTATATATATATATATATATGTTGTTGTTGTTAAGTGCCGTTGAGTCGGTTCCGACCCATAGCGACCCTGTACAGGGTTTCCGAGGGTGTAAATCTTTCGGGAGTAGAAAGCCTCATCTTTCTCCCGCGGAGCGGCTGGTAGTTTCGAACCGCTGACCTTAAGGTTCGCAGCCCGATTCGTAACCACTACGCTACCAGAGCTCCTTTATATATATATATATATATATATATATACACACACACACACACACACACACAAGATCTTGTTTGCGCTTGTATACATATATATACACACTTAAGAAAACATGGTTTTCTGCTCCCAAAAAGATTTGCAACCTCATAAACTCTATACAGGGGAGTGCTGTGGCCGCATATGATAAGCACTGGACTATGAGCAACACGTTTGGCAGTTCAAGTCCAAAAGATGAGTCTTTCTGCTCCCATAGATTTTTAAAGCCTTAGAAACCCTATATAGGGATGCAATGATTCAGAAACAACTTGACGACATCAATATATATTTGTACAAATAGAGACAATGACCTCAAAAGTTCATGGAAAAAGGAATTAACTGATAAAAAAATTTAAAACTACGTGTACTTTATTTCTCAAAATAAGTTTTATCAAAGCCAAGACACTTTTAAATCTATTCTACCAGCCATTTAGTCCATCCCTAAAGAATTGAGGATCCTGGGAATTTAATGTCTTTGCAGTCTTTTTTGGCTTGCTAATTCAAGAAAACTTAGTACCCTATAAAGATTTTTTTAAGATAAGCAAACAAAAGAATTAAGAAGGAACAAAATCAGGACTATATGATTTTCCATGGAAACTCTCACAAAATTGCTTTAGTTTGATGAAAGAAAAGAATAGGAGTATTATGGTTGCACAGAAGAATTCTCTGATGAAGCTCTTCTGGGTGTGTTATGATAACACTTGCCAATTTTCTCTAAGCACTTTCATAATAAGCAATGTTATCATTTGGAAGCCAACAGGCACAATTACTTGAGCATCCAAAAAACTGAGACTATGACCTTTGCTGGTTTGGTTAATTTGCTCAACTTTAATTTTTCAGTCAGAATTGTTTAAATTGAAGAAATTGAGATGTCTAGGTATGCACTACTTTTTATATTGCTAATCATTAGTCCTCTTTGATTAGGTGACAAATGAGATTGTTTCCTCACAAATTGATATGGATCACCTGTTGCTGCCAGTTTCATCCATCTTCAACAGTATCTCAGTCTCTTCTGACAAATCCATTTATAAACTGCTGATTTCTTTGGGGCATTGTCTTCATAAGCTTTTTGGTAAAGCATCAATTATTTCACCCCAGCTTCACCATAAATTTTAAAGTTAGTTCTCACTTCCATTTTAGCATGTTACTCTGATTGGGGCTCTTTCATACTGATGCTTCATCCTTCTTAGTTCCTCAAAGTAGATCCTGATCAGACATGTGATATACAAAGTTAGTATGAGTTTATGTGAGTACAAAAATAATTGAAATTCTTGCATAAAGTTTTCATGATACACATTTCCATTAAATCTTTGAAGAGTCCCAGAGGGAGGGAGGTAGATAGGTATGTATGTATGTATGTATGTATGTATGTATGTAGGTAGGTAGGTAGGTAGGTAGATATATAAATATATAGCTATACATAGATCTGTGTATACATACACACACACCACACAAACAGATTGCATAATTCTGGTGTAAAGATACAACCCTGATGTAGGTATTTTCTGATTTTAAACTACACAGCAACCCATTATTTTATTGTAACAACTGTCTCTTTGCCTATGTACCAGTTCTGTATAAGTGCAATTAACTGTTCTAGAATTGGCATTCTTCATATTGCCATTCATAGTTTCTCATGATTCACATAGCCAAATGTCAGCATAGTAGATAAAACACAATAAACATCTTACTGTATTCTCTGCTTACAGTCAAAATCCATGTGACATCAGCAATGATACCCTTTCCAAGGAGTGGCAGGTGAGCTAGAACTGCCAACCTTGTGGTTCAAGCTGACTGTGCAGTTCAGCACATTAGTCCCCAGTACCAAACTAGGACTCCACTTAATTCACTTTAGTGATTCTAAACTAAAAAATGGTATCAAAGTTTTTCCTGAGAAAATAATTAAAGAAAGTGAACTAAATGAAGAATAATATGGCATCAGGATTGGAGGAGTCATTAAAAACCTGTGAAATGCAGCTGATACAACCTTGGATGCTGAGAGCAAAGAGGACTCATTGATGAAGATCGAAGACTACAGCCTTCATTATGAAAAAATCCCTCAACAACATAAAGAAAATTTTAAAAATGCTCACATCTAGGCCAATACGAGCATCATCATACATGGAAAAAGATTGAAGTTAAAGAATTCAATTTATCTAGATCCACAATTAACGCTCATAGAAACAGCAGTCAAGTAATCAAATGATGTATTGCACTGACTACTCTTCTGCAAAAGCCCTCTTTAAAGTATTCAAAAGCATAGATGTCATATTGAGGACTGAGGTATGTCTAACCCAAGCCATGGTATTTCCAACTACCTTCAGTCCATGTGAAAGTTGGACAATGAATGAGGAACACCAAAGAAGAATTGATGCCTTTGAATTACTATGTTGGCAAAGAATATTGACTATGGCATGGACTTCTAGAATAGCAACAAATATATCTTCAAAGAAGTATGGCCAGAATGTCCCTTACCCATGTGGGTGAAGAGAATTCATCTCACATACTATGGACATGTTATCAAAATGGACCAGTCTCTGGAGAAGAAAATGGAAGACCAGAAGAAATGAACACACTCAGCTGTTGTCATGCAGAAAGAACTGAAGTGAAAATAAAAGTCTTTATTTGCAATATTGAAGGATTCTAATGGGCAAAATATTACATAATTCAGAAAGCATCAAAAGAAGATGGAAGCTATACACTGTCACTGTACCAAAATGAAATGGTCAATGGTTAACCATATCAAGAGGTAGCATATGACCAAGAACTAATGATACTGGAGGAAGTAGTCCAAGCTGCACTGAAGTCAGGCTCCAGGAATTGATGGAATAGAATTTGAAGCTTGTTAACAAACTGATGAAGCACTAGAGGTGCTCACTCATCTATGTCAAGAAATTTGGAAGACAGCTGCCTGGCCGGTTGTTTGGAAAAGATCCAGGTTTGTGCCCATTCAAAGAGAGGTAACCTAGTAGAATGTGGAAATCATCAGACAATATACCATTAATGTCACTTACAATTAAAATTTTTCTGAAGATATTTTGAAAATGGCTGCAACAGTGTATCAACAGGGAATTGCCAGAAATTCAAGTCAGATTCAGAAGAAGACATGGAACTAGGAATATCATTGCTGAGGTCATATTGATCTTGATTGAAAACAGAGAATATCAGCAAGATGTTTACTTGTCTTCAGCACACAGTCCCTCTCCCTCTCTGGATCTAAAGTTCCCAGCTGCTCCATCACTCCACATCATCGTCTCTGCCTCCATCTCAGTCATCACTGCTTCTCTGGTTAGGGTACAGCTCTCTGCTCTTCCCTGTTAATGGTCCTAGGGACCTCTGCTCCTAGACTGGAAAGTTAATCACTCCCTTCCTTGCTATAAAGCGGCTACCTTTACATTTACAACCCTCACAATCAGTCCTGCTAACAATTATTAACCAATGTATCACAAGAGACCCATCTGCATTTCATTTCATCAGCCCCACCTAGATAGATTGTATACTACTCACTGGAGATTCTGCCTTACTCCAGGACCTCTGGCTCTAGGTTCCCTCTTGAAAGCTTGTAAGCCAGTCACTTCTTGCCTTTTTAGGCAACCCCCCCCTCCGCCATTTTGAGTAGCTAATGTCCAAGTTGCCCATCCCTGTCTACTCTGTGTGTGGACGGATTGGGAATGATTCTTGCTGTAAGTATTTGTTCCCTCTTTTGAGCTACTGCATCAATAGGTGCAGGTCAAGTTCATCAAATTGTATCAAATTACACTTTTTTTTCCCTCTTCTTTCCTCTTCTCTTTGAGCTCTGATCATCCAGTCATTGAAGCCAGGTCAAGTGGGTATTATCTGCAAGTGTGGGTGTTCTTGTGCATATTCCCTCTCTTCTTATCAGCTGGACACTTCACTCTCCACTCTAGTCCTCTGTGGCTATGTTACTGACTCTGGGTCCAAGAGTCCCCAGGTCTTGCCACACTGTTGGCCAACCAGGTCTTGACCTGGGTTCACAGAAGTCTAATGAACATTGTAGGGTTTAGCTCGTCGCTTCTTTGCTGTTTTGCCCTCTCTTCCCCTTATCGGTGATGAGTGTGGTCACCAATCAGAGCATGTATTCCCATTGAGTCTTAGTCTTGGAAGGGGGTTTGCGCTGAGGGGACCCGGCCACTTGCCTTGATGTTTCCTGGGCAAGCATCTTGTTTGTTCTTGTAGTAACAGTCCGTCTGCCTCTATTGTTTTGTATTTTTCCTGTAGGTCTTTCTTTCAAGAAGTATCTTCTGTTCTTCTAGCCGCTCCAGGCTGGTCTGCTCGTCCTTTAAGTGGAAATTTCCCATCTCTGGAGATCTGGATGTGGTTCAGGCTTCTACCTATGGTCTTATGTATTGCAGAGGCTCCGCAGGAAGCCTCCTTCACTGGGCACATTGTAGCCCCATTTTAGGTATTCCAATCAGTTATAGGCAGAAGACAGACTTACAAACTTTCTATGGTGTTGTTTCTGACTATTCCTTACTCTCCCCCTCCAGTGTCTATTTTATAATATAATGCAAGGAAAACCAAGATTCAAGAGACAGCCCATCATCTTAACATCATTCCCCCCTTATCCCCATTCCAACCATGTCTCAATCTCTGTATCCCAGAGCTCTGTTGTTCCAAGGTTGTGCATACATCATTATTTACCTCTGTCCCACATAACCCATTCAAACCTGCCTAATTGTTCTCCCATCTGCTTTATTCGTCCATTTCCCTCTCCCTTCTTGTATATTGACCCCCTCCCCAGCACCCAAACTATCCTGAAAGCATTGATTCTTTTAGAAAGGTTTACCAATTTTAGTTAACAACTACAGTTTCATGAAGATTTGTATTTACTGTACAGGGATATTACCCACGTGTTAAATTATAGTATGCAAATCAAGTACTGAAATTATGTTGTATTTTTAATGTTGAATGGCATTCTTCTTAGCTATTATACATTATTTTGATCTATTAATATTTACTATGCTGACACTAAAAATGGTCTTAGCAGACTATGCTAATATTAATAAGCTAAAATGCTAACAATTAAAATATTAAAGACCTTTACTTTTTTTTCCTAAATATGATTCCTCCCTGACACTTATCCCCAAACCTGGAAAGACTGTGTAAATACTTGTCAAATAGCTACCAGCTTGTATCAAATTGGCTTAAAATCCAACTTGAATTCAAAGAAATAGGCTAGAGGTTTCCAAATTGAACAAAAACTTTAAGAATATTGTTAAAAGTATTAAAACAGGATAAAATTGAAATCTTATATAGATGAGGTGTTCCCTGCATTTCAAGGTTCAGTCACTAACAAAATGCATGCTCTTTTCCACATATATACTTTCTTTATCACTACAGAAGATTAGAGTAGATTAGAATTTTTGAAGAGCTGCTATAAGTTCTGGAAGAAATAGGTATGTATAGTGGAGAGAAATTAACCTTCTGAGAGTATTTTCGAGATCCAGATAGTGACCAAAGTTAGAAATATTAAAGACTGTAAAACACGGTAATCAAGACTGGTGGTGGTGTAGTTCTGTGCCATATCACCCTGTACAGAGTTGCTAAGACTGTAAATCTTTAAGAGAGCAGGAAGCCTCATCTTTCTCCCACGGAACCGCTGATCATTTTGAACTGCTAACGAGATTAGCAGTCCAACTCGTAACCACTATGCTCCCAGAGCTCCTTAGAAATTAAGACTTGTTGTTGTTGTTAAGTGCCTTCGAGTCGGTTCCGACCCACAGTGACCCTGTACAGGGTTTCCGAGGGTGTAAATCCTTACGGGAGTAGAAAGCCTCATCTTTCTCCCTCGGAGCGGCTGGTAGTTTTGAACCGCTGACTTTAAGGTTCGCAGCCCGATTCGTAATCACTACGCTACCAGAGCTCCTTAAGACTAGTAAAGGCAAATATGTCACAGAATATTTATTCAATACTTAGTGCAAAAGTGAAGTAGCATTGGTTTAACATGTACTAGGTACAGACTTTGGAGTACTTGTGTGGCGCTGTAAAGCGCTAGACTGCTAACCACGTCTGCAGATCAAGCACACCAGTGGCTTCTCCTAAACTCTATGTTGTTGTGATGTGATGTGGAGTCGTTTCCGACTCATAGAGACCCTGTACAGGGTTTCCGAGGCTGTACGGGAGCAGAAAGCCTCATCTTTCTCTCGCGGAACAGCTGGTAGTTTCGAATTGCTGACCTTGCGATTCGCAGCCCAATTCATAATCACTACGCTACTAGGGCTCCTTTGAAAGGATGATAATCTGTACATAAAACAGATTGCAAGTCAAAATTGTAATCGTTAGGAGGGACCAGTTGCTGGAAAAGGATATCATGTTTGCTAAGGTAGAGGGTCAGGAAGATCCCCAATGAGAGATGGATTGGCCAAGTGGGAGCATAGATGGACTTAAGCATGGCAACAGTAATGAGTCTGGCCCAGGACCTGGCAACGTTCCATTCTGTTGTGCATAGGGTCGCTATGAGTCGGTATCGACTCGATGGCACCTAACAATAACACCAACAACATTAAAATAGTACCAAATAACCAAAAGCAAAAAGGGCCAAGCGTAAAACTCTAGATGTACAAAACTGGAAATATTCATCAAAGGTTTAGCTAGCAAAATATTATGAATCTTTGTTTAATAAAATTTTTGAAGTCCTATAAAAATCCTCTAATCCCAGGGATTTACTTCGTTCTTTATTCATTAAACAGGCAGTTTCCCTTAGTGCAGGTTGTGCTGTTGGACCTGGGTGGCCTGAATATGACAAATCAGGAATAGAGAAAATTTTTCACATTTTCATAAGTCATTATAACTCACATACTGAAAATGAGGACAACGTTGTTCTTGTTAAGTATCATCGAGTCAGTTCTGATTCTTAGCAATACTATATAGCCTTTCCAAGCAGCAAGCAGCTGGTAGGTTTGAATTTCTGACCTTGTGATTTGCAGTCCAGTGCGGATCCTACAGCGCCACACCGGACAACAAAATGGCTAAAAAAAATAGGTTTTAAGAATATTCTAACAAGAAACTTTCTACTTCAGTATTTACTCATATGGCACAAAACTGAATTAAAATAGGCTTATTAATTTTATTGAAGATTTAATCTATTCAACTTTGCTAATTTATCCTATGACAGACAGTACACAGGGATTCCTGGTATTGTGCTGTGGATTAATGCGCTGGACTGCAAAGTCAGTTGAACTTCAAGGTCAGCAGTTCAAGCGCATCAGGTACTCCCTGGAAATCCAATACAGAGTCGCTGTGAGTCAGAACTGACTCCATAGCACTTAACAACAACAGCATGCTATAGAAACCTCAGGTTGTGTATTTTGCTAACAATCATTTTGCTATTCAGCATTTTCTACTGCAGCATTTTGGCTATTCTAGCAACAGTGATATTCTGAATTTTAATTGCTAGATAATCTTATTTCATACACAAACCTTATGTCTGAAAGCTAATTAAAAGTTTGACTAAATTTAGCAGGCTAACTTTTAAATTTATAATTTTGTGTGTCCAGTAAATGATGTTATAAATATTCAGTTGGCCATTGGCAGAAACAAGGTTCATATTCAAATGGCCCTTGGCAGAAAAAAGCTCCACACCCCTGATCTAATGCAACAACAACAAAATAAGTATTTCTTAGAATCAGGAAAACTCAGAAAATTCACTAGTATCAGGTCTGCACTACAAGAATGTTGAGAAAAGTTCTTCAGGTATAAGGAATGATGATGCATGTATGTGTTTACACAGAGACAAAAGGAGCGTAAAAATCTTTCTAAAATAGCTTTAAAACATTTAACTATGCAAAGGAAAAATGTCAAAAATGATTTTTGGAGTTTAGAACATATGCAGAAATGTAATATACTTAACTAAATTACACCAAATCAGTTATCAATGAGCGAATTCCAACTCCTTGTGAATCCATGTGCTTGAGAAGAAACTGTGCTCCACGGAAGATTCATTGTCTGTGACTTTTCAGAACGTCTATGCCAGATGAAATACAAAGCACTCCTGGCTGCATTCAAGCCCCAGCGTTGTGGTTAGCAACGCAGCATTTACCCTACTGCAAGAAATGATTGAAAACAAAGGATGGGAAGATGGAACGACAATCATTCTGTTGTAATATTATTAAAATCTAAACGTAGTTGAATGATACTGTTTGAAGTTAAACTTCTTGTTGTAGGTGGGTGCCACTGAGTCTACTCTGACTCATACTGACCCTATGCATACCAGAAGGAAGCACTGCCATCCTCACAATTGCTTAACTATGATGCATTAAATTAATTTATTGTAAACTCTAGGGCTAACAGTATAAATGATCATTTATTGTATTTGTTTTTGTTGTTGAATGCTATCAAGTTGGTTCTGACTCATCATGACACTCTATAGGGTTTCTGAGAATGTAAATCTTCAAAGAAAACTTCATCTTTCTCCAGGGACCTGTTGATGGGCTTGTGGTTAGCAACACAGTGCTTAGCCTATAGAGATGCACAGCTGTCCCCATTTGTGTTCAGGCAATCTTAACTTTGTTCTGATTCATAGAAACCCTAGGTACAAAGAATTAAACACAGGCAGATCCTGTGCCATCCTCACAATTTTTGAGTCCATTATCGATGCCACTGTATAGATCCATATCCTCAAAGGTCTTTATCTTTTTAACAGACCCTCTAATTTACCAAGAATTATAGCCTTTTTGAGGGACTGGTCTCTCCTGATAACTTGTTCAAAGTATGTGTGATGAAGTCTCACCATTATCATGTCTAAGGAACCTTTTGACTGTATGTTTTTTAAGACAGATTTGTTTGTTCTTTTGGAAAGCACTGGTAGAATTTTGTTTTGTTTTGTTTTTTGCCAATACCTTAATTCAAAAGCACCTATTCTTCTTGTTCATTGTGCAATATTCACATGCATATGACGTAATTGAAAATACCAAGGCTTGGGTCAAGCACACTTTAGTCCTCAAAGTGACATCTTTGCTCCTTAACTCTTTAAAGAGATCTTTTGCATCAGGTTTGCTTAATGCAGTGTGTCATTTGATCTTTTTACTGCTATGTCCATGAGCATTGATTGTGTATCCAACCAAAATGAAGTCTTTAACAATTTCATCCTTTTCTTCATTTGTCATGATGTTATTTATTGGCACAATTGTGATTTATTTTTGTTTTCTTTATATTTAGATACAATGCATAATGAAGGCTATAGTCTGATTGATCAATAAGAATTTCAAGTTCTCTTTGCTTCCAGCATGAAGCTCTGCTTGCATTGTAGAATAACCACTGTACTGTTAACCATAGATCGGCACTTAAAACCTACCATCCACTCTGAGGGAGAATGGTGAGGATTTCTTTACCTGTGAAGATTAATAGCCTCAGAAACCCTTGGCAAGATCACTATGAGTCAGAATTTTTGTTATTGTTCCTTAAGGTAAGAAAGGTTATGTCATCTGCATATAATAGGTTGTTAATGAATCTGCATCCTATGCTGTTGTTCATATAATCCAGCATCTCATACTATTTGCTCACGCTATACATTGAATTAGTGTGGTGAATGGACACAACCATGATGTGCATCTTTCCAGATTTTAAACCACAGGACATTCCCTTGTTCTGTTCAAAATATTGCCTCTTGGTCTATGTTCGGGTTCCACATGATCACAATGAAGTATGTTGGAATTCCTAATTTTGGCAAAGTTGTCTATAATTTGTATTGAACCACACATAGAAATGCTTTTGCATAGTCGATAAAATACAAGTAAAGATCTTTCAGATAGTCTCTGCTTTCAAACAAATCATCTTATATCAGCAATAACTTCTTTTGTTTCATGTCCTTTTAAAATCTGGCCTTAATTTCTGGCAGATCTTGGTCAATATACTGCAGCAACATTTTAAAATTATTTCTGCAAAAATTTACTTGTGTATTATATTAATGATATTATTTAATAATTTCCTCATTATGTTGGACTACTTTTCTTTGTGTTAGACACAAATATGTATCTCTTCCTATCAATTTACCAGGTGACTGTTTCAAATTTGTTGGTATGACAACTGAACCCATTCATTTGTTGCAACATACCAATTTACCTTGATTCATACTTCCTAGAGTCCATATTCTGATTATTAAACAATGTTTTCAGCTGTTGCTGCTCATTTTGAGTTGTATTACTTTACCAAATAAAGGTCCTGAAATGCTTTACCTTTTCCACATCATGGACTCCTGATGTGGTGCTGCAGGATAATGCACTCGAATGCAAGGTCACTTTGAACCTAAGGTCAATTGTTCAAACTCACCAGCCATTCCTCAAAAACCCTAAACAGGGTTGCTATAAGTCAGAACTGACTCAATAGGACTTAACACCAACAACATCCACATCATTCAATTCAACTCTAATTTCAGAAGCAGTTCTTTCCCAGTTACATTTTGAGGGCCTGCCAACCTGAGAGACTAATCTTCTGGCACACTATCAGACAATGTTCCAATGCTACTCATAAATTTTTCCACTGGTCATTTTTTTTAACAGTAGATTCCAAACCCTCCCTCATATTTTTAGTCTGGAGTCTACACTGAAACCTGTTCACCAGTGGTATCATGCTGGTACTTGAAGTACTTTTGGCATAGCTTTCAGCATCATAGCAACATGCAAGTCACCATAAACTGATGAGAAAAATGGGTAGGAAAAGAAGGCATTTATAATATAATACAGAAGGCACATCTTATGTGTGTACAAATACAGCATGTTATTTCATTGATTTGAATTATTGAAATTAATGAAACAAGATATAACCAGTGCAAACGTCATGTGGGGTCGTGTCTGACTTCCTCTGGCTTTACAAGGGGGAAGGACAATCAGACTCAAAATCAGCCCAAGGCCAATTCTTATGATATAGAGGTCAGACATGCCTCCATCTTACAACCTTCTTTAACTTACTCTCTGATACCAATCAACCCTCCTTTAGCAATCTCTGCTTCATGTCTGGGTTTGATAATTCATTGCAATAGTTACACAGAACTCAACAATACTCATGATTACAGGATTTACTAGGGAAGTGAACAGTTTCCAATTCAGGCTCAGAAGCAACTCAAAATGCAGACCTTTTCCAATCAGGAATGTATCTTCTCTGCAGGCATACGTCACTCTTGTCTTCCGCCTCTTAGCCATGTGGCCCCTCAGTCTCTGCCCTGCTTAGACAAGAGTTACAGAGCTCTTTTACTTAGTCTATAAATGCCCAAAGGCCAAGTCAACATCCTTTGTAGTTGCTAAATTTTATTGGGTCCATGGGCAGAAAGCCTCCAACTGCTCTGTCTCTCCATGATGATGCTTCTGTCACTGCCTCTATTTTTATGGCATTTCTAGGTAATGATCTCCTGCTCTTTTTTCTTGATGGTCCGGGGATCATCTGTTCCTGCTTGTGAGATGGCTCCTTTAAGTCCTAGCAGGATGGCAAAACTAACCACAGAGTCCTGTGTACCTTATTTGCATGTTGTTGTTATGTGCCATGGAGTCGACAGAGTCTTGTATACCTTATTTGCATGTTGTTGTTGTTATGTGCCATGGAGTCGGTCCTGACTCATAGCGACCCTGTACAGGGTTTCCGAGGCTGTAAATCTTTACGGGAGCAGAAAGTCTCATCTTTCTCCCGCGGAACAGCTGGTAGTTTCGAACTGCTGACCTTGCAGTTCACAGCCCAATTTATAACTACTACGCTACCAGAGCTGGTCCCACCTAATCTCTTGGTGGGAATTAATAAGACGTTGTGTAAAAAAGTCACATCAAGTAAATTCAAGGTACAACAAGAAATTAGTATATTAAATGTTTTAAAATTTAATCTGTTGCAGACCGTGCAGACCTGGTCAGGAGTTCGAGGCCCTGTGGGCCCAAATGTTGCAGACCGTACAAGCCGAAGGCTCTGAGGAACAAACTCTAGCCACTTAGCAGACATAGCAAACTATCTTTCATCATATTGTTCAGTTATGTTTATTATTAATTTCATACATAAAGCCTTGATATCCACAGATAAATGTAAGAACCTTTCTTAGAAGCCGAGACTGTAAAAGGTTTCAAAGGTAAAGCTTTTCTCCCAAGGATTAACTAAAAATAGTTTGGCTACTTCCCGGTTCTTTGTTCTAAGGACAAAAGGATGCCCTCCCTAAAGTGTTTCCAGGTGCAGCCTTATTCACCCAAGCATCTTGCTTCCTGAGAAACCTGGGCTGGGCAGCCAACTCAATGGGACTCCTCCCAATCCTCCTTCTCCTTCCCCCATTTGAGGCTAAGTGCTAAAAGGTATGTTAATTAAGCTTGAGAAACCAAATTGCGGTGGTGAGATTCGAACCTGTGAAGTACAATGTAAAGTTGCCTGAATGTCTGGAATATTACCAATGTTCCCTGTACCTTGTCTTAGTCCCTCCCAGCTTTGTGTAAAGTACCTCCTCTAAATAAAACGGAGACGCAGGCCGAACCAGGTGTGCATTACAGCTGACTAGGCATGCGTTGCTGACCAGCTAGTAAGGGGTGCGTACTGCCCGCATAGCTAAGATGTTTACTATGCGGGATCTTACCGCCCTTATAGCTCTGATGTTTACAACGCCGGATGTGCCGCACACCAGTAATGCATCCACTCTGGTTTTGGGGTGTCTCTTTGTCTCTCTTGTTGTGTCTCTGTGCCTCCTCTTTTGCTATCCCTATCACCACCAGATATCCCCACCTCGTGAACCAAACATCCGTGTTGAGGCAGGTCCTCGGCATTAATCAAGTCATATAATCAAGCAAAATACAGATAATATAAAGATAAACCTGAATTTTGTTACCAATACTATTAAAACTATTTTTTAAATTTTGTAATATATGTATTTTACATTCTACCAGGAGACACAATTGAGGTAGTTTTTATTATATTGTAGTAATTAGGTGCCCTCAAGTTATTCCCAACTCATAGCAACCCAATATGCAACAGAAAAAGCCCTGCAACATGCTCACAATTGTTGCTATGCTTGAGCTATTTTATGTAGATACTGTGTCAATCTGTCTTGTTGAAAGTCTACCAATTTTGCTGACCCTCTATTTTTATAAGAATAACTAACTTCTCCAGGGATTGGTCCCTTCTAATAACATGCCCAAAGCACACAAAATGAAATCAGGCCATCCTCTCTTCTAAAGTGTGTTCCAGCTATGCTTCTCCAAAACCAGATGTATGTGTGTGTTTTTAAATTCTGGCATTCCATTCAAATTTCTTCACCAATACCATAATTCAAAAAGATTAAATCATTTTGATTGTTCCAGTTTTCAAATGTATATAAGGCAATTGAAGATACTATACCTTGGGTCAGGACCTCCATTGTTGCTTTTTAATACTTTAAAGAGGTCTCCCACATCAGATTTGCTCAATGCAATTTTTCAGGTTGATTTCCTGACTGCTGCTTCATTAGGCATTGATTGTGGGATCAAGTAAAAGGAAATCCCTGACAACTTCAGTCTTTTCTCTGCTTATTATGTGTTGCTTATTAACCCAGTTGTGAGAATTTTTGCTTTCTTTTATATTGATGTGTACTCCTTATGAAGACTGAAGTCTTTGATCTTCATCAGTAAATGCTTCAAGTTCGCTTCACTTTCAGCAAGCAAGGTTGAGACATCAGTATCTCATAGGCAGTTAATGAGTTTTCCTCCAATCCCGATATCCCATTCTTTTTTATGCTTATATAATATCAAGTTTTAGAATGATAATTATGTGTCATATGTTTTAAATTATTAATAATTTATATGTATGTAAAACAAGCAAAAAACAAAACAAAAAACTCCACATTTTATGCAAATTCTATGTGCCTTCTACATTTGTTTGTTAACTGCTTCCTCAAGCTAAGAGATATTTTTCTACGCATTGCTGTGCAATTTTTAAAATGTGTGTCTGTAAACAACAACAAAAATGTAACATAGCACATTTATAAGAATATCTCCCACAGTGAGGAGCAATTGGTGAATAAACACAGACAGCGCATGTTATTTGCAAAATATATATATATATGTATATGGTAAGATACAACATATAAAGTATGCTGAACAATCATTCTGAGTCTTGGAAATCAAGCCAGTTGAAAACTCACATATCACAGATATATTCAGTCTTTGCCCTTAAGATAATCTAGTTAAACTGTAAAAGCACATTCTTTTTATTAATGGAAATGAAGCAGACAACCTTTTGGCTAGACAGCTTGACAAAGGGCAAAAAGGCTAGCCTCTATGGAAATCAAATCTTAAAATTTAATTCAAACAACATAGGAAAAAGTCGACTGACACCTATATTAGGACATAGGAATTTCAAGGTGGGTTACTGAAATGTTCTCATATAAGTTATCCTGCCCTTGTAATATAGATGCTCTTTTCAAATGGACTATGTTGTAAACATTTCTAGAGCTGAGAATCCATGGATTTTTGTATGTGTTTAGGTAAATTTTGCACAAATTATCCATCCCATCTGTCTACTTTGATTCAAATGGTCAGATATGCTGTAAAAAGTCCCAATTATATTCTGTAACAATATAATTGAAGGAAAACTGAATAAATTGTATCATTGTCAAAAAAAGATAAATACATATGTGTGTGGTCAGTTTCATCTGTGAAAAAGAACGCAAGTTAAATTAATATTACTTTCTGTATAAAAGTTAAAGCTATTGTTGTTTTAGGTGCCTTAGAGTCAGTGCCAACTCATAGTGACTCTGCATAGAGTTTCCAAGGAGTGGCTGGTGAGTTTGAACCGCTGACCATGAGGTTCAAACTGACGCTGCAGTCCACTGCTTTATCCAACAGCACGACACCCGAAAGGTAAATATTAGCTTTCATTACATGTATATGTTTCTCCTCAGTCTGATCTCTTCTTGATTTAAGGCAATCCTGTTAAGCCGTTTAACTAAGCAATTAAAAAGGAAGAATATGTGAACCATTGAAGTGGTCTAGATGTGTTGCTTCTTTCTTGATTGAACAATATCCTTGAGTGAAGTTAAAACACTTTACACCTAAGAT
>NW_006408527.1:32256681-32277341 GCF_000296735.1 Chrysochloris asiatica | reverse complement strand
TTCTGCCACAAATTCCCCCAGCTGTGAGCCTTCCAACCTTCTAAGTATTCCTTTATATGTGGTTCAGAGTTCTGGGACCAGCCCCTGAGCCTGCTTGTTCGGGTATTCTGTGTTGTTGTTGGCGGAGCTCTCTGCTATACATCTACCCGATCCGCCATCTTGTTTGTTCTACACCTAAGATCTTTTAAGAAATATTTTGCCAACTTTTATAATTACCACTGTCCTTTTATTGAAAAGAATGGGATATTGCTATGCTGTTCTTTTTGTAATTATTTAACAATTTTATTAATAAATAGTAATGTTCTGTGTAGTGCTGTAGGATCAAACCTACTAGTTGCTCCTTGGAAACCCTATACAAGGTCACTATGAGTTGGAACCGACTCAACAGCACTCTAACAATAATAATAACAAGCTTCCAAACATAAAGAGAAATACATTTGGATATACATTAATAATGTACCTCTAGGAGTCCTGGTGGCACTAAAGGATAAGCACTAGCCTGCCAGCTGAAGGTCAGCAGTTCAAACCCACCAGCTACCTATACATGATCACTATGAATTGGAACCTATTAGAAGGTACCTAAAAACAACACCAGTCAGTTTATCACAGTATGATGGCTTGTCTGTGACTATGACGGTAGAAGCTATGTTAACAGCACTTCAACTATTGCTATTGTTAAGTGCAGTCGAGTTGGTTTCCAAGGAGCAGTTTGTGGGTTTGAAGTTCCAACCTTCTGGTTTGAAGTCCAGTGCTGACCCTGTAGCACCACATCAGTGGACAAGTTTCAAGGGAACTTCCAGAAAAACTAGGAGAAAGGGCCAGGCTATCTACTTGAAAAATTGATCAATGAAAACCTTATGGATAACTGACACATGACCAAGCAGTTTCCTTCTTTCCTACATAAGTCCCCATGGAAAGTAATGACTCTAAAGTCACAGTGAAATGAAAAGAAATAAACACATAACTTTTGTTGTTTTATAAGAGGAAAAGAATTGAGACAATCTAAATTAAGAAAGACCTTCTAAGTCATAATGTGAGACATTTTCTTTGTTGCCACCATTGGCTTTCTTTCTTGCAATCTTTTGATTTTCACTCTTTGAAATTATAAGTTATGAATAAAAAGATGGAGAAAATTATAAAAATAAAAATGAGAATAGGAATAAATCATAATACCATTAAGGACAAAAATGAGATCTCTTTAAAAACATTGACCTAGTAGATTTCTAAAAGAAGGATATAAACATGAGGCGTAAAATCAGTCAAATATGTCAAAGTTAAAGAAGCTAACATTTGGAGAAAATGTGAAGTATTATTTGAAAAGTTAAATGTATAAAGGTGGGTTTATGATTTTTATGATACGTGTGATAGTTTATAATATTAAAAAAACCCTGATAAATGTCATGATAGCATTAGCCCTGACTAAAGCAGCATCAATGGACTCAAGAGTGGCAACAGCAGTAAGGTTGGCCCGGGATTGGGCAGTGTTTCAATCTGCTGTGCATAAGGCTGCTGTGAGTTGGTACTGACTAGATGACACCTAACAGCAACAACAACAACAATATAGTGAATGAAGTCCTGGTGTAGCACTGTGGGTTAATGTGCTGAATTGCAAAGTCAGCATGAGCCACAAAGTCAGTAGCGCAAACTCCTCACCAGCTCCTTAGAAACCCTATAGAGGGTTATTGTGGGTTGGTCCTGACCCAACGGCTCTTAACAACAATTTAGTGAATATATTAAATAAAAACACGTTATGACGTATATGTAGAGAAGTATGATATAAAATGAAATTAATAGGCTATCATTCAGGGTTAGGATCAACTGACCCTTATGTTAAATATTTTTAAATTTCCATTCTCTAAAGGCATGTGGTACTAAAAAAAAAAAAAAAAAGTTCCCTCTAGATTTAAATTTATTTTTAATCAAATATATGTAAAAAATTAGGATTTCAAAATATATGTTATATCAAAGAAGAACTTAAAAAGTAGAAATTGCGTCCACATTAACAACCAAAGTCTTTCCTGGGAAGCACTGATTATACAAACTGGCTATATGTACACAACATATAAATGAAATATATGACTATCATTTAATAATATTCTCTTAATCTACTCTTCATTCTACTTCTATTGTTTTAAAGTTTCTGAATTGTAAAACTACCTACTTGAACTTTCAAAAATAATTCTATCTGGGAACTTTCAAAACCAGGACTAAAACATATTCTTGGTGACTTAAATAGTGAATTATATAGTATATTTGTTCCAAAGACTGCTCACAAGTCCTAGATTGTTTAGAGTTGAATAGTTGTGTGTTTAATGAAACTGCATGTTCTTCTGTATTTAGTCTTTTATATTATTTAATATGATAACCTTTTAAGCCATTCATAGAACCACAGATTCATTATTATCCTGAAGCCCAAGAATCTGAGACTAGAAAAATAAAAACTAAAAATGAATAAAACCAGGAAACCTAGAAAGAAATATAGAAGAATTGTTTAATAGGTTGGAGAGAGGCTATAGAAGACTGTTCTAAATACTGAATGTGTATTTACTCTTTTAAAACTGAGTATTTCATTGAGAACACAGTAACTTAGTTACATATTTTCATTATTTTTAAAAAATGACCATGGCAAAATTAATAGACAAGTGGTCATATATTTTGTTATATGAACACATAAATGCACAATCATGTCCTCTTGAGTCTAATACTATTCTTCCATTTTGTATGACACATTGTTTTCATGATATCAGTTTTTGATAGTTAACACATCAAAATGAAAATACAAGCTTTTAAAAATCTGTTTATCAATAACAGCCACAGGGTTTCTGTCATGCCTCATTTATATATTTTGAATAAATGCTCTAAGCTAATGGAAGTTGAAGTTTATAAATATGGACAGATGTCAAACTGTTTAAATAGCTGCTTCCTGCTGTTATCTCTGAAAGAGTTACTTCAGGGCCTCTGAAAATCATGAGAAACCAAAAAATACACTGTACACCATATTCTAAGCAAGCATATCTATGTAAGTTTTAATATATTTGGCAGGGAATTACAGGAAATTCCTTCTTCAAAAAAAATTATCTTTTGCTAGAAACCCAGAAATTACTCTTCTCTATCTATTATATCTGTTCATTTCCACAGGATACCATACACCCAAGTACTTTTTTGTCTTTGGAGTCCTGGTATGGCACTATAGGATAAGCATTGGACTACTTACCACAAGGTTGGTAGTTCAAACTCACCAACGGCTCCTCAGAAACCCTACACAGGGTCACTATGCATTAGAACCAACTAGAAGGCACTTAATAAAAACAAAATAATTCTGTCACAACTAATGTGTTACAGTAGTTCTCATGGTTCAAGTTTCTGGACAACTCCAGGCCTCATGATCCCATCATGAAGGCAGAAAAGGAAGAAAAGGGCATTTCATCTACTTTCAAGTATTACTCCTTAGAAGTAAAATTGAATAGTCCTGGTATAGCAGCGGTTAAAGCACTGCTAACCCAAAGAGTTGGGAGTTCAAAGCTGGCAGCTGATCTGTGAGAGAAAGACGTGGTCTGCTTGGAAACCTTTGGCAGTTCTACTCTGCCTTAGAGGGTTACTATAAGCAGTTATGGAAAGTAGTAAGTTTTTTTTTTTTTTATTTTGTTATACCAGTTACTTCACTCTGTACAAAAATAGCAAGGGACCAATGTCTGTCCTCTGTAACAATGGGGAAGGAAAATCAAACTCCACATCAGCCCAAGGCCAATTTTTATCAGATATGCCTTCACTTTCCAACCAACTTTCTTTATCCTATTCTTACACCAAAAATCTCTCCCAAGGCACTCTATTTCTCAGCTGGTTCAATAATCTTTTGCAATAGCCACACAGAAGTCACAGTCAATACACACAGTTTGTTTGTATGTTTGTTTTTTAGGGGCGTGGACAGGGTACAATTCAGAACCAGAAACAATTCTGGAAATAGTAGTTCTTTGGTTGAGAATGCCTCTTCTCAGCTACAATTCAGGCATACCTCATTCTACTCATAGGCCTCTTAACAATGTGGTTCTTTGCCTAGACCCTGCTTACATTAAGTGTTGCAATGTCCCTTCAATGCTGTCTGTGAATGCTCAAAGAGTATAATCTGCAGGCCAAGCTCCTGCCCAAAGGGATTCACCTTATTCTATCAGTATTCTTGGAAACCTACTGGTCTATCTCTCTGCTGCTTGGCTTGCTTGTTGATATGATTCTGGAAGCTATACTATAGGTATTTTAAATACCAGCAGGGTCACTCATTGTAGAGAGGTTTCAACTGTAATTCCAGACTAAGAGAGACTAGAAAGAGAGACATACTACTTCTGAATATTCAGTCTCTGAAAAACTTATGAATAGCAGTGAAACACTGTTAGCACCAGAGTATTGAATACTGAAACATGATGAAGAGCAACAGATACAGTGCTGGAAGATGAGTCCCTCAGTTTTGATGGCACTCAATAAACAACTGGGGGGAATCTGTCTCCTCAAAGAAGAGGTGACCATGATGACTCAGATGAGGTAGAACTTTAAGGACCTTCATTTGCTGATGAACACAACTCAAAATGAGTAGAAACAGCTATAAAAATCCATTCATAACCACAGCATGGAATGTACTAAGTATGAATCTAGCAAAATTGGAAGTTGCAAAAAATGAAATGGAACACATAAGCATCAATATCCTAGACATTAATGTGCTGAAATTGACTGGGATTGGTCATTTTAAATCTGACAATAACATGGTTTACTACTCTGTGAATTAAAATTGAAGAAGAATGATGTAGCATTCATCAGCAAAAGGAATATTTCAAGACCTATCTTGAAGTACAATGATGTGTATGATAGGAAAATATCCATATGCCTACAAGGAAAGCCAGTTAATACAACTATTGTTAAAATTTATATAACAACCACTAAAGCCAGTGATGATGACAATGAAAAATTCTACTAAATTCTTCAGTTTGAAATTAATCAGACATTCAATAAAGATGTATTGATAATTACTTGTGATTGGAATGCAAAAGTTATAAACAAAGAGAAAGGATCAGTAGTTGTAAAATATGAACTTGTTGAAAGAAATAATACAGGAAATCACCTGAAATAATTTTGCAAAACTTTTTCATTGCAAATACATTTTTCACATAACATAAAAGATGACTATACACATGGATGTCACCAGATAGAACACAGAGAAAACAAAGTGATTGCATCTGTGGAAAGAGATGGTGAAAATACTCAAAGTCACCAGCCAAAAAAAGACCAAGGGCAGACTGTGGCACACACCATCAATTACTCATATATATGCAAGTTCAGGCTGAAGCTGAAGAAAATGAGGACATGCCCACGAGAGTCAAAATATGACCTTGAATATATCCTACTTGAATTTAGAGATCATCTGAAGAAGAGATTTGATAAATTAGACATTAATGACTGAAAACCAGAAGTGTTGTTGGGTGACATGGACAACATCAGACAGGGAGAAAGCAAAGGCCATTAAAAAGACAAGTTAGAAAGAAAAGAGGAAAATGGATGTCAAAAGTTCAAAGGACAGTTCAAGAACACAAAGTCAAATATTATAATGAAATGTGCAGAGATCTGGAGTTGGAAAACCAAAAAGGAAGATCATACTCAACATTTCTCAGGCTGAAAGAACCAAGGAAAAATTCCAGCCTCAACTTGAAATATTGAAGGATGTAGTGGGTAAAATGTTGACTTGTGCAAAAAGAACCAATAGAAAATAGAAGGAATACACAGTCACTGTACCAAAAATAAAGGGTGGCTGTTCAATCATTTCAAGAAGTAGCATATGATCAAGAATAAATGATGCGGAAGGAATAAGGCCAAGGTGCACTGATGACATTGGCATGAATAAGGCTCTAGGAATTGATGGAATTCACATTAAAATAATTCAACAAACTGAGGCAGCATTGGATGCACTCACTCAGATACGACAAGAAATCTTGAAGACTGCTACCTGGCCAAATGATTGGAAGAGATAATATTTGTGCACATTCCAAAAAGAGGTGACTCTACAAAATGTAGAAATCATTGTACAATATCAATAATATTGTTTGAAAGTAAAATTTTGCTAAAGATAATTTAAAAATGATGACAGCAGTACCTTGATAAAGAACTGCTAGAGGTTCAGACCTGATTCCGAATTGGATGTGAAACAAGGGATATCATTGCTGATGTAACATGGATCTTGGCTGAAGCAAAGAATAGTAGAAAGATGTTTACCCATGCTTTATAAACTACATAAACGTTTCTGATTGTGTGGCTCATTATAAGCTATGGACAGCACTGCAGAGAACGGCTACCCTGGATCCCTTAATTGTGCTCCTGAGAAACTTGTACATAGACCAAGAGGCAGTCATTTGAATAGAACAAGGGGACACTGAGTGACTGAAAATCAGGAAAGGTGTGCACCAGGGTTGTATTATTTCACTATACTTATTTAATCTATATGCTGAGCAAGTAATCTGAGAAACTGCATTATATGAAGAACAAGGCATCAAGATTACAGAAAACAATCTGCAATACACAGATAATGCAATCTTGCCTGTTGAAAGTGAAGAAGACTTAAAACACCTACTGATCAACATCACAGAACATAGCCTTTTGTATGGGTTGTACCTCAGTGTAAAGAAAACAAAACATCTTCAGAACTGGACCAATATATAGTTATCAAGTTAAATGGAGAAAAGATTGAAGTTATCAAAGACTTCATTTTGCTCTGATCAACCATCATCACTCATGGAAGCAGCAGTCAGGAAATCAAATGGCATATTGCATTAGGCAAATCTGATGCACAAGACCTCTGAAAGTGTTCAAGAGCAAAAATGGCAGTTTGAGGACTAAGGTGCACCTGACCTAAGCCAGGATATTTTCAATAGCCTCATTATGCATTTGAAAGTTGCACAATAAATAAGGAACACCATAGGAGAATTGATGCATTTGAGTTTTGGTGTAGGAGGAAAATATTAAAAGCACCATAGGCTTCCAGAAGAACAAATAAATCTGTGTTGGAAGAATTATTATAGTCTGAATGATTCCTAGAAGCCAGGATGGGAAGAGTTGGTCTTTCATATTTTGTACATATTATGATGAGGGACCAATCCCTGGAGAAGGTAACATGCTTGGTGAAGTGTAGGGTCAGTGAAAAAGAAGACCCCTAGTGAGATTGATTAGCACAGTGGCAGCAGCAATGTGTTCAAACTTAGCAAAAATTGTGAGATTGGCACAGAATCAATCCATGTTTTTGTTTTGTTGTGCATTAAGTCACTGAATCTATAACAACTTGCCAGGAAGGCTTCTGCTCTATCTCTCAGTAACATAACATCAGCTGCTGCTGTATTTCTAGGCAGGGGTCTTGAGTTCTACTTGTGGCTCTTGAGATCTAGTGTCTCTACCTCTGAGGTGACTCCTTTTAAACTAGGGACAGTGCCAAACTAATCGATCCCTGTTCTAGAATTCTGTACCCTCTTTTTTGTCTGGCCCCACCCAGTAATCCATTCTCAACTGTAATTTAGATTTATTACTACCAATGAAATGACTATATGGAACTTAATAACAATTACCAATGAAAACCTGCATGAAATTTTATTCCGCTTAATATTCATTCCTTCACATGCTGCAAAAACTGGGGCTGCTACAGAAAAGGACCAAGATAAAACCCTGCCCTCACAGAAGGAACACTATTAGAGAAGACAAATTAATAAACATTACAATTTCAGGTAGTGATGAGTTCTGTAAGGAAAAATAAAGTTTACAAGAGGTGGGATTCATTGTATTGTTTATTTTTTCTGACATGCCCTCCCTACTTCCAATGCTAAGTGAAAACTTTTCATCTTTTAAATCCATCCCAAGTATCTCCCCATTGATGCCTTCCTCAATTTCCTTTTTTTTCTTTTCTGTCTGATCTTCCACAGTCTTTTCTCTGGGTATACAGTATTCATAGGTTTATTAAAGTTGTGTCCATAATGTAATAGATACATTTGGATCCTAGTTTAGTACTGTAGGATAAGTACTGGACTGCTAACCACAAGGTTGGCAGTTCAAAACCACCACTACTCCTCGAAAACGCTATACATGGTAGCTATGCGTGAAAACCCACTTGACACCACTTTACAACAACATAGCCCAGTCATTTGGAGTAATTTACAAATACAAGATGTTGTTGTTAGGCAACATGGGGTCAGTTCCAAAATACAGCCACCCAAATTCACAACAGAACAAAACACTGCCCGGTACTGAGCCATGATGTTTGAGTACATTGTTGTTCCCACTGTGTCAATGCATCTTGTTGGAGTTTCATTGTTTTCATTGACCCTCCATTTTATCAAGCTTTAAATCCTTCTCCAGGGATTGATCCCTCCTGACAATGTGTCCATAGAATTAGAGACAAAGTCTCACCATCCTCCCTTCTAAGCAGCATTCTGGCTGTACTTCTTCCAAGACAGATTTGTTTGTTCTTCTGACATTACATGGTATTTTCAATATTCTTCACCAACGTGATAATTCTTCTATGGTCTTCCTTATGCATTGTACAGTTTTAACATGCATATTAGGAAACTGAAAATATCATGGCTTGGGACAGGCACACTTAGTCCCCAAACTGGTATTTGAGGTCATCTGTAGATTTGTACAATGCAATATGTCATTTAATTTCTTAATGATTGTTTCATGAGTGCTGACTGGAAACCAGAAAAATGAAGCCTTAGAAAAAATATTTTCTAATTTATCATAATCATATTTATTAGTGAAATTTTTGGCTTACATTGAGACACAGTCCATAGTGAAAGCTATAAACTTTGATCTTCATCCCGTATTTTAAGTAAAATTTGATTCCAGAAAGCAAGGTTGTGTCATATGAATATATAAGGTGAGCTTTCCTCCAACCCTGATGTCATGGTCTCCTTCATATAATCTAGGTTCTCGGATTATTTGCTCAGCATACAGATTGCCTAGGTAACATGGATTCAGTTCCAAACTATAGCAACCCAGTTAGCATGGTGAAATGAATAAGCATGGTAAAATGATACAATTTTTGACAAACAACTTTGCTAATTTTGTACCATTCAATACCCCATTATTCTATTTCAACAGCTGCCTCTAGCTGTTTGTACGGGTTCCTCATGGGCACAATTAAATGTTCTGGAATATCCATTCTTTGCAATGTTATCCATAATTTGTTATAGTCCACAAAGTGGAATGTCTTTGCATAATCAATAAAGCACAAGTAAACATCTTTCTTCTCTGCTTTTAGCCAAAATTAATCTGACATTAACAATATGTACCTTTAGATGTCCACTTCTGAATCCAACTTGAATTTCTACTAGCTTTCTGAAGATTTACTACTGCAACTCTTTTAAAATTGTCCTTAGCAAAATTTACTTGCATTAGATATTAATGATTTTTTTTGTGATTTTTGCATTTTGTTGGGACACCTTTCTTTGAATAGACATAAATATGGATCTTTTCCCATCACTTGACCAGGTAGCTATTTACCAAATTCCTTTGTATAGACAACTGAAAGCCTCTAGCCCTACATCAGTTTGTTGAAAGATTTTAATTTGTATTCCCTCAATTCCTGGACTGTTTTTCATCAGTGACTTTGGTGCAGCCTGGACTTCTTTCAGTACAATCATCACTTCTTGATCAGATGCTACCTCTTGAAATGGTTGAGCATTGATCAGTTATTTTTTAGTACAGCAACTTTGTGTGTTCCTGCCATCTCTTTTTTTTAATGCTTTCAACATCATTCAATATTTTACCTATAGATTCCTTTAAAATTTCATGTCAAGGCTTGAATTTCTTTCATTTGTTTCCAGTTGAAAAATGATGAGCATTTTTCTCTTTTCTTTTGGTATAACACTTGGTCTTTGTATATATTGTTATAATACTGCACTATGCTGTCTTCTTGAATTTTTTTATTTTAGTTGATTTAGCATCTCTATGTTCACTAGCAAGACCTGGTGTTAATGCAACAGACAGCAAAGTCATTTGAACTGCAAGGTCAGTGGTTCAAGCTCACCAGCATCTCCTAGAAAACCCTGTACAGGGTCACTATGGGTCAGAACTGATTCAACGACACTTAACAACAACAACAATATCCATAAGTATAGGTCAAGTTCCTCAAATTGTAGTAATTTACACTTGTTTCCTTTTATCACTTTTCTTTATCTTCCTCTAGTTGAGCTCTGGTCATCAAGCCATTGAAGCTAGGTCAAATTGGTATGATCCGCAAGCTTGGGCTTTTGTGTGAGGATGCTTCACTCGCAGTTCTAGCCCTCCATGGCTACGTCTATATTCATGGGCTCAGGAGTTTCCAAGTCTCCCCAAACTTCAGGCCAACCAGTCCTTCCTCTTCTCTCTCTCATCTCAAGGTCAACAGGAGTCTATGAAATGTGGTTGAACTCAGCCCATATCTTCATTATTGACTTTCCTCCATTTCCACTCTTATGGAGATCAACATGGTCACCAGCTATCTAACATGCCTGCTTGTCTGTTCCCTTTGCGTTTCAGTCTTGGAGGGGGGCTTGTCCCAAATAGAATTGATTGCTTGCCTTGATGGCTTCCAGGTGAACAGTTTGCTTGTTGTTGTAATAGCCAAACAGATTGTTGTTTTTGCTTTTGTTTTTGTTTTTTTTCCTACAGATCTTTCTGTCAGGACATATCTCCTGTTCCTGTAGCTGCTCCTGGCTGGTCTGCATATCTCTTCAAGTGAAAATGTCCCACCTCAAAAGGTTCTGGATGGGTCTCAGGATTTCACCTAAGGTCCTATACACTATAAAGATTCCAAAGGAAACCTATTTCACTGGGCAAGTTCTAGAACCCCTTTTAGGTATTCCAGTCAATTATAAATTGAAGACAGGCTTACAAGTTTTCTATAATCATGTTTCCTGATATTACTCTCTATTTAAAAAAGTGTCTATTTTACAATATTAGATAAGGACAACCAATACACATAAGACAGTCAAGCATCTTAACATTATTTCCCTCTTTACCCATTCAGACAATGCCTCAATCCCTGTATCACAGAGCCCTGTTTTTCCAAGGTTAAGCATACATCACTATTTACCTCTGTCCCATTTAGCTCATATAAACACCCTAAGTGTTACCCTATCTATCTTGTTCTTCCATCCCCTTCCTTGTGCATTGCTCTCCTCTTCTTGTACATTGCCCTCTCCAACACCCGAATTATGACACATCATAGTTCTTTTATCTCTTTTTAGTTACTTTTCCTTTCTTCATGTACGATGTTGTTGTTGTTGTCAAGTGCCATCGAGTCTATTCCGACCCATAGTCACCCTGTATACGGTTTTCAAGGAGCAGCTGGTGAGCTTGAACCACTGGCCTTGCAGTTCAAATGGCTTTGCAGTCTGGCGCATTAATCCACAGCACCACACCAGGACTCCATGTGTGATATCATCCCAAAACTCTTCTAGTCTTTTATTGTTATTACTTTCCATCAAGCCAGTTCCAATTCATAGTGACCCCCTATAGGGTTTGTGAGGAGAGACTGGTGAGTGTGAATCATTGACCTTGAAGTTCAAACTGACCTTGTGTCCAGTGCTTATCTTGGTAATTGTCTAATTAATCAAAGCTGTTCTTGAGATGGTCTCTAAATTCAGGTGGTGTATACTCAAGATCCTATTTTGGCTCATTTTAATCTTCTTCATTTTCTACATGAACTTGCATATGAACAATTGATGGTCTGTTCTACAATCAGCCCCTGAACTTGTTTTGGCTAATAACATTGAGCTTTTCCATTGTCTCTCCCCACAAATGTAGTCCATGTGATGCTCACATATTCCATCTGGTGAGGTCCGGGTACGTTGGCATATTGTTTGTTGTTAAATAACGGTTATTGCAATGCAGAAGTTGTTGGTCTTGCAAAATTCATACCATGATCTACAGCATAGATTCTATCATTAAGGTCATATTTTCCAACTACTGGTTGTTCCTCTTTGTTTCCAATCCAATCACCAGTAATTATCAATGCATCTTAATTGGAATTTCATCAATTTCAGGCTGAAGAAGCTGATAAAATTCTTCAGTTTCATCAGCACTGATTTTAGTGGTTGGTGCTTAAATCTGAATAAAAGTAGCATTCACTGTTCTTCATTGTAGGAGTAGAGGTAAGTCCTATCACAGACAGCATTGTACTTTCAGATGCATCTTTAAATGTTTGTTTTGGATGAAGAACTTAACACTGTTTCTCTTGATTTTGTTGTGCTTAGTAAACAATATGACTGTCATTTTCATAATGGCTAAGGCCTGTACTGAAGGCTGTGGTCTTTGATCTTCATCAGTCCGTATTTTTAAGTCCTTTTCACTGTCAGCAAGCAAGGTTGTATCATCTGCATATCGCAGGTTGTTAATGAGCCTTCCTGCAATCCTGATGTCATGTTTTTCTTCATATAAGCCAGCTTCTCGGGTTATTTACTCAGCATACAGGTTGAATAAGTATGGTGAAAGAATACAACCTTGTCACACACCTTTTTTTAATTTTAAACAACTGCTTCTAGGTCCAGGTACAGATTCCTCATGAGCAATTAAGTGTTCCAGAATACTCGTTCTTTGCAATGTTGTCCATAGCTTGTCATGATACACACAATCGAAAGCCTTTGAGTAGTCATTAAAGCACAGGTAAATATCTTTCTGATATTCTCTCCTTTCAGTCAAGATCCATCAGACATCAGCAATGATATCCTTCATTCCACGGCCTCTTCTGAATACAGCTTAAACCTTTGGAAATTCTGTTAATGTATGCTTGCACCTGTTTCTCTATTACCTTGAGTAAAACTTTACCCGCATGGGATAGATATCAAAGAGATTGTCCGATGATTTCAGCATTCTGTTGGCTTACCTCTCTTTGGTAACAGGGCACAAATACGGATCTCTTCCAATTAGCCGGCCAGATAGTTGTCTTCCAAATTTCTTGGCAGAGATGGGTGAGTGCCTCTTCTGCTGCTTCACTTTCTTGAAAGATTTCAATTTTTATCCCATTATTCCTGGTGTCTTGTTCTTTGCCAATTCCTTGAATGCACCTTGGACTTCTTGCTTCACTAGCATCAGCTCTTGATTATATGCGACCTCTTGAAACAGCTGAACATCAACCATTTCCTTTTGGTACAGTAACTCTATATTCCTCCCATCTTCTTTTGATGCTTTCTGCAGCATTCAATAATTTGCCCAGAAAATCTTTCAATAATGAAAGTTGAGGCCTGAATTATTTCTTCAGTTCCTCCAGCCTGAAGTTGTCAAGAACTCCATTCTTCTTTGATTAACTATCACCTCTCATGGAAGCAGAAGTCAAGAAATCAAACAATGGATTGTGTTAGGCAAATATGCTGCACAAGATCTTTTTAAAGTGTTGAAGACCAAAGATGTCAGCCTGAAGACTAAGGCGTGGGCCTGACCCAAGCCATGGTATTTTCAATAACCTTATATGCATACAAAAGCTGGACAGTGAATAGGGAAGACCATAGAAGAATTGATGC
Source organism: Chrysochloris asiatica (assembly GCF_000296735.1). Lineage (NCBI taxonomy): Eukaryota > Metazoa > Chordata > Mammalia > Afrosoricida > Chrysochloridae > Chrysochloris > Chrysochloris asiatica. The sequence continues at coordinate 32,263,821 of NW_006408527.1, read as the reverse complement.
TTTTGAGTTATGGTGTTGGAGGAGAATATTGAAAAGTGCCATGGGCTGCCAAAAGATCCAATAGATCTGTGTTGGAAGAAGTGCCACCAGAGTGCTCCTTGGAGGCCAGGATGCCCAAACTTCGTCTCTCGTACTTCAGATATATTGTTAGGAGGGACCAGTTTCGTAAGGTGGAGGGTCAAAGAAAAATAGGAAGTCACCCAACAAGATGGATGGGCTAAGTGGCAGCATCGATGGACTCAAGCATGGCAACAGTACTGAGTTTGACCCAGGATTGTGAAGTGTTTCATTCTGCTATGCATAGGGTCACTATGAGTAGGTACTGACTCGATGGCACCTAACAACAATAACAACAATACTTCTATTGGGAGTCCTGGTATGGTACTGTTGGTTAATGTGCTGTACTGCAAAGATTATTTGAACTTCAAGATTGGTGGTTCAAGCTCACCAGCCACTCCTCGGGAATCCTATACAAGATGGCTAAGAGTCAGAAACAACTCCACAGGGCTTAAAAACACTACCACACCTATACTGAGTTGTGCTATATTCGCAAATTAAGGTCCTAAAAGTTTCACTTCATTCAATTCAGTAAGGTTAACTCTGCTTTGAGGCAGTACCTCTTTCCTAGTTGTATTCTGCATGCATTCAAATCTGAAATGCTGTTTTGATACTATATCTGATAATGTTTCATTTTTATTTGAAACAATTTCAATGGTTAACCATTCAGAAGTCATCTGCCTCTCCTTCCTAGTCCACTTTACTCTGAAAACTCCACTGAAACCTGTCTATTATGGCAACCCCAGGTGGTGTTTAAAGTACTGGTGGCATAGTTTTCACTATCACCACACCACAAAACCAACTACTGTAAGATAAACTGATAGATGAGTAGTGAATCACTAGCTATCATATTCTGTGTATTAAAAATCCCAAATCCTCCAGATTTTACTTGGCAACACTGGAGCCATGGTGGAAACTTTGAGGTGGTTTTGGTGTCTATAAATAATGGGGGATTAGTATTGGACTTGTGTTGTAGCGCTGGAGGTTCAGCACTGAAATTTGAACTATAATAGGTTAGCAGTTCAAATCCACTAGCTGGTCCTCCAAAATCATATACAAGGTCTGAAACCAACTGGTAATCCATAGCACTTAATAATGGCATAATTAGTATAACATATGCAAAGCCCCGAAGTTTTATATTTACAGAATACTCTGAAAATCTTCATGTAAATAATTTTATTCATGTCTGTGGAATTTGTTTATAATTATCTGATTAAAAACCCTATCCTTATTTAACCTATTAAAAACATATTTTTCCTGAGTTTACCATGAATTCAATTACCATTTATAATTTAAATACATTTGTGCATTGTTAGACTAGTTGTTCACAATCTAGGAAGAAAATGTCACATTATTATTTGTGAAAGTATATTATCATTATAAGCTTATAGTTGCCACAGATTGGTGATTCTATATTTATTTTCAAATATTACTCTCTCGTTATTTCTTCCAGTGTTTTTGTTGTTGATTTCAAGTAGATTCAAATTCCTGGTGATTCCCTGTACAATAAGGACAACATTTGCTCAGTCTTGCATGATTTTTGTCATTGCCCAATTAATGTTTCTTTTGTAAATAATCAGATTGCTTGTTTCCAGTGTTTGCTATTATTAAAGGAAAAACAAACACAGAAGCACTGATAAATATTTTGTGCATGTCCTCTTTACACAAATGCAAGACATTGATCTGGAAGTGGTATATTTTATGATGCTGAGCCCATTTCAGCTGATTTTCTAGATTAAAACAGACTAGGAAGAAAAATTGGCAGTCTATTTATGAAAATTATCCATTTGAAAATTCTATGTATGGATCTCAACAGTCTGATCTGCATCCAAAGTATTTAACCACTGTAATGTCTTGGTCAGTGCCCTATCAGAATGAGGGCCAACATTAAGTAACTTCTTAGGCTATACAATGTGTATTAACAGAATAATATTCATAAGTATAAATGTGTCAATATTATGAAATAATTTCTGATGGTATTCAAACAGCAGATTTATATATGCTCCCACATGAAGAAAATGAGTACTACCTTTGTCCACTTCATACATTTTTGGCCAATTTGATGAGAATCTGTTAATATATCACAATGATAGTTGGAAAAGACTTAATTTTGCTCATAGAAACAATCAACACTCATGGAAGCAGCAGTTAAGAAATCAAACAACATATTGCATTGGGCAAATCTGGTGCATAAAAACCTCTTTTAAAGGGTTCAAGAGCAAAGACATCTGAGAATAATGTGTGCCTCACCCAAACCATAGTATTTTCGGTAGCCTTACATGCATGTGAAAAGTGGAAAGTGAAGAAGGAAGACAGTAGAAGAATTGATCCATTTAAACTGTGTTGCTGGAGGACAATATTAAAAGTACCACAGACTGTCTAAAGAACAAACACATCAGTGTTGATAGAAGTAAAGCCAGAGAGCTCCTGAAAGGCCAGGATGGCCAGACTTCATCTCTCATACTTCAGACATGTTATCCAGAGGGACTAGTCCCAGGAGAAGAACATCATGCTTGGTAAAGTGGAAGTTCAATAAAAGGAGAAAGACCTCCAACAAGATGGATGGGCACAGTGGCAGCAGCAATGGGCTCAAGTGCAGCAATGAATGTGAGATTGGCACAGGACCAGACAGTGTTTCATTCTGATGTATAAAAAGTCTCTATGAGTCTGTACTGACTCAAACGAACCTAAAAACAACAACAATAGTGGTTTTTGCCTTTTCTGTTTGACATTATTTTCCCTACATCTATGGGTTCTCTCTTTATGATTTTACAAGCCCTATTCATTTCTTTTCCTCTTATTTGTAGTTATTTATCTATTTTTAAATTCATTTTTAAGTGTTTTCTATATATTCTATCCATATACACACATATACATGCTGTTGTTAAGTGTTTTTGAGTGTGTTCTCATAGTGACCTTATACGTGAGAATAAATAACTTGAATATTTTTGATAATAGCTGAAAGAATTAACCATAAATTTGAATTCATCAAAATTATTTTACATCGACACATATTTCCAACTTATTGAATTTATAAATTAGGTCTTAGTGTTCAAAGTAACGAATGTTTGTAAATGGGTATTTTCAGACATTGGCAAAATCTTATCTTAATTAAACTATTAACACCAAAAGTATCTGTTCTGAAACATAACACCTTAATAAAACCTTCCCTTTATCTTATCAACACATGTGTGTATATATAGCAGCCACTATTTCAAGCATTTTAAATGATTTTTACTTGTTTATATTAAATACTGTGCATCATAATAGATTAGTTAAGTCTAGAGAAAGTCACTTACTATTTAATCATTAGTTCATTCACTGGTATGACCATCTAAGACCTTTGCTTTCAATTAGTACAGTGGCACATATGAATTGGCAAAATAATCAGTTACATTAAATGGATATTCACAGGATAAGAAAATAAAGGTAGAAAATTTTTAACATGTAAAATTAGACATTCTTCATAGAATAGGAATTCATAAGAACTTACTTTTTGGTTTTCTATTATTTGATGAAGTCAAATATTAGGCATAAAACTTCCCCTCAAACAAGAAAGAAATTCAAATAACCACTATGGATTTTACACAGTCCATAATATTTATCATCCCATTGTCAAAAATTCAATATTGTTTTCTTTAAGAAAGAAGTGATGAATTACAATTATTCTTGCCATGCAGACTATGCAATATATAACTATTCTATAATAACATTAATATTTACTAGGCTATTATACACATTAAATTATTGCTTTCTGTAACAAAATTTGTTTGATGGAATAAGTAATGAAATCTATAGTGTGAATCTTAAAAGTAAATTTCAAATTAGACTTAGACAATTGTTAAATATATTATAAAATTAATTCCAAATGTTTCTAATTTCTTAAAAAAAGGCAAGAAAATATGACATGCAAAAGTACTATCAAGGAGACTGGCAAAAATATATGTTAGCTAATATTTCATTCAAAAATGGAAAACATATTTATTTTTATTTTGTCTTTATGAAATTTCTAATTCTTTTTGGACTGGCATGGATAGTTAGGAGTATGGCAGAAAAGGATCTGAAGTGAAGCTAAGGAAAAAAAATAATTTTTTTTTTTTTATTCCAAAGAACCATGCTACTATGTAGAAACGCACAGTTAAGATTATTTGCAGTTTTCTATGTAAAATAAATGAATAAAAATGAAGATAGAAATAACTTAATTCTAAAAAGGGTCTAAGTTTATGTACACACAATGATATAGTGTACCTGAAGGACAAATATATTAGAAAATGATCACTTTGGATTGTTCTCAGGTGCTTTTCTTTTCCTTTTTTCCCTTGTAATAAATAGCCTCTAACTACTCCAGACATCTCAGATTTTCCTCAGGGTAGCACATTTAGTAGAGTTCTTGGGTTCTCCTCCAATTACAGAATTCCTAGGAGTCCCTCTTCTGAACTGCAATGAACTGTTCCTAAAGGCAGTCAACTGATGATCAGAAGGCGGCCACCTACCATTAAGCAGTACATCAAAAGATGGCCCAGTGAAGGCAATTTATTTTCCTACCTTTATTTTTTGCAACCCACTGAGAGAAGTGCAATACTTGTTGCTGCTTGCCTTCTTTTCATTTGTAGAAATAATATAGTACAAGTAACATTATCTCAGATAGAAGCTGTAAAAAGAATAAATCTCTTCAAAACGCCCAAGTACTCACTGTTTAGGGAATCTGATATTAAATCTCCTGGGGGAACTGCATAGAAATAGGTCATAAGGTCTAGTTCATGTATCGGTATGCAAAATGTTCATCAGGAAGCAAAGGAGAGAAGCTCAAATTTTATTAGAAATATGACAAAAATGCATACTTAGTATATTTTGTATAATATGTAGCAATTTTTTTTCTTAATGTCTAAATGTCTTTGTAAATTTGAGTTGTGCACACCAACTTCTGTTTAACTGCCAAATAATGTAATCTATGTGAGTTATAACTTCTCATATATTAATTATATATAAAATGATGATAGGTATGTAGTCCCATACTTGTGATTTTAGAAAAAAAAACAAATTTCATAAAGCATAATATTTCATGAGTATGACTTACATATATGCATATTTTTAGATTACAACTATAAAGAGATTTAGTATTATAGAAGGTGTTTCAGGGTTGACTTTGCAAACATGTTTCCTGACTTAATGCATGTGCTTATTTACAAACACATGAACATATTTATTCATACATTATATGAATTAAGGATTATTGCTTGTTAAAAAAAAAAAAAAAAAAACCTTCCCATGCGCTGCCTATCAGGACCTCAGGCTTGGAACATCTCCCTATGTGATTATAACACAGTCTGTACTTATCTTATTTGGTGATATTGACCTGTTTCGTGTTCAATAAGGACCTCATTTTTCTCACTATGCATGTGTAGCATATGCACCTGTCCAAACCCATTGCTATATCTAACCCAGGCAGGATAGGACTGGTCCTTGAAGTTTGCATTTAGCTTACCGTCCTGCATCAGCTGAGGAACGTGACAAAATGGCGTGGTATTAATGCTTAACATCAAAACTGAACTTATCCTTCTTTCCTTTCCTCTGGATAAATACTGTGTTACCTACTACCTGTATAAGGCGAGTCTATTTTGAGAACCTGCATACCTATAAACCATAGAATGGTTTGCCATTTCAGTGCTGCTGATTCCCATGCAGGCATTATTAGGATCTTTTCTATTCTCCATGCAATAGGACACCTTTCCTGAAGATGGTAGCCATTACTGTTCCAACAATGATATATGTGCCTTTTTACTTCACAGCAAAACTCTTAGTAGAGAAAACGTTAATACATAATATTTGACTATTTTTATATTTAAAACTATATCATATTATTTCTTTTTACAATTTTTATAATCTGATTTAAATAATTATTTTACTGATTGTTGTTTTTACTGTTTTGTTTTGTGCTTTTCAGTTTTAGGAGAACATGATGTACAATGAATATGTATTGAATTCAGGATGACTTGCTATATGGTAAGTGCTTTGGAGTCAATTCTGACTCACAGCAACCCTTTATAGGATTTACAAGCACTAGCTACTGGGTTTGAAATTTCAACCTTGCAATTAGCAGTCCAGTGCTTAACCTACCAAGGAGCATGAGGACTTCCATTAGTTGTATGCATTCCTGAAATTTTAACAAAACTTGATAAACTGATTATAGTTTTACTGCAGAAGATGCATTTTTCTATAAAATGCATATGAGGATGCTTCAAAAATTTTTTTGGGAAAATTCCATTTCTGCTTCTGCAAAGATTTAAAACCTGGGAAAACCCTATACAGGGTCTCATGAGTTGGTACTGATTAGATGGCACTTATCAACAACAACAATAAGGACTGATTGAGTAAATCTATCAGTACATTTCTGAGGAAAAAAAAAATACATATATATGGAATGGTATTAGATCTGTTATTAACTTAAAGAGATGTTTATAGCAGTCTATGAACAGTAAACATATTGGATCTATACTATTCTCTTTCTCCTGGAACAACAATGTATTCCAACTACTCCATCTTAATAGAGACTGATGCTTCTAGAACTGAAAATGTGAAGTGGTATCTGAAAATTCAGGTCTTCTTGAGAAACAGATTGAGATCTATTTATTGAGAGCTTATTTAAACAGATCCTGCTAATGAGTACATGATAAAAATTTTAATTCCATTGACACAGGATGTGGAAACCATGAAGCTGTTGCCTGGGATATGGTGGAGATAATATGAGATAGCCACATAGCGAGGAAATGGTTCCAACTTCTTACCATTTCAGGAAGTGATTCTTCAACACCCCTTTTGAGGAAAGATTTGAGTTTTCTTCCTAAATCCGTATGATGGACTCAGAGACCGGTGTGCCAGAAGCAGCCTGAGAGTATGGTGAGCTTGAAGCACTGACTTTGTTCATAGTCTAGTGTTTATTGTTAACTTCTTTGATTTTCCCTCTTTGAAAAATGCTATGATAAGTAACTTTTTTTTTTTTTTTAATTTAAGGTTTTTATTGTGGATTGAGTGAAAGTTTACAGGGCACATCATCAGTTTCACATTCAACCAGTCATATAACTT
>NW_006408527.1:32240192-32254455 GCF_000296735.1 Chrysochloris asiatica | reverse complement strand
AATGCTCTATCTATCTTACTTGATTGTTCCTGTAGCACTTTCCTGACTTCTTCCTTATTTTTCTCAACTGCATTGTGTAGTGTTTTGATACCTTTTATAATTATTTTTAAGAATTCCTTCTCAGGCATTTCCAAAGCCTGCCCATCTTCTAGCATGGAGTGTAGGTCTACTTCCAGCTCATTTGCGTCAGTCACTTTATCTCCTTTCTGGACCTGTGCAGATATGGTCATCTGCTTCTGGTTTTTGGGCATCTTCAGGGGTTATCCGTGAATTTAATACTTAGATGGATATTTATTTTGGTATTTTATATGCTTTCTGAATGCCTCCAGGTAGAGGTGATCAGGTAATGGGCTTCCCTTTTCATTCTTCTTCCTGAGAAATTTCAAGATACCACTGTTGGCAGTTTTGACATAACTTAGGATTTAATTTTTGGCCTATTTCCTCTTTTGTCTGCTTGTCCCACTCCACGATCCCCGTTCAGGCCTTTTTTCTAGTTAGAAACAGTTCAGGGCTGGCCGTGGCTGTTTGGTTTTAATTGGAAACTGTGTCTTTAAATTTTGAGGAGATTTGTGCGCATGCATAGTAGAACCCTCCGAGGATGGGGCTAGGGTGCCCACTAGCTCAGGCACCCCTATAGTCTCTTGAATGGAGGTGCGCAGACAGCAAGGGACCAATGAACAGGTATCAAAAGAAAAGAATGTCCACAACTTTATCTCAGCGGTTCTGCCAGGCAACTGTGGCTGCTCCAATCCTTCCCCCGCGTGGTCTCACCCAAGATGGCGGCTCCTGGAGCAGCCAAGTGTCCCAGACTAGAAAGCAATAGATGTCTTGCTTCTGCCACAAATTCCCCCAGCTGTGAGCCTTCCAACCTTCTAAATATTCCTTTATATGTGGTTCAGATTTCTGGGACCATCCCCTGAGCCTGCCTGGTCAGGTATTCTGTGTTGTTGTTGGCAGAGCTCCTTTACTACACGCCCGCCAGATCCGCCATCTTGTTTGTTCTCCTATAAGTAACTTTTGATGTAAATATTTTCTTATATCATTGTTCCTTTAGTAGAGACAACTATTAGCATTCAGGAAATGATTTTAGTAGGGTTTTTTTTTTTTTGTTGTTGTTATATACATTTAAGGCCTTCTTTTGTTAATCATAAACCCTTTTAATCTCTGTGCCCAATCATTATTGCCCTGACTAAGTTTTCTCATGTGTATAAGTGCTCCCTGAACATGTAGGCTGAATGATTTAATATTGTGTTGTTAATTAACACTTAGATGACGCAGACAAGATAGGAAGGAATCCAGAAGGATAGACTCTCATGTCCCAAAGGAAAGGAAGTATCTGGCACCCAGATATATTCAATAAGACCATTAACATTTTTGAAAGAGCAAGGGGAGTTACTCTCAGGATGTAAGGGGCTGTGAACTGGTGGCATGTAGATTGCACTCCCATATGGAAGAGTCATTAAACTGTCTGGTAGTTATTGAACTGTCTGGTAGTGGTTACGAATCGGGCTACTAATCTCAAGGTCAGCAGTTCGAAACTACCAGCTGCTCCGCGGGAGAAAGAAGAGGCTTTCTACTCCTGCAAAGATTTATAGCCCCGGAAACCCTGTGCAGGGTCACTATGAGTCAGAACCGACTTCACGGCACATAACAACAACAATAAGGACTGTGACAATAACAAATGTATTGACAACCTAAAGGGTATAAGAATTCCAACCATATGTGGCTAAGACAGTCTTTGAGAGGGATCTCACTGTCTTCCAGATCTGTCAATAAAACATATGTTGATTCCCACCCCATCTCTATGATTGGCTGTAGCAGTTGGAGGACAAGACCTTTTGTCCGGTAACAGCATTAGAACTCAAACATTATAGGATTCTAAAGTTTCAATTTGTATTTGTTGATTTTACTTCAGGATGCTATACTAAAAGTCACCAGAAACATGCAAATGTTTATAGACTACTTTTTTTTAAATCCATAAAATATAAATAAGTCATGAAAGTAAGTACTTGAAAGTGAGAGAGATGGCTGAAAGTCAATGTTTAGATATAATATTGGATGCTATCTAGTCAATTCAGACTCATAGCACACTATACAAAAAAAGTAGAACTGTTCCCTAAAGTTTCCTAGGCTGAAATCTTTACAGGCTCAGATCTCCAGTATTTTCCCCCATAGATTCGTTGGTTGATTTGAACCATTAACCTGCCAGTTAATAGTCAAGAACTGAACTACTGCACCATCAGGGTTCGTATTCACTCACTGTATATTAAAATATATAACATACAAGTCAGTAGCTAATCTATAATAAGCTGTATATATCGCATATACACAAATACACTGAGAAGGCAGGGGCTCCAAATGATAAACACTGCCTTGCTAACCACAAGGTCAGAGGTTGAAGCCCACCAGCTGCTCTACAGAAAAAAGATAAGGCTTCCGGCTCCCACAAAGATTTAAAGCCTCAGAAACCCTATACAGGTTGTTATGAATCAGAATTGACTTGACACACTTAACAAGAAAAACAATACACATATGCACCCTTCAGTTCAAGACTTAAAAAATACTTTATATATAAGTATGTATAGATGAATTTTGACAAGATTTCATGTACCTAAAACTGATGAAAACGATCATTTATTTTTGGTATTTATATCTGTCACTTAACTTATATAATTGTATCTATATATATGGAGTGCTGGTATGGCCCTAAGGATTAGCATTTGACTACTTACCTCAAGGTCAATTTTTCAAACCAACCAGCAGCTACTCAGAAATCCTATATAGTGTCTGTCTGAGTCAAAGTTGCCTCAATGGTGTATTTAACAACAACAACGTATATACAATTTATTAATTATTTATTATTCTTAACTGTTAATTTATAAAATATTATTGAGATTGAGTATGAATGTATAGGGTATTGAGCCAAGCATATATAAATTATAAGCAAATATGTTTGTATTGTTATTAAATAAAATATATTTCTTTTAAGAAATTAGGCTTCATGCTCTCACATAACAGTATTTATGTATTAGAAATTCATTTTTATATCTAAGTAAGATCCCACTACATGCACATACTACCTTTGATTTAGTCATCCGTCTATTTGAGTCGTTCACACACACACACACACACACACACACACACACACACACACACAAAATGAAAACACTGATATGTGCACATGGATTAACTTTGAAAAGATTATGTTAAGTGAAAGAATCTAGTCACGAAAGGTCATATATAATATGATAGTTTTTATATAAACCATTCAGAAAAGGAAAATCCATAAGAAAGAAAGAACATAAATGTTTGTGAAAGAAAGGAGAGGTTGAAGACAATTGGCTAATAGATAAAAGATGGTCTGTGTTCTTCTTGAGTGATGAAATCATTTGAAATTAGAAATAGTTGGAGTGGGACAACATTGTAAATTCATATAACAAGCAATTAACCTATTTAAAGTATACAAGCACTGAATTGTACACTTGAAATTGGTTAATTGCGTGTTATAGGAATTTAACCTTAATAAAAAACGGTTAGTGTTTTATACCATTTTCACAATGAAATGATCAAATATCCTTCTTATTGCATGTAAGTATTAATTAATAAAATTTGGAATGTGTTTTAGCATCTGTCATATATATAATGTCTTGAATAGTAAAATAATATAGAGCTTGTATCAACTGTATCAGTTAGGATAACCTAGAATTTACTGCAGTAAAGTACTATACAAAACTCTTAAGAGATTTATAAGAATGATGTTTGTATCCTATTTGTCCATCTCACACTGGCTTCAATTCTGCAGCACACACTATTTATTTTAGGATCTACTCTGGCTACGTTATCATTTTATAGAGTTTCAAGTCCTGGAAAAGGGGAATCCACAGGCTGATCCTTAAATCTTCTTATTGGAAGTGATGTGTGTCTCTTTTGCCCACATTCCCCTGGTCAGGCCTGTTACCGGCCCCAAATCCTTTGCGATCCAGCTGTTTTTCAACTCATAGCAATACTATAGGACAGGCTAGAACTGTCCCAGAAGATTTTCAAGGCTGTAATCAAAGGTGAGCAGTTCAAGCATACCAGCCTCTCCTCATAATCCCTATGCAGGGTTGCTATAAGTGGGAGCCTACGCAATGGCACTAACAACAACAATATTTATAAAGCAGATGGCCACCTCTTTTTCCTGTAAGTTACCAGACCACCCCTTCCTTAATTCAAAAGGGGAGAAAAACAAATATTTTAATCAGTTATGCAATCTTTTATAACAACAGGGACTCTGGAGACTACCTAGATTTAAATTGTACATATGCTCTTTAGTAACAAAGCAGCTTGAAGCAAATTTAAAAACTTCTCTCTGCATCACATTCTTAATTTCAAAAAGTACACATAATACTAATAACAAATTTACAAAGCTGATGTGAAGATTAAACAGCAATGATTACAGCATTTATATAGGAGCCACTGTAGGATAAGCACTGGAATGCTGACTGTAAAGTTGGTGACCATCTGCTCCTGTAAACATTTATAATCTTGGAATTCCTATACAATGTCACTATGAGTCAGAATCAGACTTGATGGCTGTTTGGAATATAACATTCATAGTCTATGAAACCGATGGAATTGTATCCTAAAAAACATGTGTTGTCTTTGCTATAATAAGGTAGACTTTCTATGCCTAGAGTCAGTCCCTTTTACAATATTAAAGACATTAAAGAAGCAAGCAGAGATGGGAGAAGACAGATGTCATGCCACATGTAGATCATCACTGATGTTGTTAAGTGCTGTCAAGTTGGTTCCGACTCATAGTGACACATACAGGGTTCCCAGTGAGTAGCTGATGAGCTTGAACCTTCAATCTTGCAGTATAATGCATTATCTGGCAGAATCACACTGAATTACCATGGAGCCAAGGAATAAGGACCTTCCCCCAGAGTCAAAAGAACCAATAGCCAGAATTTTAATTTCTAGGTGTGGTACCATAGGATAAGCATTCAACCTCATGTCGGTTTGAATCGCAAGGTCAGTGGTTGACATTCACCAGACACTCCTCAGAAACCCTCTGCAAGGTCACTATGAGTCAGAACCAACTCTATGGCACTTAGCAGCAACAACAGATGGTGAGAAAATACATTTCTGTTTCTTAAAGCTATCTACGTGTGGTATTTCTTTTAATACTAGATAATCACTATAGACTTGCTTAAGAATAATAGAATTGTATTACTATTATCATATCATGAAATATTCAAATTTGGATTATAAATATTAATACTTGACTTAAACATAACAGGGTACTCTAGGACTGGAATCCTGGTGTGGTGCACTGTGTGAGAAGCACTGAACTGCTAAAGATAGCCAATCCTTTGAAAATCTATACAGGTTCTCTCTGAGTTGGAAATAACTCCACTGCACTTAACAACAAAACAATCGAGTGCTAATCTATCTTATTTTAGTGAAATTTAGCTGAGTTGTATGTCTAAATGCCTTAGTCAGTAGTAGATTGCTTGCCTAAGGCTCTCATTGTTCATGCTCTGTTCTGTTTGTAGTCTTTAATCCTTTTATTTAGTTTCATAAGAGGCACTTTGGTTAAAATGAAGAAGCATCAGCTGCTCTTAAGACACAGAAAAAAATGAGAACTCATGCCCTCCTTTTAAAGAATGAAAATAATAAAAACAAGGTGTTAAACATGGAGACAGTCAAAGTAAATGTTAAATAATTGCAATGATGACTTTTTGTAATTATATTTTCTACAGTCACATTTTCTTGCAACAATCAACTTGCCACAATTCATTTATTCCTCTCTCTTTTACAAATAAAGAAGCCCTTAAAGAAATTGTGTATTTGTCAGTTGAGGGGTCAGATCTTTTATTCTTACTGAATTCTCCAGCTCTGTATAATAAAATGTTTAGTTTCCTCAGTACAGCTACATCTATGAGAAACTTCACAGCTTACTCTCAAGCCAAATAGTGTCCACTTTTTTACTATAGCCACTGTGTTTTAAAAATAAACTAAAAACAACTGGTACAATGAATTTACTTGATATGACTCCTCTACCCACAGTCTTTGTAACTCCTGCCCAGTGATCAAGTAGAATCATGTGAATAGGGTATATAGAATTCAAAAAGGAATACTGGTTGTTTTGCCATTTCACTGGGTTTTAGATTAGCCATCTCAGAAGTAGGAACAGGGGGGCTCCAACCACCAAAAAAGAAGATCCAAGATTTGCATGTGTCCTTTGGACTCTGAGATCCCTGTGCAGGAAAGAGGTAGTGGTGGCAGAAGTTTGAGCGTCAGAGCATCAGACAGAATTGCAGGATTCTCCACCCACTGAGTGAGTAAAGTTGCCAGCACTCTTTAGGCACTTATTGACAGAACTAAATGACTGCTGAAGTCTAGTGCTTGCCTTTACCAACCTAAAAGGATATGTTGAACACTACCTATCTGGACTCCTGGTGAGGCGCTATAAGATCAGCACTGGACTGTGAACAAGGGGATTAGTTCAAACCCACCTAGTTGCTCCTCAGAAACTCTGTGTTAGGCACTATGAGTCAGAACCAACTGCAGCACTTAACAACAATAAAGTAGCCTTGTAGAGTCCTGGTATGGTACTGTAAGATAAGCACTGGACTGCTAACCAAAAAGTAGGAAATTCAAACCTACCATCTGCTCCTTTGAAAACCTATGCAAATTGCTATGAGTCAAAACCAGCACTTAACAACAAAGGAGTTTTGTTAACACTTTCAGAAGTGGGCAGTGGGGCTAAAAGAATCAGGCTGACAGAGACGGGCATGTCTGAGAAGAATCTGTTAGGACCAAAGAACTGCTGTATCATGAACATTCTCTGATCCTGCATTGTAACCTGTTAACTTCTCTAAAAAAAAAAATCCATAATCATGAGTGTGGCCTCTGAGTTATGTTGGCCAGTGCAGTTAATTACTGAACCCAGTGGAGAATTAGAAAGTGTTGTGAGAGGAATATTTGGCACCAGAGTTGATAAAGGAAGACACAAGGTTGAAGGATTTATGACTGGAGCATCACAGAAATTGGCCCTGGGCTGATGCTGATACTAATTTTCCCCCTTTCCTCTTATAAAATCAGCATGCAAGTTACAGACCCAAAACACTTTGCCATCAATATGATTCCAACTCATCATTTCTATAACCAAGTTCATATTTTGTTAATATAACTGATCCTTCCCCTTTGTTTCCAACTTTCCCATTTCAAATACCAATAATTATCAATACATCTTGATTGTATTTTTGATCAGTTTCATGACTGAAGAAGTTGATAGAATTCTTCAAAATTGGCTTTAGTGGTTGGTGTGTAAATTTGAATAGTAGTTATATTAGCAGGTCTTCCTTATAAACATATGGATATTACCCTATCATAAATAGCTTTGAACTTCAAAATATATCTTGAAATGCTGTGATTTACTATCAATGTGATGCCATTCCTCTTCAGTTTGTCATTCCTGGCATAGTAAATCACATGATTGTTTGATTCAAAATGGCTATCAATCCTTATGTGTTCCATTTCATTTTTGATGATTTTCCATTTTCCTAGATTCATCCTTTGTACATTCTATATTCTGATTATTAATGGATGTTTGCAGCTGTGTCTTCTCATTTTGAGTTGTGCCCCATCAGCAAAAGAAAGTCCCAAATGCTTCCACATTATTGATTTTTACTTTGAGGAGGTAGGTCTTTCCTAGTCATATTTTTAGTACCTTCCAACCTGAGGGACACATCTCCCAGCACTGTAACAGACAATGCGCTGTTGCTATTAATAAAGTTTTCAGTAGCTTTCCTTTTTCCTAGTGTGTCTTAATACAGGAGCTCTGCTGAAAGCTATTCACCATGAATGATCCTGCAGGTATTCAAAATATTGGTGGTAAAATTTGGCGCATCGCAGCATTACACAAGCCACAATAGTGCAGCAAGTTGATAAATAAGTGGTGGATTTTGTCCATAGAATTCCTCAACATTGTAACTCATAGCTTGATATTTTTGTTCACTTCTTTCAGCTTGAGAAATGTCAAATATATATTTCCCTTTTTGTTTTCTAATTTCAAGTCTCTGCATATTCCATTATAATATTTTACTTTATCTACTTCAACCCCTTTCAAATATTCTGTTCTTCCTTTAGCTATTCTGCATTAGCTATTCTGCTCAGATACTGATACTGAGCGAATTTCAGTATCTTTTGAAACTAATTTTGTTTTTCCCCTTTCTTTCCTGGTCCTTCTTTCTTGTTTGCTTGGAACTCCCACTAATACCTGTCCAAAATAGATGACCTTACTGGTAATGGAAATACAGTGGTATAACTATCAGCATCATAGCAACACACAAGCCACCACAATAAGACAAACTGATAGATGAGTTGTTGATATATAATAAAGAATAAAATAAATGTAGTAAAACTAGCTAGCCTAATTAAATTAAATGAGCTGTAATTCAGTAGATGCTATGCTTTTAATTAATTTACATTAGGACAAATATCAGCTTGAATTTTTGCTTTAGTATCAAGAGAATAAGACATGGACTGTGTAGTTTGCATATTTAGCATTTTTATTTTTTTAATGGCTTCCTATTATATCCATTGAGGGAGGGAATATGTACATAAAGTAGACTAGAATTATACTGAGAATGTGATCCATTTATTTTTTCTATTTGAGTAAGAAGACATGCAACTTTTTTGCTTCTTAATTTTGTATATGGATGTCTTAGATGAAAAATTCAACTTCTGTGGAATCTTAAACCAAGGTATTCAGCATAGTAGCATTAGAATTTAAGAGTAGACTTGCTAGGAGAATTGATTGCCAAGTAAGAAAAACAGAAAAGTATCAGATACAAGATTAGTTATATAATCAAAAATATAATTTGAAAATCATAAAGTATGCTCAGTAAGCACAGTCTATATTGATACGATGCTTTAAAGTATGGGGATGACAATTATATATTAGTTAAAACTGTCAGTAATTCCTGGTTCCAGTGAAAGTATTAGAGAGACAATGACTATAGTAAGTTGCCTTTTAAATTTTTCATCAGATCAAATCAGGGTGTTTTGTCAAGCTACACTGCATTTTTGGCTCAGGATAAAGAATTTTAAAGTTCATGCTGGTATTTTAGATACAGTTCTTAGCCATAGATAAGATCAAGTATAATGGAAGCCAATAATATATTTGGTTAATTTTCAGTAGCTATAGACTCTGGACCTCTAGAGAGAATATTTTTAACTGTGATGAAATAGAAATAATTGGTTTTCAAGGAGTACTTTTTTATATACATGAAACAGTTGGGTAACACGTATAAATAATATATTAAGGAATGTAAAGTTAAACTAATTAGGACATTATTTATTACATCTTTTAATCACTGGTTATGTATCTTACCTAAATTTACGTTATCCCATGAATTTGTGTTATTTGGATTCTGGACAGTCTTAGACTCATCCTCTAATGTTATTTATCTTTTCTTAGCTTTCATTTTTACATTTTAAATCTAGTCTTTGTAAATTTCCTTAATTTAAATGTTTACTTTAACGGTCTGCTTTGATTTCTAAGAACTCTTTTTGAGTTGCCAGGCTCCTTGTGTGGCACTGTAGTTTAATGCCATGGACTTCAAAGTTGGTTTGAGTGGCAAGATCTGCAGTTCAGGCTCACAAACCACTCCTCGGAAGCCCTGTACAGGGTTGCTATAGTTCAGAATTGACTCGATGGCACTTAACAGCATTCATATGTTGGAATCCTGGTGTGGCACTGTAGGATAAGCACTAGCCTGTTAACCACAAGGTTGGTGGTTCAAACCCAACAGCTGCTTCTTCAAAACCCTACACAGGGCTGCTATGAGTCTGAACTGACTTGATGATACTTAACAACAAATTAATATTGGAGTCCTGGTGTGGTTCTGTAGGATAAACACTGGGCTGCTAATCACAAGGTCAATGGTTCCAACCCACCATTCACTCCTCAATACCCCCATTTAGGGTCACTGTGAGATGGAACCCACTCAAAGGCACTTAACAACAATATTCATGTTAGGAAGTACAGTGGACTGCAAACCACATAGTTGGCTGTTTGAGTCCACCAGCTGGTTGCTCAAGCCTATTAGTAGATAGTTCAATCCCACCAGCTGCTCTTGCAGAAAAAGATGACGCATTCTGTTCCCACAAAGATTTACAGCTTGCTGCTGTAGGATCAGCACTGGACTGCAAACCACAAGGTAGACAGTTCAAGTCCACCAGCTTCTCCTCAAAAAACCTATTAAGAATTGCTACAAGTCAGAACCCAACTTGGTGGCAAATAACAACAACAAATGCAAGACAATAGCCTAGTTTTTGCAGGAAATTAAAAATAATAAGAACATATTTTATTATGATAAAAATTGATTCTTAATTATCATAAAAATCAAAAGTAATAAAGTATACCAGAAAATAAAAAAGTGTTCCATAGCATTTATTTAGGAATTCAGTGAAGTGGGCGGGGGGAAGCTTAAGATGTTTCAGAATTAAAAAGAGGCTCAACTCACTGCCCTTCAGTCCATTCTGATTCATAAAGGTTCTATCTAGGGTTTCCTAGGGTCCTAGTGTGGCACTGTGGGTTAATGCACCAGACTACAAAGCCATTTGAACTACAAGGTTGGCGGTTCAAGCTCACCACCAGCTGCTCATTGGAAACCCTATACAGGGTCACTATGGGTCAGAAATGACTCAATGGCACTTCACAACAACAGCAAAACCCTTACAGGAGCAGAAATGCAAAAGACTTTTACTAGAAATCTTCAATAATGATAACTACCACTAATAGTTATAGTCTTCACTGTAGAATTATATAAAATCTAGTATTCACTTTTTCTACTGACATTGTTGTTGTTAAGTGCCATTGAGTTGCTTCTGACTCATAGTGACACTATTCATAACAGCATAAAACACTGCCTAGTCCTGTGCCATTCTCATAATTGTTGAGCTTTAATTTTTGCAGCTACCACTAAGCCAATCCATCTTGTTGTTTTTCCTCTTTTTTACTGTACCTCCACTTTACCTAGCATGATGTCCTTCCCCAGGGATTGGTTCCTCCTGATAACCTGTCGGAATGAGAGATGAAGTCTCACCATCTTAACTTCTAAGGAGCATTCTGGCTATACTTCATTCAAAACACGTTTGCTTGTTCTTCTGGCAGCCAGTGGCACTATCAATATTCTTCTCCAACATCGTAAATCTAATGCATCAATCTTATTGTCTTTCTTATTCATTGTCTACTTTCACAGTCACGCAAAGTAACTGAAAATATCATATCTTGAGTCAGGTGTGCCTTAGTCCTCAAACTGCTCTCTTTGCTATTAAACATTTGAAAAGGTCTTCTGCAGCAGATCTGCCTAATGCAATACTTAACCTTTCTTGACTACTGCTTCCATTAGTGTTGATGGTGGATCCGATCAAAATGAAGTCTTTGACAACTTCATCCTTTTCTCCAATTATCATAATGTTATTTATTGGTCCAGTTGTAAGGAGTTTTGGTTTCTTTACACTGAGGTGCAATTCATACTGAAGTCTGTAGTCTTTGATCTTCATCAGTAAGCACCTTAAACCCTCTTCACTTTAAGCAAAGTTGTGTCATCTGTATATCACAGGTTGCTAATGAGTTTTCTTCTAATCCTGATGCCACATTCTTCTTCATATAATCCAATTTCTCTGATCATTTG
The DNA here is from genome assembly GCF_000296735.1 of Chrysochloris asiatica. Taxonomy (NCBI): domain Eukaryota; kingdom Metazoa; phylum Chordata; class Mammalia; order Afrosoricida; family Chrysochloridae; genus Chrysochloris; species Chrysochloris asiatica. Next base: position 32,242,762 of record NW_006408527.1, on the reverse strand, counting down.
CTCAGCATATAGAATGAATAAATATTGTGAAAGAATACAGTCCTGGAACACACATTCCTTGATTTAAAACCATTCATTATCCCCTTATTCTGTATGAATGACTGCCTCTTGGTCTCTGTTATGCATGACCTCAATAAAATGTTTTGTCATACCAGTTTTTACAATGTTATCCATAGCTTGTTATATTCCACACAGTCTATATAGTTTGCATAGTTAATAAAGCACAAGTAAGCATTTTTCTGGTATTCCCTGTTTTCAGCGAAGATCCATTTGAATTTACCAGAGATATCCCAATTTCATGTCCTCTTCTGAATCCAGATTGAATTTCTGGCAGTTCACAGACACCATGCTGTTGTAGTTGTTTGAATTATCATCAGCAAAATTTTACTTACATGTGATATTAATGATATTGTTTGACCATTTCTTCATCCTGTTCTTTGGAATGGGCACAAATATGGCTCTCTTCCTGTTGGCTAGCCAGGCAGTTGTCTAAGATTTCTTGGCATAGGTTTTTGAGCACCTACAGATCTGTATTGGAAGAAGTGCAGCTAGAGTGCCCCTTGGAGGCCAGGTGGCCAAACTTCATCTCTCATACTTCACACATATTGTCTGGAGGGACCAGTCACTGGATAAGGAGATCATGTTTGGTAAGGTGGAGGGAGAGAAAAAGAGGAAGACTCCACACAAGACTGATTTTTAAAATGGCAGCATCAATGGGCTCAAGCGTGGCAACAATTGTGAGGTTGGACCAAGAATGGGCAGTGTTTCGTTCTATTGTGCATAAGGTCTCTATGAGTCAGTACTGACTTGATGGCACCTAACAACAACAACAAGTGCTGCAGCTGTTTGTTGAAAGATTTCAATTTGCATATGGTCAGTTCTTGCACCCATTTTCTTCACCAATACCTTCAGTGCAGCTTGAACTTCTTCCCTCAGTATCATTGGTTCTTGATCAGATGCTACCTCTTGAAATGGTTGAACATTGGTCATTTCTCTTTGGTAAGTGACACACTGTAGATGCTCTATCTTCTTCTCATACATTCTGTATCATTCAATATTTTACCCACAGAATCCTTCAATATTGCAAGTTGCAGTATGCATATTTTCTACAGTTACTTGAACTTGAGAAATGCTGAGTGTGGTCTTCACTTTTGGTTTTCTAACTCTAGGTCTTTGCAGATTTCATTAAAATACTTGACTTTGTCTTCTGTGTCTGCCTTTTAAATTTTCTGTTCAGCTCTTTGACTTCCTCATTTCTTCTAGTAACTTTAGTATCTCTATGAAACCAAATGACCACCACTCATTTGTCAGTTTGTCGTACTGTAGTAGATTGTGAGTTTCTGTGATTCTGAAAGCTATGCCACTGGTATTTTAAATACCAGCAGGGGCACCCATGGTGGACAGGTTTCAGAGGAGCTTCCAGACAAAGACAGACTAGGAAGAAAGAGTGATGAACTACTTCTGAATCTTTAGTCACTGAAAACCTTATGAATAACAGAGAAACACTGTCAGATATAGTGCCAGAAAATGAGCCCCTCAGGTTGGAAAGGCACTCAAAATGCGACTGGGGAAGGGCTGCCTCCTCAAAGTAGAGTTGACTGTGATAATGTGAATGGAATAAAACTTGTGGAAGAAAAGCCTGTGGGACCAATATTTCCTGATGGGGCACAACTCAAGACAAAGAGAAACAGCGGTAAACATCCATTGAAAATCGGACCATGCAATGTAAGAAGTATGAATGTGGGAAAATTGGAAGTTGTCAAAATGAAATGGAACACATAAACATCGATATCTTAGGCATTAGTGAGCTGAAATGGACTGGTATTGGCCATTTTGAATCTGATAACCACACTATGCAGGGAATGACAAATTAAAGAGGAATGGTGTTGCATTCATCGTCAAAAAGAACATATCCAGATAGGTCATGAGGTACAATGCTGTATGTGATAGGATAATATCCATGTGCCTACAGGGAAACCCAGTTAATACCAGTAGTGTTCAAACCACTAAAGCCAGTGAGGATGAAATAGAAAAATTCTACCAACTTCTACAATCTAAAATGGATCATACATGAATCAAGATGTATTGCTCAATCCTGGTGATTGAAATACATAGGTTGGGAGCAAAAAGGAAGGGTCAGTAGTTGGAAAATATGGCCTTGGTGATAGAAATGGTGTTGGAGAATGCATGATAGAATTCTGCAAAACCAATTATTCGTCCATTTCAAATACCTTCTTTAGACAGCATACAAGATGACTATACATATGGACCTCAACAGATGGAATACACAGAAATCAAATTGACTACATTTGTGGAAAGAGAAGATGGAAACGCTCCATATCATCAATGAAAACAAGGTCAGGGGCAGAATGTGGAACAGACCATCAATTACTCATCTGCAAATTCAAACTGAAGCTGAAGAAAATGAAACCAGGTCCATGAGAGCCAAAATATGACCTTGAATCTATCCCACCTGAATTTAGAGATCATCTGGATAACAGATTTGATACATTAAACACTAAAGACCGAAGACCAGAAGAGTTGTGGGATGACATCAAGAACATCATACA
>NW_006408527.1:32238856-32240092 GCF_000296735.1 Chrysochloris asiatica | reverse complement strand
CCCTTTTAGGTATTCCAATCAGTTATAAACTGAAGAAGGGCTTACAAGTTTTCTCTAATCATGTTTCCCAACACTCCTTTTTATTCCACTCAAGTGTCTATTTTACAATAGTAGGCAAGGGAAACTAATATTCATAAGACAGTCAAGCATTTTACTATTATGCCATCTCTTCAAACTATGCCTAGATCCCTGTATCCCAGAGCCCTGTTGTTCCAAGGTTGAGATTGCATCACTATTTACCTCAGTCCCACTAGGTCATGCAAACCTGTCTCAGTGTTCCCCTATCTATCTTGTTCTTCTGCCTCCTTCCCCCTTCTTGTATTGCCCTCCCCATCACCCAAAATAAACCCCCCACCCCAACCCCATTGTGGTTACCTTATATTCCATTAGTTCTACCCTCCATTTAAGATAATCTATTTTATCCAGTAATCTACCTGACCTTCCCAACACCTGGATCTCTGTGTTTACCTTTTTTCACATTGTAATTGTTTTGATCATAGACTGACCTCTCAGATCCTTTGTTTTTATAATTTTATTCTGTTCTTGACTCTTTCATCTGTCGACTGAGTTCAGGTTGATGCTGCCATGTACATCATTCTGTAGTTGTTATGTGTTCTTGTTGGTTCTCAGTCCACAGAACTTCCTTTAGGATGTTTCTCATAGCAGGGTTGGCTTTGGCAAAATCCCTTAGCTTCTGCTTATCCTGGAATGGTTTTTTTACACCTTCATATTTGATTGACAGCTTTGCTGAGTAGAGGATTCTTGGGTGGCAGTTTTTTTCTTTCAGGGTTTTATATATGTCACTCCATTGCCTTCTTGCCTGCATGGTTTCCGTTGAGAAATCCGAGCTTAATCTGATTTGCTTGTCTTTGTATGTTATATTTCTCTTTTCTCTAGCTGCCTTCAAGAGGCTTGATTATTATATGTCTTGGTGATTGTCTTTTATGGTCTATCCATCCTGGAGTTCGTTGAGCTTCTTGAATGCTTATCTTTTCGCTTTTCATGATGTTAGGAAAATTTTCGTCCAGAAGCTCTTCAACTATTTCCTCTGTGGGCTTGTGTGATTGTGCCTGTTCTGGAATGCCAATAATTCTTACGTTATTCCTCTTCATGTTATCCAACATGAATCTTAGGCCTTCTTCTGATTTTTTTATCCTTTTTTGTATTTGTTCTTCTATCTTAGTAGTGTTGAGAGATTTATCTTCTAGCTCACTTGTTCTAGTTTCTATCTCTTCA
>NW_006408527.1:32215568-32233910 GCF_000296735.1 Chrysochloris asiatica | reverse complement strand
AGAAGACAAGAAAGAAGGAAAAGGTCAAATTGGATGTAGAAGAGACTCTGAAACTTGCTTTCCATCATAGGGATGCTAAAGCAAATGGAAGAAATGAGGAGGTCCAAGAGCTGAACAGAAAATTTCAAAGATCATCTTGAGAAGATAAATCCAAATATTACAACAAAATGTGCAAAAATCTGGAATCAGAACACCAAAAAGGAAGAACACACTCAGCATTTCTCAAGCTGGAGGAACTGAAGAAAAATTAAAAGCCTCGGCTTTTATTATTGAAAGATCCTCTGGGCAAATTATTGAATGATACAGAAAGCATCAAGAGAAGATGGAAGGAATACACAGAATCACTGTACCAAAAGGAAATGGTTAATGTTCAACCGTTTTAAGATGTACCATATGATCAAGAGCCAATAATACTGAGGAAGAAGTCCAAAGTGCATTGAAGGAACTGGCAAAGATCAAAACACCAGAAATTGATGGAATAAAAATTGAAATCTTTCAGGAAAGTGAGGTGGCACAGGAGGCACACACTCCTCTCTGCCAAGAAATGTGGAAAAAAACTTTCTGGCCAACTGATTGGAAGATGTCTGTATTCATACCCATTCCAAAAAGAGGTGACCCAGTGGAATGCGGAAATCATCAATCTCTTTGATATCCCATGCGAGTAAATTTTGTTAAAGGTAATACAGAAACAGCTACAATCATACATAGAGAATTTCCAGAGGTTCAAGCTGGATTCAGAAGATGCCATGGAACGAGGGTTATCATTGTTGATGTCCGATGGATCTTGGCTGAAAGCAGAGAATATCAGAAAGATGTTTACCTGGACAAGCTATGGACAACATTGTGAAGTATGAGTATTCTGGAGAACTTAATTGTGCTCATGGGAATCTGTACCTGGACTAAGAGGCAGTTGTTTGAAACGAACATGGAGACACTGAACGTTTTAAAATTAAGAAAGTTGTGCGATGAGGTTGTATTCTTTCACCATGCTTATTCAAATCATCCAAAAAGCTGGGTTATATGAAGAAAAATGTGGCTTCAGGACTGAAGGCTCATTAACAACTTGTGATATGCAGACGATACAACCTTGCTTGCTGAAAGTGAAGACTTAAAACATTTACTGATGAAGATCAAAGAGCACACCCTTCAGTATGGATTACATCTCAATGTAAAGAAAACAAAAATCCTCACCACTGGACCAATAAACAACATTCTTATTAACGGAGAAAAGATTGAAGTTGTGAAGGACTTCATTCTTCTTGGATCAACTATCAACACTCACAGAAGCAGCAATCAAGAAATCAAACGACGTATTGCATTGGGCAAATCTGCTGCACAAGACCTTTTTTTTTTAAAGTATTAAAGACCAAAGATGTCAGCTTGAGGACTAAGGTTCGCCTGACCCAAACCATGGTATTTTCAATAACCTCATAATGCAAGCAATAGCTAGATGGTGAATAAGGAAGACTGTAGAAGAATTGATGCCTTTGAGTTATGGCATCATAACTCAATATTGAAAGTGCCATGAAGAACCAACAACAACAAAAACATGCTAGTCTTCTTTACTTTTGTTGTTTTTTAGTGCTGTTGAGTCCATTTTGATTCATAGCTACACTGTATGAGGTTTCTGAGGAGCAGCTAATGTGTTTGAACTGCTGACCTTATGATTTGAAGTACAGTGCTACTCCTACAATGCCATACCGAAGTCCAGTCTTCTTGTAGGCATATGGATTTTGTCTTGTCATGACAGCATTGTACTTAAATATGGACCTTGAAATGTTATTTTTGATGATGGCTGTAACCTTATTTACCTCATTTCTCTTGAATTTGCTTTTCTGGGCATAGTAAAACATATGATTGTCCGATTCAAAATGACCAGCACCAGTCCATTTCAGCTCACTAATGCGAAAGATATCAATCATTATGCATTCCACTTAAATTTTGAGAACTTTCAGTTTTCCTAGATTCATACTTTGTACATTACATATTCTGATTATTAATGAATATTTGCAGCTGTTTCTCATCATTTTGGATTGTGGCCCATCAGCAAATGAACACCTAAAAACTTTACTCCATTCACATCATCACAATCAACCTCCATTCACATCATCAGAATCAACTCTACTTTTGGAGGGAGCACTTCTGTTGTATTTTGAGGGACTTCCAACCTCAGAGGTCTTCTACAAGCACAATATCTAACAATATTTTGGTGTTACAATGTTTTCATTTTCTTTCACTATATCTGACATTGTTTCACTGCAATTCACAGGTTTTTCAGCGTGTAAATATTCAGAACTAGTTCATCTCTCCTTCTTAGTCTGGAAGCTCAGCTGAAACCTGTCCACCATGGATGATCCTGCTGGTATTTAAAATACTGGTGGCATAGCTTCTGTCATCACAGAAACAAGTCAGCACAGTACAACAAACTGACAGATAAGTGGTGGTTTCTATTAATAGATAATCTAAATTTAAATGTAGCTATGTAAGAAAGGAGCTCTGGTAGTGTAACGGTTTCGAATCGGACTGTGAACCTTAAGGTCGTCAGTTCGAAACTACCAGGGGTTCCGCGGGAGAAAGATGAGGCAGTCTGCTCCCATAAAGATTTACAGCCCCGGAAACCCTGTGTAGAGTCGCTGTGAGTTGGAACCGACTCCATGGCACATAACAACAACAACATGTAAGAAAAGTTATTTAAACAGGCTTAAGTATTTTGTGTAAAAGTTTACAATGACTATACAAAGCTTGCCAAAATTGTTTTACAATTTTGTAAATTGTGCTACATGTCAACATGCTTCTGTAAGACAGATTGTTTTACTAAGCATGTGACTAAAACAAAACATAGATTGACTACAGGTACACAACTTTCTTTCACAATGGTGTTGCCAACCAGAAAGATATAAGTGGTGTTGCCAACCAGAAAGATATAAGCCTATTTGACAGAATAAAAATCAAAATATCATCATACACAGTATTTGTCCAATGTGTTTAATATAATTACTTTAGCTCTTCAATAGTTACTTTTGCAGATTGCACACAACAAAATTCATCAACAGTAATCGTGATTGATTATTTTATCTATACAAATGTAGGTCAAAAAGTGTTGCTACTAAGGTTCCAGTTCATACGTGTTGTTGTTGTTTTTGTACAGTAAAGTCTGTTCTAATTCTTAGTGACCCTGTATAGGGTTTCCGAGGAGCGGCTGGGGGATTTGAACCACTGACCTTACAGTTCAAACTGACCTTGCAATCTAGGGCTTATTCTATAGCGCCACACTAAGGCTCCAGTTCATATGTGAAAGAGTTTAAACATTTCTCTGTAATCATTGGATGGCTGTAGACAAGTTCTCTCATTAATACACTTACTTGTCTTAGTCTCATTGTTGTTGTGAAGTGCTGTGAAGTCTGTTCCAATTCATGGCTCATAATGATCTGATATATATAGCTTTTCTGATGTTTACACTTTTGTAAGAGACAATTACAGAATGGCTGCTGGAATCAAACTGCCAAAATTGTGGTTTTCAGTCCAGTGTTTATTTTACAGAACCATGTGCTCCCCTTAATCTCATATGGTGTTTTTATTAAATGCTGTAGAGTTGTTTCCGACTCATAGTGACTCTGTCTAGAGTTTCCACGGACCAACTGGTGGATTTCAAACATCAATCTTGAAACTAGCAGTTCAGTGTTTATCCTACAGCACCACTCTAGGACTTATAGTCTCATTGTTGTGAAATGCTGTTGAGTCTGTTCCATTTAGAGCAACCCTACATAGAGTTTCCAAAGAGAAGCTGGTAGGTTTAAACCATTGACCTTGTGGATTGTAGTCCAATGATGATCCTACTGTGCCACATCGTTGTTAAGTGCCATAGAGTCAACTCTCATTCACAGAACCTGTATACGGTTTTCAAGAAACAGCTGGTGAGTTTGAACCACCGACCTTGCAGTTCAAACTGACCTTGTGATCTAGTGCATTATCCCACAGCGTCACACCAGAATTCCTACAGCACCACATTTTTGTTATGGTTGTTGTTAAGTGCCGGCGAATCGGGTTCTGACCCACAGTGGCCCTGTATTAGGGTTTCCAAGGAGAGGCTGGTGACCTTGAACCGCCGACCTTGCAGTTCAAACGGCTCTGCAGTCTGGCGCATTAACCCACAGAGCCACACCAGGACTCCATTAGGGAGTCTTAAAAAATGATAATAATAATAATAATAATAATAATAATAATGCTCAATCAAAACATTGTCTTGGAAGGTATCTACTGGCCAGTTAAATTCAAAGTACAGTGGTCAGGCCAGAAAGTTAAAAACTTTTTTTGTGATTCCGATGACTCCATAAAATAAGTACTGGATTGTGAACCACAAAGTTAGTAGTTCGAGCCACTAGCCATTCAGTAGGAGCCATTCTGCCCCAGAGAGGTTTAAAAGCCTCAGAATCTCTATACGGGGTCACTATGAGTTACAAAAGACTCAAGGGTACCTTAAACAACAACAAGGGGTAATCTTAATAGACTTTCTATAAGCACACAAGAAACTCTGAGGCCTTAATGGCATGAAGTATTTTTCAAAAAAAAAAAAGAAATGCAGTGGTGAGAAAAAAAGTCAAGAAAATTTTGCTCGGAATTTTATTTTTTTTCCATCTCAACAATGTACCTACTCATTATTTGAAGGAACCATTATTTGAAGGTGTGTCCTAAGAGAATTTCATTGGAAATCCTTACCCCATTCATTTTACTCCTGACATTTTCCTTGAAGACTTCTTTTTATTCTCAAAACTCAAATAATATTTAATATGAACTGGGTTTGAGTCCCCCAAGAATGCTGCTAAACTGCTGTTCTGACATGATGTGAATTGTAGAGTAAGATAAGCACTGGGCTGCTAACCACAACGTCAGTTGTTCAAACCCACCAGTTTCTCCAAGGAAACCCAACGCTATGAGTCAGGATAGACCTTCAGCACTTAACAATAATAATAAAATTCTTCAATGAGGTACTGGTGTGTCGTTCTAGGGTAACCACTGGGTTGCTAATTGACTGGGCAGTAGTTTCAACTCACCAGCCACTCCTTGGAAATGCTATGGGAGGTGGGGGAGTCTCTATAAGTAAGAACTACTTGATGGCACTTATCAAAAGCAATTCTTCAGAAGTGTGTTGACCTAGGTGAAGGCTATCTCGAGAAACAATAACTTCATGTTTTGTTAAAATTTTAAATAAAGATTTCTATGGTTTTTTTGACTTATGCATATATGCATACCTTCTATGAATAATGTATAAAATATTTATATTTATATTTTCCCATATTTGTTCTCATTATATTTACTGTCATATGATTTTATGTCTCTTGCATCTAATAAAAATGAGATTTGCATTTTATGTTTTTGTTTTTGTAAGTCATGGTCTAGTTCTTTCTTACTATATATTTTACAAAAGTTAATTTTCCACAATGAATTGGCAGGGTAGATTAGTTCTTCACCACAAATAGTTTGAGAAATACTCACAATATTTTCTCGTGGTGGTTAGTTGACATTGGATCTGCACCAAATCATAGTGATCCCAGGCATTACAGAATAAAATGCACCCTGCTTTGTGTCTTTTTAATGATCTTCAGTATGTTAAAGTCCATTGTTTTGTCTACTTTGTATTCTGAGTGTCTTCCAATGGAGGGGGTTCGTCTTCTAGCACCTTATCTGACAATACTGGACTGTGATCCATTGGGTTTTCATGGGATAATTTTCTGAAGTAGATCACTAGGCCTTTATTCTTGCTGTTGTTAGGTGTCATTGAATCAGTTCCAACTCATGGCTACCATATGCAACAACAGAACAAAATACTGTCTAGCCCTGCAACATCCTCACATTTCCTGTTAGACTTGAACCCATTGCTGCTACCAGTGTGCCAATTCATCTTTTTCTCTGACCTGCCATTTTATCAAATATGTTATCTTTCTCCAGGGACTGGTCCCTCCTGGTAATGTCTGAAGTATGAGAGACAAAGTTTTGCCATCCTGGCTTCTGAGGAGCATTCTGGCGGTACTTCTTTCAACACAGATATGTTTGTTCTTCTAGCAGTCCATGGTACTTTTAATATCCTTATCCAACACCATGATTTCAATGCATCAATTTTTTCAGGGCTTTCTTATTCATGGTCCAACTTTCACATGCATATGAAGCTACTGAAAATTCCATGACTGGTAAGGCACACCTAAGTCCTCAAACCGACGTCTTTGGTTCTGAACACTTTAAAGATGTCTTGTGAAACAGATGTGCCTAATACAATATGTCGTTGGATTTCTTGACTGCTTCTTCTATGGGTGTTCATAGTGAATTCAAGCAAAATGAAGCCTTTCTTCCTAGTATGTCTTAAACTTGAACTTACACTGAAATCTCTCCACCAGGGTGAGCCTGGTGGTATTTTCCTACATCAAAACAACACATAAACCACAACAGTTTATCAAACTGACAAAGTTGTGAACTCATAGTATTTAAGGAATGAAATTGAAAATTTAATAATTGTTAGGGACTTGGAGGTATATGAAAGGGGTAGAATGCTAGTGGCTGGTGTAGTAATCAGACCGTGGGAAAGCGGGAAAAGCCAAATATGGAAGCTCAAGTTTCAGGTTGCATATTAATAAGGAGACAATTAAATTTGTTGTAAATGTAAGATGAGGTACAAGTTTGGTAAGGGAATGGAAAGAAAACAAGTAGGTTTATAACTTAAACAAAACTTCTAATTCTGTTATTGGGTGCTGTTGAGTTAATACCAAATCAAAGTGACCCCATATGAGAAAGTTTCCCTGTAGGGCTTGCCAGGCTTAATATTTTTAAAAGCAGTTTGTCAGGTCTTTTTCTGGTGGTGACACTAGATGGATTTGAACCACCAAAACTTCGATTATCAGGCATGATGCTTAACCATTGTACTGCCAAGGTTCATTAAAAAAAGAACAGATCTGTCCTATATTTACATTTTAGCCAAATGTTCAAAGGGCACCTTGAAAAATCCTAGCATAGTGTCCTTAATTGAATTTGGCTGACACACAGTTAAACAAATGTCACTTAGACTTAGGTACCCCACAGACTTTAATAAATTCTTCTTTCTATTTGTCTACCAACAGTTCATGCATACTTTTCAGGATTTGACATCAAGACAGAATTGAATAGCAAGCATCACAATGCATTTGGATTCATTAATATACTACAACAACAAATACTTTGGAATCATCATTTCTTCATGAAAACAGATTTGTACGATGTGCACATTGCTCTTACATATAATTTGGTATACATACATTAAACTCCAGCAGTAGAGAAGCTTTGTCTCCAGTTGCGACACTTGATGTATTCTATGTATTTCAAGTTATCTTTGTTTCTCAAATGTATTTGACTCAGTGACATACTCAACAAATTACCATGCAAGTATACTTCATTATTCTCACATTTATGGAGGTTTCACAAGGCTCTTTCTGTCTGAGGCTAATTAAAGCATATACTATCTCTTTATTCATTTATTAAAATATTATGACAGCTTTTTATTATCACTATATCATTGTTAAGATATTTATCTTATTGTTAACGTGACTATTTTATGTGACTTTGTTTTCCAGATAGTACTAAATAGCTCTTGAGGGAATGGTTCATGCCTATGTTTATTTATTGTTATTACCTCCCCAATACTCTGGACAAGATTGAGGCTAAATATTTATTATACAAATATATAAATTATGAATTTTATTAAACATACAGTCTGGTGTTCAGAACGATATGCTTATTAATTAGCTAATTCTATTTGCTTGGTTTTTTTTTATCCATCTCTCTAGGAATCTTAAAATGGAGGACCGGAAGCAATGATTGTTGTTACTGTTAGTCATTTCTACTCACAGGTATTGTTATTAAAGAGAAATTCATTTTCTTCTTATGCAAAGATGAGATAACTAATGCAGTCTTAACAGAATATCCACTTCCTGTTGCCCCTTTTTTCCTTTAAATTTCCAAAGTGATTTGAAACCTGGTCTGGAAACTTACTTTAATTAAGAAACATTTTCTGACTAACTTGACAGCAACAAACCTTTCAATATCCTCCATATCTAAAATAACTTTGTATTAAAGTTATATTCTGGTTAGTATGTATTTGTTAATCTAGTGACTCCTGCTTTTCAGAAAATGATGCAGTTATGAAACATTTTAGGGAACAGTGTAGTTTAGTAGCAACAATTACTTTTCTCCCAACAGAACAGACACAAAGCATTATTTGGTATAAAATATTATGAATAATTTTGTATAACACCCATTTTTTTAAATTTATGCATACAAAATTATATGTAAAAGCAAATTATGGTTTCTGAAAGCAGGAAGTGTACTACATTTTTGGATCATGAAGTTTGAGAACTGTTTATTTACTCATAAACATTCAATGACCACCAGCTTGGAACTAGACTTTGATTATGTACACTAGTATTACGAAAAAGATATAATCAGTCTCAAGGAGGTTAAAGATAGTAAATCAAACAGAATATATGCAATAAAGACTTAATAAACTTTTAAACAAATTATTGGATAAATTCTGTTATAAAATATATTATAATCATATTGGAAAAGGATTGCTTAATGTTTAGAATTTTTAAAAACAGCTTATTGTTGTTGTTAAGTGCCATCGAGTCAGTTCCAACCCATAGCGACCCTGAATAGCGTTTCCAAGGCTGTAAATCTTTACGGAAGCAGAATGCCTCATCTTTCTCCCGCGGAACAGCTGGTAGTTTCGAACTGTTGGCCTTGGGGTTCGCAGCCCAATTCATAACCACTACGCTACCAGAGCTCCTTAAAAACAGCTTAGAAACTTATATAAGAATAAGCATAAGGGGAAAATTGATAGTGTCTTAATTATCTAATATTGCTATAACAGGAAAACCACAAGTGGATGACTTTCACAACCAGACATTTATTCTTTCATAGTTTAGGAAGCTAGAAGTCCAAATTCACAGTGCTGGCTCTTGGGGGAAGTTTTCTCCCTTTTGGCCCTGGGGAAAGGTTCTTGTTTCCTTTCAGCTTCTGTAGGTCTAGTATTGATACCTTCATTAATCATGCTTCCCTGGATCTAGGAGTTTCACAGTGCAGGGATGCCAGGTCCAAAGGACACATACTACTTCTGACACTTCTATCTTCATAGTAATAGGTCCCTCTTTCTACTGACTTTTCTATCCTTTTATGTTTGTAAGATTAAAAATTTTGTAGGCTATACACATAGAAACCTCTCTTATATTAGATTAGGGTGACGATGCAATTAAGAGAGGTATGTTGTTGTTATTAAGTGCCATCGAGTTGGTCCTGGCTCAGAGAAACTCTATTTAGGGTTTCGGATGAGCAGCTTGTGGGTTTGAAATGGCAATCTTGTAGTTAGTAGTCCAGTACTTAACCTACAGCACTACACCAACCAAGATTTTTGTTGTATCCCACACTTAATCCTCTTATTGGTTTATCACATCAAATCATATCATGGGGGTTAGCAAGATCTCAACTACAAATCCACTGAGAATCCTAGCCCAGTCAGATTGACACAAAACCTTAACTATCACAGGTTTATTGTTGTTGCTGTTGATTAGTGCTGTAAAGTCAGTTCTGACTCATAGAGACCCTGTGTAGGGTTCTGAGGAGAGACTGGTAGAATTGAACTACTGATTAGCAGACCAAAACAACTTTGCAGTCCAGTTGTTTATCCTGCAGTGTCACACCACTACTCCAAACTTTACGATCACAGGTATAGTATAATTTAAAATTATATAGTGGAAAGATAATCTTATCATGATTCAAAATAAATATTTGTTACATATTTATTACATGTTAACCTTTTAATTGTATATGTTGTTAATTCCAATGACTTTAAACTGCTGACTTTACAGTTCAAGCATCCTTGTGATCCAGTGCTTAATTCAGAAACCCATGTTGATATTTGAAAAAATAAGCTTTTATGTCACCACTTTATATTAAGGAAATATGAAGACTTTGTAAACTAACTTATGAAAATATGACTCTGGTAAAGAAAATGAAGAATAAATAATTTTCTAAAAAACAGTCCTTCACAGATCAATATTTTCATTATGAATATGATGTGATTATCATGCAAATATATTTGGTAAAATAATTTTTTCTGGAGTATATGAAACTTCTAGTAATTAGGCATGGTCACTAAATTATTTCAAATAATCTAAGATTCTAAACTGTGATTTACCCTCCATAATTTATTAGCAAAAGTATGGGAAACATATTTTTTAATGAGATATTTTTAAACTGATATTGTTGCCACTGATTTTAGATGCCATCAAGTTGATTCTATCTCATACAAATCCTATGTATAAAACATTGCTCAGTCCTCTAGAAATTTCCTATTTTTTTTCCATATTTGAGCCATTCTATGTCAGTCTATCTTGTTGATGGTCTCCCTCTTTTTCCCTGACCTTACCAGGCATGCTTCTCCAAAGATAGATGACTACTGATAACATATTGAAAGTACTTAATATATATTGAAACCTCATTTCTAAGGAGTATTCTGGATATAAAAATGGCACTGATGAAGGAGGCCTCCTGTGGAGCCTCTGCATTACATAAGACCATAGGTGGAATCCTGAACCCCATCCAGAATCTTCTGAGGTGGGAAATTTCCATTGGAAAGGACAAGCGGACCAGCCTGGAGCAGCTAGAAAAACAGATGATACTTCTTGAAAGAAAGAACAACAGGAAAAATACAAAACAATAATGGTGGTCTGACTACTACAAGAACAAGCAAGTTGCTCGCCCAGGCGACATCAAGGCAAGCGGTCAGGTCCCCTCAGGGTAAATGCCCTTCCAAGACTGAGACACAATGGGAATACATGAGCAGACATTTGCTCTGGCTGGTGAACACGTTGGTCATAAATAAGGGGAAGTGAGGGAAAAACATCAATGAAGCTGCGAGCTAAGTCCAACCACGTTCAATGCACTCCTGTGAACCCGTTTGGAGACCTCGCTGGGCAGCATTTTGGAAAGACCTGGGGACTCCTGGGCCCAGAGTCAGTGACATGGCCACAGAGGACTAGAGTGGAGAATGGAGTGTCCAGCTGATAAGAAGAGAGGACATATGTACAAGAACACCCACACTTTCAGATAATACCTACTTGATCTGGCTTCAATGGCTGTATGGTCAGAGTTAAACTAAAAGAAGAAAGAAGAGGAAAAGAAGAGTAATCTGATACAATTTGATGAACTTGACCTACACCTATGGATGCAGTAGCTCAAAAGAAGGAACAAATCTTTACAGCAACAATCATTCCCACCCCTTCAATACACAGGGTAGACAGGAATGGGCAACTTGAACATTGGCTATCCAAAATGGTGGGTGGGGTGGGTGGGTGCCAGAAAGGCAAGAAGTGACTGGATTACAAGCTTTCAAGAGGAAGTCTAGATCCAGAGGGCACAGAGGAAGGTAGAATCTTCACTGAGTAGTATCCAATCTGTCTGGGCGGGGCTGATGAAAGGAGATACGGATAGCACTCATGTGGTACAATAGTGAATAATTGCTATCAGGACTGACATTGAGGGTTGGAAACATAAAGGAAGACATTTTGTATGAAAAGGAGGGGAGTGGTTGACTTTACAGTCCAGGAGTGGAGGACCCTGGGACCATCAAGAGAGAAGAGCAGAGAGCAGGACCCTACCCAAAGAAAACAGTGATGTTAGAGATGGAGGCAGAGATGATGACATGGAGAGATAGAGCAGCTGGGGACTCTAGACCCAGAGAGGGAGGCAGCTGTGTGCTGACGACCAGGGGGAAGGCTTGCGGGGTGTACCCTTTTGTTGGTTGATGATGTGTGGAGGGGATTGTAACCATGGAAATGAAACAATATATGATAGGAGTAATATAAAGCTAATGCTCTCCCATGTAAACTATCACATAATTCACAATAAAACATATTTAAAAAATGGCACTGATATGTTTTCTGACCTTCTCTGACTGTGCAAGTGTAAGGAGAAGAATCACCATGAGCGTCAGCTCTTCTTCATTTTCTATGAGTCAGAGATCAGAGCTCACATGCCTCTATGCTCCAAACGTCTTTACCAGTTCTTTCTCAGACTGTCCCTCCCACACATTTTTTACTTCTTTTTTGGGTTCGATAAGCCACTGCAATGTCCACATAGAACTCACAATACTCACTATAAGGTGTATTAGGAAATTTAACAGGTTATAATTCAGGATCAGAAATACAGTTCAGGAACAACTATTTTCAGCAGTGCCTGCTAACACTCCTGTCTCTTGTCCTATACTGCTCAGCCATTAGGGTCCTTGGCTTTTGCTCCACTCTGGCAGGGTTACAATAATCCTTTGTTGTTGTTGTTGTTGTTGTTGTTAAGTGTTACTGAGTCAATTCTGATTCATAGCAACTGTGTAGGGTTTCCAAGGAGCAATTGGTGGTTTTGGATTGCCAAATTTAAGGTTAGCAGTCCAGTCCTTATCCTACAATGCCAAAATAAATGTCCAAAGGGCCTACTAACTAATCTACCATAAACTACATCCTGAAGATGTTCTGTTCTAGCTCTGTGGGTCAGCAAATGTACTTGTCCCAATTTAAGGGCCTAGAGATACCCCACTCTGGTTCCTGCACCAAGACTCCCAGTGTTTTTTCTCTGTGGGCTTGGAAACCTGGTGTTCTGTCTTGTGCCTTTGGAGCTACTCATTCTGCTGCCATAGCTTCTTTGGAATCTGTCTTCTGGAGTGAGAGAGATCATTGCACAGGGAGCTTGAGATCCAAAGGATATTCTCCACTTCTGGATCTTCTTGCTTGATGCTAGTGAGATCCTCCTTTTCTGTTTCTGAGATGACTCATGTTGAGACCAGAGGAATGACAAAACCGACCAATCCCTATGTTAGAGTTTCATACACTCAATCACTTGGTGAAAGTTACAAAGATTATGGCCAGAAGAGTCAAAGAAAGTAATTCACTATACAATATTGGTTGTACTTTTTCCAAGACAGATCTGTTGACTTTTCAGGTAGTTCATGGTATATTCAATATTTGTCACCAATACAAAATTCAAAGGCATAACTACTTGTTAAGCCTTCCTCATTTATTGTTCAGCTTTTTAATGCATATGAAACAACTGAAAACTCTGACTTGAGTCATGGGTTCCTTAAGGTGATATCTTTGCTTTTTAGTACTCAAAATGATATCTTTATTTGTTGATACTTTAAAGAGATCTTTTGAAGCATGTGTACATTATGAAATACATAATTTTATTTCTTTGCTATTATTTCCATGGATGTTGATTGCAGATCCAAGTAAAATAAAATCCTTGACAACTTCAGTCTTTTCTCTGTTTATCATGATATTTATACATAGTTGAATTGAGAAGATTTTTATCTTCTTTATGTTGGTGTATAATCCATACTGAAGGCTGTCGTCCTTGACTTTCATCAGTAAGTATTGCATGTTCATTTTACTTTTAGTGAGCAAGGCTGTGTCATCTACATATTGTAAGTTGTTATGAGTCTTCATCCTGACATATCATGCTTTTATTCATATAGTTCAGCTCCTCAGATAATTTGTTCAGCAAACAGACTGAATAAATACGGTGAAAAGATATGACCCAGACACACATTTTTCCTGATATTAAGCCATATAGTATCCCTTTGTTTTGTTTGAACTCAGTCTTATAGGACTTTTTATAACAAATGTTAAAGACCAGTCAAAATTTTTGCTGAAGGTTCCAAGATATAGTATTCAAATTTGGATTTTTAAAATTTTTGGAAGCATTTTACTTTATTATTTACATCCATCAATGCTATCTTCCCTCCTTCACATTCCATCACAATATCAATTGAACTCTCTGAAAATTTAATATAAGTGTAAATAAAATATAGGTCTATAATTTAGGAAATAATAAATACTGAAAATATATTGTGATACTAGGATTTTATGTCAACTTGACAGGATCGGGATTCTCAGTGGTTTGGCAGTTAGGACATAGCAATTCCCCATGAAAAGATCTACTATCAGCAGCCAATCTATGTAAGGAAGTTCTCATGGATCTATGGCCGGCTTCCAAAATACTTAACATTTGGGAAAAACTTGCTTGCTTGCTTTTGCATCTGGATCCTGCAACCTGGCGCATCACCAGTGTGGAAGCTTCTATTTCCTGTCAATCCTCGGAGTTATCAGCAGCCGCCATCTTAACCTGCTGAAGTTACATGAGTCACAAGCCTTCAGGTTTTATCTGACCCACTAACTTGGGACTTGCCCACTTCTACAACTGTGTGAGACATTTCCTTGATACAAACCTCTCTTAATATATACATATATAGGTTTCACTGCTTTTCTAGAGAATTCGTACTAAAGACAAATGTATTCTACTTTTTCACCCCTTCCCAAATTCAACCTAAAATTATGTTTCATTAATCTGTAGCATCCAATATTGTTTTACTACCAAATAGATTGCAATAATAAAATCTTACTGTTTAAGAAGAATTAAGCTTGAAAAGAATACATCATAGACTTTTATCTGTATCTGGAGAGAATGTCTTTATTTAGTATTAAGCCTTGGACAATAGGTTTGATTTATACATTATTAAGTATATGTATCTATATGTTGTTTTTAGGAGACTTCTTGTGGCATTGTAGGATAAGCACTAACTGCTAACCACAAGTTTGGCAATTCAAACCCAGAAGATGCTCCTCAGAAAACCTATATGGGATGGCAAAGAGTAAAAACCGACTGGATGGCAAAGAGTAAAAACCGACTGGACGGCACAACTTAACAACGTAACCATTGTTTTTTTAAGTGCCATCTAGTCGGTTCTGACTCATAGAGACCCTGTACAGAGTTTCCATGACTGTAAATCTATTCGGGAGTAGAAAGCCAAATCTTTCTCCTGCAGAAGATTGTTGGGCTCAAACCATGAACCATGTGGTTTACGGTCAAGTACTTACCCTACAGAGCTACTGTGCTCCTAACGTAGCTATATTGTTGTTGTTACGTACTGTCGGGTCAGTTCTGACCTATAGCGACCCTGTATAGTGTTTCCAAGGAGCTGCTGGTGAGCTTGAAGTGCCGACCTTGCAGTTCAATGTATCTACATAAAGATAAATAAATACTATGCCATTTGTATTTGGCAAAGCCCAGCAAAGGTGGGGAGAGGGAGTGAAGAATTACCAGCACTCACATTTATTACGCTTGTTGCTATTGGATACTGCCAAGTCTGTTCTGATTCACAACGATCCTATGTACAGCTGAGCCAACCACCGACAGGTCCTGCACCACCTTCACAATCATTCCTATATTTGAACTTATTGTTGCAAATACTGTGTCAACCCATATTATTGAGGTTATTCCCTTTGTTCAATGACCTCCCTACTCATCCCTGCTGATAACATATCCTAAGTACATCAGATAAAGTCTAACCAGCATATATATAGTAAAAGAGCAACAAAACTCTGCCATCGAGTTGTTCCAACTCATAACAACCCTGAACAGGGTTTTCAAACCTGTAAATCTTTATAAGAATATGGGAGCAAAAACCTTCATTTTTTTCCCATGAAGCAGTTGGTGGGTTTGAACTGCTAAGCTTGTGATTAGCAGTCCAGTGTTTATTCTACAGTGCCTTACCAGCAATATTACATATATACATCACATTGTACAGGGCTCCTGGCATGGTGTTGTAGGATCAGCACAGGACTGTGAACAACAACAGGATTTCAAAATCACCAGTTGCTCCGTAGAAACCCTGTGCAGGTTCACTATGAGTCAAAACCAATTCAACGGCACTTAGCAACAACAACATAATATTATACTATACCAGCAAATATGAATATATTTATTGTTGTTTTGTTGTTAAGTACTATTGAGTCAGTTCCTAACAGATAGTGACAATGTATAGGACTTCTGAGGAGAATCTGGTGAGTTTGAACCACTGTCCTTGTGGTTAAAACCAACCTTGTGATCCAGTGCTTTCTCCCACAATGCCACACCAGGAATCCATATTAGTATATGTAAACACCTAAATGTACATGTGAAGTTGCATGCATGTTTAGATGCATAAACATATACTATACTATGCATTTCAATCAATTATTAAATTATTAAATCTGCCATTTAGAAGTTTTATGACTTTTATATGAGAATTAGTAGGAACTTCATACCTCATTCAGAGAATAGCCTCAGCGCTCTAGATGTAAGCCAGTTGTTGTTGTTGTTGTTGTTAAGTGCCGTCGAGTCGGTTCCGACCCATAGCGACCCTGTACAGGGTTTCCGAGGGTGTAAATCTTTACGGGAGTAGAAAGCCTCATCTTTCTCCCGCAGAGCAGCTGGTAGTTTCGAACCGCTGACCTTAATGTTCGCAGCACGATTCATAACCACTACGCTACCAGAGCTCCTCAGTGACCTATTAGAACAGTGGTGTAACAATAAGGAGAAAAAATAATATATATGCCTACTGATTAAGAAGCACATCTGGAAATTCCAGGAATATGTGGAAAATATACTCCATTGAAAAATTTAGGACTAGAATTGGCTTGTTATTGTTAAGTACCATGGAGTCAGTTGTGACTCATTGTGACCCTGTACAGGGTTTCCGAGGCTATAAGTCTTTACCGGCGCAGAAAGTCTCATCTTTCTCCCACGGAACAGCTGGTAGTTTCAAACTGCTGACCTTGAGGTTGGCAGCCCGACTCGTAACAACTATGCTACCAGAGTTCCTTTAGAATTGTATGGCCTTATTTTATTTTATATTTGATAGTTTGTTTTAAGTTCCTAACTATATTGGTTTCCTTCCCTAAGCAATTAAAATCCTGTTTTGCATATAAGAGGAGCTCATGCCCCACTGGCTTTGATTGGTTTTTGTCTTCTACTTTGATCTACTGACCAAGACCAGATCATTGGGACTGAGAGTTAAGTATCAGTTAAATATTGTAACATTTAGAAAATTTCTCAGAATGTACTATGCTAAGGCATACAGAAAAGTTTTCATATACGTGGTTGCTGTTAAATGTCACTGAGTCGGTTCTGACTCATAGTGACTCTATTTCATTTCCAAGGAGTTTTGGGCAGATTTGAACCACCAACTTTTTGGTTGTTGTTACGTGCCTTCAAGTCGGTTCTGAACCATAGCGGCCCTGTATAGGGTTTCCAGGAGCAACTGGTGAGCTTGAACTGCTGACCTTGCAGTTCAAACGGCTTTGTATATATTTTTAATAATACTTCCTCCAAGAAGGAGTAATGGACAGTGATCCATATGTCACATTCATAAAACATTATCAATAACATGGGAAAACACGTTTTAATAGAGGAATTATTACTATGCCAGATAAGGAACAATAGAAAACAGTAGTAGCATATGCTTTGAAGTGAAAAGCTATGAAAATGTATGTAACTATATTGAAACTGAAAAATATGAAATTTCATTGTTGGATGAACTAATAATTTGTTAGGAATGAAAGTAGGTGAACTTAGAAGCATTAAAATATAGCTGTCTTTAGGTTCGAGGTATAAAGACCCACATGAGAGGCTAGAGTTGATACAAGTACATTTGACCCTTGAACATCACAGGTTTGAACTGTGCAGGCCCACTTACAGAGATATTTTTTCCCTCTTGCTGTTTGGTAAGCTACATGTTGTGTGCTGTATTTGCTTAAAGTCTGTGTGGCACTAATCATCTCCCAGTGAGCAAATCCTCTCTCCAATAACTGCTAGTCTCTCACTTTCCTATCCCCCCTAACTAAATGAGTAACAATGGTCCATAGGGAACTATAGACAATGCTGACAACTACTGAAAACCATGGTGATACTGGAGGAAAACTGATAAACTTTTAACAATGGTATGTTTGACCTAGAACACTACATTCAAACAATTTCTAGGCAACAAAAGCATCAGAGGATTTAAAAAAAAAAAAAAAAAAAAATGCAGTAAGACAAGAAAAACCATTTAGTGCATGTTTATATACATTTTTCTTTTTAGAAAATATGAGTGGCAGAGAAAGGTTGTAAGTAAAATTAACTTTAAAAATCTTAGCTAAATGCTGGATGAAAATGCTGAATTTTTTAAATACAGAAAGACAAAAGTAGAAAAAGTGGATAACTTCAAAAGCATTAACCTAAAATTTTATACCTCTTTACTGGCATGGTGATTTTAACACTTTAAGACAATATAATATAACATAACATAACATAACATAACATAATATGATATAATATAATAGGCTGCTAATCTCACGGGCAGCAGTTCGAAACTACCAGCTGTCCCGCAGGAGAAAGATGAGGCTTTCTGCTCCTGTAAAGATTTACAGCCTCAGAAACCCTGTACAGAGTCGCTATGAGTCAGAACCAACTCTACAG
>NW_006408527.1:32206758-32215468 GCF_000296735.1 Chrysochloris asiatica | reverse complement strand
GAATAGCTGGTAGTTTCTAACTGTGGACCTTGACTTTAGTAGCCGAACTTGTAACCAATATGCAACCAGAGCTCCATAATCTTAGATTTAGTTTATTTAAGATTATGGAGCTCTGGTTGCATATTGGTTACAAGTTGGGCTACTAAAGTCAAGGTCCACAGTTAGAAACTACCAGCTATTCAATGGGATAAAGATGGGGCTGCCTGCTCCTGTAAAGATTTATAGCCTCAGAATTCCTATACAGGCTCATTATGAGTGGGAATCAACCCAAGACACATAACCAACCAACCAACGGAAGCTAAGATTATATGTTGGGAATTTGCATGGGTGCTAATAACAACTATGCATAAATATTCAAGTATGATGAAATTGAATATTTTTCTGAAATCCTACTGTTTTGTAAATTAGTAGAGTATAAAGAATGAATGTATGTGAACTTAGCAATATCAGAGTGTTAATGGAATATAGAATTTTAACTTGTCATCTATAAAAATAGTAGAATTTCAATTCTAGGAAGATATTAGAGATTTAAGAAATTTAAATTTCCATTCTTATTTCTACCTTTTTTTTTTTCTTTCTACAGAAATCATAACTCAATAAATCTTCAGAACTAGAATTAAGTAAAAGCATCAAGTGTACCTGGGTTTGAACTGAACAAGGAAGGAAGGTGTTAGTTTTCTATCCCTTTAGCTCTTTTTCTTTCTTTCTTAGGAGGTACTTATAGTGGTTGACTGTAACTATGGGACAAAAGAAGGGAATGGTTTAAATTAGTTATCTAATTAAAATGTTATTTTACAGACTATATTTGTAAAATAATATTTTATTATTATTTAGAAAGTAGATGCTAAATAACTTTCCTTGAGATATTGATATTGTATTTTAGCACTACATTTGTATTATTAAAGGATTGATTGCAATATTTTCATTAAACTTTCTGCACTGAAATTCTGAAAAGAAAATGATATACTAGTAGTAATAATAGTGTGCTGAACAATATAGTGTCAATTTGTGCTTTTTAATAAATTGAATATGCTTTTAGCCCTCAACTTGAAGACAAATCAAGTTATATTTTATAAAAGGTGGAGTTCAAATATCCACATTTTCCTCTTATTCTTGCTTTTTAAAACGACTACATAGAATGGTTCAAAATTATATTCACTCAATCTATATTCATGTGACCTCTAGAGTTTCATTTGAATCAAAAAAACTACTGACTTCAATTACCAGCATGAAACAATATGAGGAAAATTAATCTGAATAAGTCCTAGAAAACCATATTGAAGATGTTTCCTATTTCACACAAGTTAGCTGTATATTATTATTTGAACTTATTTTCAATCAGTTGATAATTTTAAAAATGAATAATAAAACCATTTATGAAAGTGGCACTAAAATTTTTATTAAATCATTAACATACAAATGTTCTTGGGGGCTTTTAATTATAGTTTCATGCCAATAAAAGTGCAATAAAATTTATGTTTACTAAGTACCACATATAAATGTTTTATTAAAAATGAGTGGTGAGTAGTTAGCTATTTATTAATATTTTTAAGAACTATTTTGTTTTAGGAGATTTAAAACTGAAACAGTAAATATACTTATGGAGAATCCCCAGCTCATAAGAAAAGAGGAAAATGTAAAAATAAAAATAATAAAATTGCTATAATACCAAGGAGAATATGATAAACCTTAGAGAAAATGTGCATTAAACCTATAAAAATTCAAGAAAGTGATCCACTGCATCTGACATTAGGATCTAGGATGCCATTTTGAAAAAAGAACATTTAACTTAATGACTTGAAAGATAAGTAAAGAACAGGGTATATAAAATCAATACAGAAGCTAAAATTTCTACAGAATTAGTAATGTCTTCTTTTCTCCTCTTATTTAGAAAGAAATAAAACTTGAATGTCTTGAAGGAAGTAAAGAGATGAACTAGACTAGTCATTTAAAGGTATTACTCATATGTCAGCTTTTCATACTGTGATAGCTTGTGTGTTGCTGTGATGTTAGAAGCTATGTGACCTGTATTTGAAATACCAGCAGTGTCATCTACAATGGACAACTTTCAGTGGTGCTTCCAGAATGAGAGACAAACCACTTCTGAATGATCAGAGATCGAAAGCCTTTTAAATTGCAGAGAACATTATCAGATACAGTTCCTCTGAAGATGAGACCCTCAGGTTGTAAGGCACTTAAAATATGACTGGGAATAGCCGCCACCTAAAAAAAGAGTTGGAGTCTTGGTGTGGGCACTGTAGGATAAACATTTGACCCTAAGGTTGATTTAAAGAGCAAGGCTGGTGGTTCAAATTCCCCCTACTCTTCTTGGAAACACCATATATTTTCCGTGTGAGTGGGAACAAACTCCATGGCACATAACAACAACAATAAAAATAGAGTTGAGCTTAAGGACATTGCTAGAGTTAAGCTTTCAGAGCTTTTATTTGCTGGTGTGGCACAACTCAAAATAAGATGAAATACCTGCAAATTTCCATTCATAACAGCACGTGGAATGTACAAAATAGGAAATTAGGAAAATTGCAGTTTGTCAAAAATGATATGGAATCTATAAAGATCATTATCTTCATCATTAATCATTTGAAATGGACAGTACGGCCATTTTGAATCTGTCATATGATTTACTATGCTAGCAACAGCAAATTGAAAAAGAATGGAGTTTCATTCATTGTGAAAAAGAATATTTAAAGATCTATCTTGAAGTACAATGCTGCCTGTGATAGGATAGTATCCATAAGTCTATAAAGAAGACCACTTAATACCACTATCATTTAAATTTATACACCAACCACTAAAGACAGAAATGATTAAATTGAAAAATTCTACCAACTTCTTCAGTCTGAAATTGATCAAATACAAAATCAAGACGTAGTAATAATTACTGGTGATTGAAATGTGAAAGTTGGAAACAAAGATCAGTAGTTAGAAAATACTGCCTTGGAGAATCAATGAAATTGAATTGTGGTATTGTAAACAATTCTGGACGTACCATTGACTGCCAGAAGATGCTAGAGATTGCATGACAGAATTTTGCAAGACCAATGAATTTGTCACTGCAAATACCTTATTTCAACAACATAAAAGGCAACTGTAGACCAGGACCTCATTAGATGAAATACACAGGAATCAAATTAAGTACATGTGTGGAAAGAGATGATTGGCAAGCTCAATATGATCAGAGAAATCAAGGCCAGGGACTAAGTTTGGAAAAGATCATCATATGCAAGTGCAGGTTGAAGCTAAAGAAAAGTAAAACAACTCTACAAGAGCCAAAATATAACCTTGAGCATATCCCAAATGAATTTAGAGATCATCTCAAGAAATTATTTGATAAATTAGACACTAATGAGCAAAGACCAGAAGCATTGTGGTTGACATCAAGAACATGATACGAAGAGAAAGCAAAAGGTCACTTAAAAGGGCAGAGGAAAAATAAAAATAAAAACTTGATCTTTAGCATAGAAAAGCTAAAATGACTGGAAGAAATGATGAAGAAAATAGCTTTAATAGAAAAGTTCAAAGAATCACTCCAAGAAAGAAGAAGAAGAAGAAAAAATAGTATTAGAATAAAATGTTCCTGGAGTTACAAAATGAAAAGGTTAGAACATGCCCAGCATTTCACAAGTTGAAAGAAGTGAAGAAAAAAATTCAAGCCTTGGATTTCAAAATTAAAGAATTCTATGTACTCCTGGTGTGGTACCATAGGGTAATCACTGGACTTCTAACCAGAAGTTTGGCAGTTCAAACCTGTCCGCTATTCCTTGGAAACCATATACAGAGTCACTATGTGTTAGAATCAACACAATGGCATGTAACAACAACATGAGGAAAATATTGATGACAGTGGAAACATTAAAAAGAAGATATAAGGAATATACAGTCAATATGTAGCATAGTGGTTATGAGTTGGGCAGCTAACTTCAGCGTCAGCAGTTCAAAACTACCAGCTGTTCCATGGGAGAAAGATGAGGCTTTCTGTTCCAGTAAAGATTTGCAGCTGCAGAAACCCTGTATGGGGTTGTTATAAGTCGGAATCAACTCCATGGCACATAACTACCACCGCCATACCAAAAATAATTGGTCTATGTTCAATTCTTTCCAGAGGTACCAAATGATCAAAAACTGATGGTATTGAAGAAAGAAGTCCAAGCAGCACTGAAATCATTGGGGAAAAACAAGGCTTAAGAAATTGACCAAATTCAAATTGGAATATTCCAACAAAAAGATGCAGTGATTGAGTCTCTCATCTGACTATGTCAAGAAATATGAACAGCAATTACCTGGCAACCAATTGGAGGGCACCATATTTGTGCCCATTCCAAAGAAAAGTGACCCAACTGGATGCATATCAAACAATATGATTCATATCAGAGCATGTAAAATGTTGCTGAAAATTCAGAAATAACTGCAGTAGTACATCAACAGGAAACTGCCAGAAAATCTGTCTTGATTCAGAAGAGGATGTGGAACAAAGGGTATCATTGCTGACATCAGACGGATCTTGGCTGATGACAGAGAATACTAAAAAGATATTCTGTTTTTAGGTGTCATCATGACACTTCCAACCTTAAGCAGCCCAATGAGCAACAGAACAACACAATGTCCAATCCTCCTCCATCCTCACAATCATTGCTACACTTGAGCCCATTGCTGCTGCCACTGTGCCAATCCATCAGGTTTGGAATCTTCTTTTTCCATGAACATCCACTTTACCAAGCATGATGTCCTCAGGGACTGGTCCCTTCTGATGATATGTCTGAAGTATGACAGACGAAATCTAGACATCCTGGCTTCTAAGGAGCATTCTGGCTGCACCTCTTCCAACACAGGTTTGTTTGTTCTTGTAGCACTCCTGGTACTTTTATTAGTCTTCTCCAGCCATAATTTAAAGGTATCAGTTCTTCTGCAGCCTTCCTTATTCATTGTCCAACTTTCACATGTAAATGTTATTGTAGTTATGAAATGTTGTCGAGTCAGTTCCAATCCATAGCAACCCTGTATAGAGTTTCCGAGGAGCAGCTAGTGAGCTTGAACCGCCAACCTTGCCCTTCAAATGGCTTTGTAGTCTGACACATTAACCTACGGTGGCACACCAGGACTCCACATGCATATGAGGCTATGGAAAATACATTGACTAGGGCAAGGTGTACCTTAAGTCTCAAATTGAAATCGTTGCTATTGACCACTTTTTAAAGAGGTCTTGTGCAGCAAATTTGCCTAATGCAATACATTGTTTGATTTCTTGACTGGTGCTCCCCTAAATGTTCATAGTTGTTGTTAATTGCCGCTGAGTCTGTTCTGACCCATAGTGACCCTGTATAGGGTTTCCAAGGATCAGCTGGTGAGCTTGAACTTCCGACCTTGCAGTTCAAACAGCTTTGCAGTCTGGCACATTAACCCACAGCACCACACAAGGATTCCAAATGTTGATAGTGGATACAAGCAAAATGAAGTCTTTGACAACTTCAATCTTTTCTCCATTCATCATGTTGTTACTTATTGGTTCACTGGTGAGGATTTTTAATTTCTTTGCATTGAGGTACAACCCCCCAAAAATCTGTGGTCTTTCATCTTTATCAGTAAGTATCTTAATACCTTCTCACTATCAAAAAACAAAGTTGTATTATCTGCATATCACAGGTTGTTCATGAGTTTTACTCCAATGCTGATGCCTAGTTCATCTTCAATATTTGATTCTCTGATTATTTACTCAGCATACAGATTAAATATGATGAAACAATACAACCCTGGCACACATGTTTCTTGATTTTAAGCCATTCAGTATCCACATGTTCTGATCCAATGACTGTCTCTTGGTCTATGTACAGATTCCTGATCAGCAAAATTAAGTGTTCTGGAATACTTATTCTTCTCAGTGTTACCCATAGCATGACATGCTTCACACAGTCACAAGTCTTTGCATAGTCAATAAAGCACAGGTAAAAATATTTCTAGTATTCTTTGTTTTCATCCAAGATCCCTGACATCAGCAAAGATACACCTTGTTCTATGACTTTGTCTGAATCTGGCATGACCTTCTGGCAGTTCCTTATCAACATATTGTTGCAGTCATTTTTAAATTATCTTTATCAAATTTTACTTACATGTGATATTAATGATAATGTTCAATAATTTTCACATTCTGTTCAGTCACTTCTCTTTGGAATGCGCACAAATACGTATATCTTCCAATGAATCAGTCAGATAGCTGTTTTCCAAATTTTTTGGCATAGGTGAGTGAGTGCCTCTAGTGTTGCATCAGTTCACTGAAACATTTCAATTTGTATTCCATCTATTCCTAGAGCCTCGTTCTTTGGCAAAGCTTTCAGTGCACCTTGGACTTCTTCCTTCAGTTCCATTAGTTCATGATCATATTCTACCTCCTGAAATGTTTGAAAATCAACCTTTTCTTTTCGGTACAGTGTTGCTGTATATTCCTTTCAATCCTTTCTATATCAATCAATATTTTTTCCATAGGACCCATCAGTATTTTACTTTGAGGCTTGATCTTCTTAATTTCTTTCAGCTTGAGAAAAGCTGACCATGTTCTTCGATTTGTATTTTCTAATTTCAGGTCTTTGTATTTTTCTTTATAATATTTGTCTTGATCTTCTCGAGTTGCCTTTGAAATTTTCTATTCAGCTCTTTTATCTCCTCATTTCTTGCATTTGCTTTAGCATCTGTAAGCTGGACAGCATGTTTCAGAGTCTCTTCTGACATATGTTTTGTCTATTCCTTCTTTCATATCTTCTTAATGACCTATTGTTTTCTTCCTGTATGATGCTGTTGGTGTCATTCCACAACACTTCTGGTCTTTGTAAGTAGTGTCCAATGCATCAATTCTGTTATTAAGCTAATTCCTAAATCGAGGTGGGTTATGTTCAAGGTTATATTTTGACTCTCATAGATTTGTTTTGATATTCTTCAGCTTCAGCCTGCACTTGCATATGAGCAATTGATAGTCTGCTCCAAAGTCTACCTGTGACCTGTTTTGGCTCATGGTATGGAAGTTTTTCACCGTCTCTTCCCACACATGTAGTCAGTTTGATTTCTGTGTATTCTATCTGATGAGGCCCATGTGTATAGTCATCTTTTATGTTGTTAAAAAGAAATTTGCAATTTAAAAAAGTTATTGTTCTTGCAAGATTATATCATGTGATCACCAGCATTTTTTCTAACACCAAGCCCACATTTTCCAAATACTGATGTTTCTTATTTGCTTCTAATATCAGCATTCCAATCACTATTAATTAACAACAAATCTTGATTGAATCTTTGATCCATTTCATTCTATGAAGCAAGCATAACCCTCATACCAAAACCAGGGAAGGACATCGCCAAGAAAAAAAATTATTGACTAATATCTCCCATGAAGACAGATGCAAAAATTCTCAACAAAATCTTAGCCAACAGGTGGGGCTTGGTGGCAGCTAGGGTGGAGGTGCAGTGAAGTTCGCAGTCAGCAATAACACAGAATACCAGGCAAAGGAGATCCAGGGCAGAGCTCCAAAACTCAGAACCACAGAGATAGGAATATTTTAAAGGTTTGAAGTCTTATAGCTTGTGTAGTTTGGAGCTGAAGTAAAAAATCATGTACATTTGAATCTGCCGGGCCAGGCTTGGAGGCCCGAGCTGACATCCTAGGTGAGACCAATCGGCAACACGAAACAGGGGGAGAAGAAACACAACAGAAAAATGGCATGGGGACCCTGAGACAAAGGTGGACAATATACTTCGTCAGCTTTGATTTGTTCTGATTTTCTTTGGTATCTGGTAATTGGCATGCCCACTGTTTGCCCATGTCCATTCTGGTGAATAGAGGGAAAGCCTAAGCCATGTGGCCACCCCCAACTCTCACCGCTGATGGGTTCTTCTGCCACGCATGCACACAGATACTCAGCCCAAGTGAAGGCCCTGAACTTTTATTATCTGTTTCTTTTTTGTTCTGTTTTTTATCATGGGAAAGAGAAGGAGAGAGCTAAAGGGAGGGAAAGAGAATTTAAAGGCAAAACAGGCCAAAGGTTGGATTGGAGCCTGAGGTATAAAGTAACAACCAACACTGACAACTTGGAATCTCTCTGGCAGATTTGAAGCAGGGACTTGAAGAGAGGACATTAAAGTCATACCCATATTAAGCTACAGATACACATTTGTTTTAAATTTTTTTTTTATCCTTCCTTTTCTTCTCTTCCTCCTCTCCCTTTTCTGTGATTAGAGACTGCAGTATTCAGTCTTGTTTTTGTTGGTGCTGCTTTTTAGTCTTTTCCCCCTTCTTTCTCTCATTATTCCCCCCCACACACCCCGGTGTTGTTTTGCTATTATATTCACCCCCTTCTGCCATTGGAGGACTCTTTTTCTCCCTATATTATACAAGAAGAGTCAGCAACAGCTGCATTATAGCCAAGCTACAGTCACACTC
The DNA here is from genome assembly GCF_000296735.1 of Chrysochloris asiatica. Classification (NCBI taxonomy): domain Eukaryota; kingdom Metazoa; phylum Chordata; class Mammalia; order Afrosoricida; family Chrysochloridae; genus Chrysochloris; species Chrysochloris asiatica. The sequence goes on along the minus strand of NW_006408527.1, from coordinate 32,207,028 downwards.
TATAAAACAACAAAACCCAGTCAAGAACCAATACCAATTGCCATATACCAGGGAAGCAGACAACACCTGTGAAAGTTATTCTTAGTTAAGCAATAAGAAGAGTGAAAAGGGAAGCCCACATTCTTCCTGGAAGCAATCAGAAAGCATAAAAAAATTACCAAAACACATAATTAATTATTAAGGCCACAGATAAACATTAAACATGTCCAAGAAACAAAAGCAGATGACCATATCAGCACATGTCCAGAAAAAAAGATAAAATGTCTGAGA
>NW_006408527.1:32195580-32201218 GCF_000296735.1 Chrysochloris asiatica | reverse complement strand
AAGATCTACAGGAAAAATACAAAACAATAGAGGCAGATGGACTGTAACTACAAGAACAAACAAGTTGCTTGCCCAGGAAACATTAAGGCAAGTGGTTGGGTCCCCTCAGTGCAAACCCCCTTCCAAGACTAAGACTCAATGGGAATACACGCTCTGATTGGTGACCATGCTCATCACCAATAAGGGGAAGTGAGGGAAAAACAACAATGAATCAGCGAGCTAAGCCCTACAATGTGGAGAGTGAAGCATTCGTTTGATAAAAAGAGAGGGCATATGCACAAGAACACCCACACTTGCAGATAATACCTACTTGACCTGGCTTCAATGACTGGATGATCAGAGCTCAACCAGAAGTAAAAAGAAGAGGGAAAAAAAGAGTAATCTGATACAATTTGATGAACTTGACCTACATCTACGGATGCAGTATCTCAAAAGAGGGAAAGAGTCTTTACAGCAAGGATCATTTCCACCCCCTCCACACAGAGTAGACAGGGATGAGCAACTTGGACACTGGATGCCCAAAATGGGGTTGGGGGCTACAAAGCCAAGAAGTGAGTGGCTTACAAGCTTTCAAGAGAGAACCTAGAGCCATAGGCCCAGGAGGAAGGCAGAATCTCTAGTGAGTAGTATCCAATCTGTCTAGTCGGGGCTGATGCAATGAAATGCAGACGGGTCTCTTGTGATACAATAGTGAATAATTGTTATCAGGACCGAGTTTGAGGGTTGGAAACATAAAGGTAGATGTTTTATATCAAGTAAGGGAGTGATTAACTTTACAGTCTAGGAGTGGAGGTCCCTAGAACCATTAACGGAGAAGAGCAGAGAACGGGACCCTACCCAGAGAAGCAGCGATGCCTGAGATGGATGCAGAGATGATGACGTGGAGAGATGGAGCAGATGGGGACTTTAGATCCAGAGAGGGAGAGGGACTGTGTGCTGAAGACTGGGGGGAGAGGGGTGGGGGACAGGCTTGTAGGGTATACCCTTTGGTTGGTTGATGATAAATGGAGGGGATTGTAACCATGGCAAAGAAACGATATATGAAAGAATGAATGTAAAACTAATGTTCTCCCATATTAACTATTACATAACTCACAATAAAACATTAAAAAAAAAAAAAAAAACCTTGGCCAACAGGATTCAACAACACAGCAAAAATATAATACATCATGACCAAGTGGGATTCACATCAGGGCTACAAGGATGGTTCAATATTAGAAAAAAACACAGTGTAATCTACCACATAAATAAGAAAAAGAACCGCATGATCTTATCTGTTGATGCAGAAAAAGCATTTGACAAAATTCAACCTCCATTCCTTAAAGAAACACTCAACAAACTAGGAATTCCACAACATAATTAAGAGTATATATATAAAACCAACAGCCAACATCAGTCTCAATGGAGAGAATCTGAAAGCCTTCCCTTTGCGAACAGGGACCAAACAAGGATGCCCTTTATCAACACTCCTATTCATTATTGTTTTGGAAGTCTTAGCCAGAGCTATAAGACAAAATAGGGACATGAAAGGCATCCATATTGACAAATAGGAAGTAAAACTCTATTTGCAGATGATATGATCCTATAGAAAATCCTGAACTCAGCAAAAAATAAAAACTGCTGGAACTCATTGGAAGATTCAGCAAGTGGCAAGGTACAAGAACAACATACAAAAATCAGTCAGATTCCTCTCTACTAATAATGAAAACACTGAAAAGGAAATTAAGGAAGCAATAGCATTTCCAAAATAGGATGGACTATTTAGGACTAAATGAAACCAGAGAAACAAAGTACCTATACAAAGAAAACTACAAAACACTACTGCAGGAAACCAAAAGATTCTTACAAAAATGGAAGAATGCCCCATACTCCTGGATAGGAATATAGGGAACACATGACCAGTCATGTAAGCTTGCTGAGGACCACATTGGTCTACTGGTGAATGGAAGAGGGGGAAAGGCAGCAATGAAGACATGGGCTGAGTTCAACCACATTCCATAGATTTCTATTGACCTGGAGATGAGAGAGAGAAGAGGAAGAGCTAGTTGGTCCAAAGTCTGGTAAGATTTGGGGACTTCTGAGTCCATGAACAAAGTCATGGCCAAGGAGGGTTAGAGCTGAGAGTAAAGCATCCAGCTGATTGAAGTAAGTGAAGATGCACAAGAATGCCCAAACTTGCAGATAGCACCCATGTGACCTAGTCTTGATGGCTTGATGATCAGAACTCTACTAGAGAAAGATTAAAAAAAAAAAAAAATTAAAGAAAATAAGGGTAAATTGCTACAATTTGATGAATTTGACCTACTCATGGATGTAGTAGCTCAAAATACTAACAGAGTCTTTATATCAATCCTATTCCCATGGTATACAAGATTGATAGAGACAAGCAATTTAGATATTGGCTACCTAAAATGATGGGGTGATAAAGGCATGAAGTGACTGGCTTACAAGGTTTCAAGAGGGAGTTTAGTTTAAGAGTGTATGGGTGCAAATAGAGTCCCCACTGAATAGTTTTCATCTTGTCTAGATGGGTCTGGTGAAAAGAGATGGGGATAGATTCTTAAGATTCAACAGTGTATAATTGTTATCATGACTAATTGCGACTGTCACAATTGTAAAGGTAGAAGTTTTGTAACAAAAGTGGGGAGTAGTTAGTCTTACAGCCCAGAAACAGAGGACTCTAGGACCAATAAGGGAGAAGAGCACAAACCAAATGTGGGACTCTATCCAGAGAAGCAGCGACAGCAGAGATGCAGGCAGAGCTGGGGACATGGAGAGAGGAAGCAGTTCAGGACTCTAGACTCATGGAATGAGAGGGACTGAGTGCTAGAGCCCAGGAAAAAGGCTTGTAGAATGTACCTTTTGTTTATTTAAATTATTATACATTTCTGAGGGTTTTTATGTACATGTCTCCACCACCAACCCCACCCCCCATAAAAAAAATGTAAAGAAAACCAGACGGAATGGAAGCAAATACTATTGAATAATGATGCATGGAGGAGATTGTAATCATTGCAATGAAACTGTGGTGAAAAACCAACATTCTCCCATGTAAACTATCGCTCAGTTCACAACAGAAATAAATAATGATAATAAAAAGCAGAACAGATATTTTAACAAACCCATGTGTAAATGTTAATAGGCTTATTACATACAATCAATTCTAATCAGAAAATACAATAGAAAAATAACTCATGTATTCCAAATACTCAAAATACAGAATAAAAGACATATAGGGATGTTCACTGTGAAATTACAGCAAGAAAAGCATGCAGCAATGTTTAAAAATTGATCAGCATCATTACACCCTGTGATACAAATATATGACGGCAAATCACATAGTATTGCTATTAGAGACCCATTATATACACGCTCACGTTTACTCCAAAACAAAATATATTTTAATATTTTATTTGATCAGTCGATGACTGCAGACAAGTTGTTTTGGCAATACATTTGTCTTAGTCTTGTTCAGGTATCTTAAAAAGAAAGGCACCATCAGTACAATGGCCTCTGAAGCGATTTTCTTAGCCAGTTAAATTCAAAGCAAAGAAGTCAGTTCAGAAAGTTATAGCAACTTTATGTATTTATTTATTGGGGGGCTCATAACAAATAACAAATGTTTAATATTGAATGATTTTCTCAAAGGACACAGGACAACAATGGTGTCTTATTCGGATGAAGTTTTTGGGAAATTGAAAATTGCCTGGGTGAGAAATGGCCAGGAAAGTTGCACTGAGGAGTTTTGCTTTCTATAATGGCAATATACTCGCTCATTTTTTGAGGATAGCAAGGGCTGTCCTATGAGAATTTTGTTGGGCAACCTTCCTCTAGCCACACTGCAGCCATGATCTTATTCCTTCACACTTCTTTTTGTGGCCCACACTCAAAAAAATAATGAAAACAAACAAGTTTCAGTATTTCAAAGATGTCAAAACTGCTGTTCTGATGTGGTATAACCGAAGAGCATAGAATTCTTCAGGGAAGGATTATTCTTGTTTTTGTTTTTAAGTGCCGACAAGTTGGTTCCAACCCATAGCGACCCCCGCCCATATAGGGTTTCCAAGGAGCAGCTGGTGGGTCTGAACCACTGATCTTGTGTTTCAAACTGACCTTGTAGTGTAGCACATTACACTGCAGTGCCACACCAGGGAAGTATTAGAGAGATGGAAACACCACCTTCAGATTGTATGGACCTGGATTAAGCATATGTTGAGAAACAGTAGCTTCACATTTTGATATTTTTGTGTAATAGTGGTTTCTCTAATTTTGTACCAAAACTTTTTGGCTTTCTCACAATTACTCATTTGGTATTTGGATCAAAAATATTATACATAGTAAAATATTAAATGGAGGCAATACATATTTCCAAGTAAATAAAATCCCAATGCATAGCACATATGCTACAGCCTTTGGAAAGAGGATTTATGAAATGAACATTTACACTTATATATGTCAGTTATTACAATGTATTGATGTGTATTCATTGTTGGTATGCTAATATTCATTTTTTTAGCTTACTACTTTTTTTATTATATGAATGTTGTTAAGGGCCATTGAGTTCATTCTGATTCATAGCAGCTAGGGAAAAGAGAAATATAATATACAAAGGCAAGCAAATTATATTAAGCTTGGATTTCTCAACAGAAACCATGAGGGGGGAAAGGCAATGGGGAGAGATCTATAAAACCATGAAAGAAAAAAAAAAAAAAACTGCTACCCAAGAATCTTCTACCCAGCAAAGCTGTCCATCAAATATGATGGTGTAATCAAAACATTCCAGGATAAGCAGAAGCTAAGGGATTTTGCCAAAGCCAACCCTGCTATGAAAAACATACTAAAGGAAGTACTGTGGACTGAGAACCAGCAAGAACACATAACAACTACAGAATGACGTGCATGGCAGCATCAACCTGAACTCAGTCAACAAATGGAAGAGTCAAGAACAGAATAAAATTATAAGAACAGAGAATCTGGGAGGTCAGTCTATGATCAAAACAATTACAATACGAAAAAAGGTAAACACAGAAGAACAGAGATCCAGGTGGTGGGAAGGTCAGGTAGATTACTGGATAAAATAGACTATCTTAAATGGAGGGAAGAACTAATGGAATATAAGGTAACCACAATGGAGTTGGGGTGGGGGGTTTATTTTGGGTGTTGGGGAGGGCAATACAAGAAGGGGGAGGAGGCAGAAGAACAAGATAGATAGGGGAACACTGAGACAGGTTTGCATGGCCTAGTGAGACAGAGGTAAATAGTGATGCATGTTCAACCTTGGAACAACAGGGCTCTGGGATACAGCGATCTAGGTATAGTTTGGAGAGGGTAAATAATAGTAAAATCCTTGACTGCCTTATGAATATTAGTTTCCCTTGCCTACTACTGTAGAATAGACACTTGAGTGGGATAGAAAGGAATGTTGGGAAATATGATTAGAGAAAACTTGTAAGCCCGTCTTCTGCCTATAACTGATTGGAATACCCAAAAGGGGTTCTACAACTTGCCCAGTGAAACAGGCCTTGTGCAAAGCCTTTACAGAGTATAGGACCTTAGGTGGAATCCTGAGTCCCATTCATAACCTTGTGAGGTGAGACATTCTCACTAGAAAGGACAAGCAGACTGGAACAGCTACAGT
>NW_006408527.1:32193993-32195296 GCF_000296735.1 Chrysochloris asiatica | reverse complement strand
ATAAGGAAGAAGTCAGGAAAGCGCTACAGGAACAATCAAATAAGATGGATACAGCATTGGAAACCATTAAAACCTACAGAAAGAGGTCCAAATGATCAATAACAAAATAACAGAAATAGAGAACACTCCGAAAGGGCAGAGGAATAGAATAGATGAGATGGAAGGCAGAACCAGTGATCTGGAAGACAAATCTCTCAATAACACTAAAACAGAAGAACAAACACAAAAAAGGATAAAACATTCTGAGGAAGGTCTAAGATTCATGTTGGACAACATGAAGAAGTATAACTTAAGAGTTATCAGCATTCCAGAACAAGAAGAATCACACAAGTCCACAGAGGAAATAGTTGAAGAACTGCTAGAAGGAAATTTCTCTTAACATCTTGAAAAGTGAAAAGATAAACAATCAAGAAGCTCAATGAACTCCAGAAAGGGTAGACCCAAAAAGAAAACGGCCAAGACATATCATAGTCAAGCTCTCCAAACTCAAAGATAAGAAGACACTTCTGAAAGTAGCCAAGGGAAACAGACGTGTCACATACAAAGGCAAGCAAGTCAGATTAAGCTCGGATCTCTCATCAGAAACCATGCAGGCAAAAAGGTAATGGGGAGACATATATGAAACCCTGAAAGGAAAAAAAATGCCAACCAAGAATCCTTTAACCAGCAAAGCTATCAATCAACCATGATGGCATAATCAAAACTTTCCAGGATAAACAGAAGCTAAGGAATTTTGCCAAAGCCAACCCTGCGCTACAAAACATCCTAAAGGGAGTTCTGTGGACTAAGAACCAACAAGAACAGACAACAACCAGAAATTGACATACGTGGCAACACCTCCCTAAATTAAATCAACAGAAGGAAGAGTTGTTAACAAAACAAAACTATAAGAACAAACTCAGAGACTCTGGGAGGTCAGTCTATAATCAAAACAAGTACAATGTAAAAGAAGGTAAACACGTAGGAACAGTGATCCAGATAGTGAAAAGATCAGGTTGATTACAGGATATAATAGACAGCACTAAATGGAGAGAAAAGTTAATGGACTATAAGGCAACCTCAAAGAAAATCAACACTTCACAACATACCAAGAGAATGAAAATCCAAGAAGAACATGAAAACATTAAAACTATGAGGAAACTCACAAGAAAGAACACAAAAGTCATGAACTCAACAAAGGAAGACAAACAGAACAAAGAAGCAGTAACACCACAAAAAAACCACAAACATAATGGCAGCAATTAATCAATATCTATTGATAATTACACTGAATGTAAATGGATTAAATGCACCTGTTAAGAGA
>NW_006408527.1:32163846-32193893 GCF_000296735.1 Chrysochloris asiatica | reverse complement strand
ATAAATAAATAAAAATAGTTATTTATAATAATGTTGTTGTTGTAAAGGCCAGTGATTTGGCTCTGATTTATAGCAACCCACTGTAGGGTTTTCAAAAATAAATACTGGGTTTGAATTATGAATGTTTTGAGCAGCCCAATGCATTTGAAGATAATCAGATAATGTATTTGTTTATATTTAATATATCTATGAATCAATAGTACCACTCATCTGTCAATTTGCAGTATTGTGGTGGCTTGCATTTTGCTGTAATGTCAGAAGCTGTTTTAAATACCAACAGGGTCACCCATGGAGCAAAGGTTTCAGTAGAGCTTCCAGACTTAGACAGACTAGGCAGTTGAGGAGGATTACTTCTGAATGTTTAGACACTAAAAAACTTATGAATAGCAGATCATTGTCAGATATAGTGCTAGAAGATGAAAACATTCTTAATAGCACCAGAATATTATCTGATATAAGATGAGAAAGTAAGCCCCTCAGGTGGGAAGGCACTCAAAATATTAATGAAGAGTTGCCACCTCATAGTAGAGCAGACATGGAGTAAATATTCTGGACCTTTATTTGCTGATGGGGCACATCTGAAAATGAGAAGAAAGGGTGTCAAACATCCATTAATTATCAGAACATGGAATGTAAATCCATAAAACTGCAAGTTTTCAAAAATGAAAAGGAATACAAAATGACTGATATCCTAGGCATGAGTAAACTTAAATGAACTGGTATTGGCCATTTTGAATCCAACAATCATGTTTTTTACGCGGGTACAACAAATTCAAGAGGAATGCCACAGCAGTCAGTATTACAAAGAATATTTCAAGATCTATCTTGAATTATAATGCTGTGATTGGATAATGCCCATTTGCCTATATGGAAGACCTCACTGGTTTAAAATTAAGAAATTTGTGTTTCAAGTTGTATTCTTTCACCATAGTTATTCAATCTATATGTAGAGACACTGGATTATTTGAACAAGAACATGGTATCAGGATTGAACAAAGACTCATTAACAACCTGTGACACCTATATGATACAGCCTTAAAGAGGACTTAAAATACCTTATATATTGGTGGGTATATCCTCACTCTATAGATAAAGATCAATGATTACAGCCTTCAATATATGCCTCAATGTAAAATAATAATAATAATAATAATAAAACAGAACAAAACTCATCATAAATGGACCAATAAATAACATTATGATATATCGTGAAAAGACTGAAGTTGTCAAAAACTTCATTTTGCTTATATCCAGAATCAACACTCAGGGAAGAAGCAGTCAAGAAATCAAATGGTGTCTTGCATTAGGCAAATCTGCTGCACAGGTCTTCTTTAGTGTTGAAGAGTAAAGATGTCCATTTGAGTACAAGGGTGAACATAATCAAAACCACATTCTTGTTTGTTGTTTTATTTTTTACTTTTAATTGTGAGATGAGTGAAGGTTTACAAAGATCATCAGTTTTACATTCAGCTGAGCATACACACGGTGGCATCTCAGTGACTGCCATCCCCTCCATGCTGCCCACTTCTTCACTGTGGTTTCTATTTCCATTCCCCCCTCTTTTCTGTCCTTCCTCAAATTTGTCTTTAGGTAAATGTTGCCCATTTGATCTTGAATGATTTACCATTTCATGGTGATGATATGTTTTTAGTTGTGTTTCCTCCCTATGAAACTACCTACTTCTTAGCTGATGAGTTCCATTCTAGTCCTGAATGGTGGTTGAGGGCCATAGTCTGAGATTTCTCCAGTCTCTTTCTGACTAGTAAGCTCAGTCTATTTTTATTATTTTGAGTTTTGTTGTACATTTTCTCCCATTCTATTTGTGGAATTATAATGTACTTCCTTTCAGAGCAGTTAGCAGTGGTAGTCAGGCACCATTTGCTTCTTCTTGTCTCCTATTTGTGGTGACTGATGTCTGCATGCTCCACTCTTACTTTTCCTGCACATGTAGAAACCAACAGCTACACATTAGATGACTGCTCATGAGTTTTTAAGATTCCAGTTGCGCACTCACCAAAATCAAATGAAGAACATTGTCTTAGTAGACAATGTTATAACAATTGATTAGGATATTCCATGAGACCATTCTTTTGAGCATTCAGGCCCAGCAAGTCATTGTCTTAAGATGTTTGATAATATCTAAGATGTTTTCATCACCTTGTCTCCTGTATTATCCACCATGTTCATAGGTGTTTTCAGCAAAGATAAATAGTGATGTACAAATATCCTCTTTCAAACCTTTATATATTTGTGGGTATATTCCCACTTTTTCTCCCATACCCATTCATCCTGTGTATTGGTACACATATTTATCCATAGGATACTGTTGTTTCAGAGTTGTTATGTAACAATATTTACTTTAATCCTCTTTAACCCTTGTATACCTCCTGTATATCTGATTTCACCTATCGTCATCATTCTCTGCCAACCTCCTTCTTCTGGTATATGGTTCTCTCTATCACCCTTCATAAGAAGCTCTGTTAGCGTAGCGGTTATGAATCAGGCTGCAAACCGCAAGCTCAGCAGTTCGAAATTACCAGCTGTTCCATGGGAGAAAGATGAGGCATTCTGCTCCTGTAAAAATGTACAGCCTTGGAAACCCTGTACAGGGTTGCTATGGGTCAGAACCAACTCCCTGGCACAGAGCCACCAGCCACCATCACCCTTCATGCTAACCCCTGGAAACCACCATAGAATTTTTTTTTTAGTGTGGAAAACCTTTTCTTGAGGTTTTAGCAATAGTGGTCTCCTACAGTATTTGTCTTTTTGTTATTGACTAATTTCTTTGAGAGCCCTGCTGTAATAATACTGTAGGATAAGCATTGGACAGCCAATCACATGGTTGGCAGTTCAAAATCAGCAGCCACTCACTAGAAACCATATAGAGGGTGGTCACTATGAGTTGGAACTGACTTGATGGCACTTAGCAACAACAACATTTTAATTCAGCATAATGTCCTCCAGTTTTATCTATGTTATGAGGTCATTCACATATCCATCACTCATTTTTAAAGTTGCATAGTATTCGATTGTGTGTATGTAACCATGTCTGTCTATTGATGGGCAATTAGGCTGTCTCCATCTTTTTGCTATTGTGAATAGTACTATGATGACCTTAAGCAGTTATATATCTACTAACGTCATTACTATTATTTCTTGTGAATATATACCAAGTAGAAGGATTGCTGGGTCACAGCAGATATCTATTTCTAAATTTTTGAGGAAATGCCATACCATTTTCCTCAGTAGTTGCACAATTTAACAGACTCAGCAGAAATATAAGAGAGTCCAAGACTCTCCACACCCTCAGCATCATTTGTTATTTCCTGATTGTTTAAAAAAAAAAAAAAAAAAACCTTGTTATTAATACTAGTTTGAAAGATATCTCATAGTAGATTTGATTTGCATCTCTCTAATGGCTACCAGACAATGATGCCAAAATCATTGGATAATATCTTTGATATCTATCTCATGCGAGTTATGTTTTCTAAAGGTAATACAGAAATGGCTACAAGCATACATTGACAGAGAATTTCCAGAAGTTTAAGCCAGATTCAGAAGAGGCTGTGGAATGAGGGATATCACTGCTGATGTCTGATGGACCTTGGCTGAAAGCAGAGAAAATCAGAAAGATGTTTAACTGTGCTTTATTGACTATGCAAAGGCTTTCAATTGTGTGGATCATGACAATAAATGGACAACATTGTGAAGTATGAGTATTCTGGAAAACTTAATTGTGCTCATAAGGAATCTATCTGTACCTGGACCAAGAGGCAGTTGTTCAAACAGGACATGGGAACACTGAATGGTTGAAAATTAAGAAAGGTGTGTGACAGGGTTGTATTCTTTTAGCATACTTATTCAACCTGTATGCTGAGCAAATCATCCAAGAAACTGGGTTCTATGAAGAAAAATGTGGCATCAGGATTGGAGGAAGACTTATTAACAACCTGCGATATGCAGATGATACTACCTTGCTTGCTGAAAGTGAAGAGGACTTAAAACATTTACTGATGAAGATCAAAGAGCACAGCCTTCAGTATGGATTACATCTCAGTGTAAAGAAAACAAAAATCCTCACCACTGGACCAATAAACAACATTCTTATCAACAGAGAAAAGATTGAAGTTGTCAAGGACTTCATTCTTCTTGGATCAACTATCAACACTCATGGAAGCAGCAGTCAAGAGATCAGTCGACGTATTGCATTAGGCAAATCTGCTGCACAAGACCTTTTAAAGTGTTGAAGAGCAAAGACATCAACTTGAGTACTAAGGTGCACCTGACCCAAGCCATGGTATTTTCAATAACCTCATATGGATGTGAAAGCTGGACAGTGAATAAGGAAGACCGCAGAAGAATTTATGCTTTTGAGTTGTGGTGCTAGAAGAATATATTGAAAGTGCCATTGGCTGCCAAAAGAACCAATAGATCCATTTTGGAAGAAGTGCAGCCAGAGCGCTCCTTGGAGGCCAAGACTGCCAAACTTCATCTCTCATACTTTGGACATATTGTCAAGAGGGACCAGTCACTAGAGAACAATATCATGTTTGGTAAAGTGGAGGGTCAGAGAAAAAGAGGAAGACCCCCAACAAGATGGATTTGCCAAGTGGCAGCATCGATAGACTCAAGCGTGGCAACAGTAGTGAGGTTGGCCCATGATGGGTCAGTGTTCCATTCTGCTGTGCATGGGTCACTATGAGTTGGTACTGACTTGATAGCACCTAACAACAACAACAACAATGGCTACTACCTGGTGTGGCACTCTAGAATAATGCACTGGACTGCAAATCAGTTTAAACTGCATTGACGAGGGTTCAAACTCAACAGTTACTCCTCAGAAACCCTATGCAGGTCACTGTGAGTTGCAACTGACTTGACAGCACTTGAAAACAACAGCAATTCCTACTATTATCCATGCAGTTTTTCGTACTGTGGTGACGTGCATGTTGCTGTAATGCTGGGAGCTATGTCTCTGGTATTTTAAATACCAGCTGGATCTACAATGGTGGCCAGGTTTCAGTGAAGCTTCTTGAGTAAGACAGACTAAGAAAAAGAAGCAGTAGACTATTTCTGAATGTCTACCCACTGAAAACCTTATGAATAGCATGAGAGTCGGTATTGGCCATTTTTAATCTGACAATTATATGGTTTACTATTCTGGGAATAAAATATTCATGAGAAATGGCATAGCATTCACCATAAAAAATAAAAAAAAATGTCAAGATGTATCTTGAAGTTCCAAGCTTTGTTATAGGATAATATCCATATGCCTACTAGGAAGACCAGTTAATACCACTATTGTTCACATTTATGCACCAAAGACAAAAGACAGTGTTGATGAAACTGAAGAATTCTACCAACTCCTTTCATTATAAATAAATCAAATATGCCATCAAGGTGTATTCAAGTATTTAAAAGTTCTAATTGTTGGAATGTGAACATTGGAAACAAAGAGGAAGAGTCAGTAATTGTAAAATATGACCTTTGTGATAGAAATGATGCTGGAGAACACAAGATAGAATTTTGCAAGATCAGTGACTTACTCAATGCAAATACCTTTTTAAAATAACATAAAGGCTCTTACATACATGGACTTCACCAGAAGGAATACAATGGAATAAATCTGACTACTTCTGTGTTAAGAGACAGTGGAAAAATTCAATATGATCACTGAAATAAGGTGAGGGACCAACTGTGGAACAAACTAGCAGTTGCTCATATGCAAGTTTAGGTTGAAGCTTAAGAAAATTAAACAACTTCACAAGAGCCAAAATATGACCTTGAACATATCACATATGAATTTAAAGACTATCTCAAATCAGATTTAATGCATTAGACACTAATGACTCAAGACCAGCAGAGCTGTGGAATGACATCAAGAAAGCAACAGGGGGAAGCGGCAAGAAGACAACTAGGCAGAAAGGCTGTGTGGCTGCTCTACAAGAAAAACACAGAAAACCAAATGAAACAGATGTTGATGATAGTTCTAGAACTTCAAACTTCAGATGAAGGCACAGACAAGTGGATGGAATGCTTACTAGGTCAGAGTTCTGAGCAGACCTGGAAAAAAGGGAGTCTGTTGACCTACGCCGATTACCAGATGGGCACAGACTTCTCAAATTTTGTTGAGTGGCTTCAGAGACAAGAAAGTACATCATTATTGCAAAAGTATACTTGTGACTCTCAGAGACAAAGGTGTGATTTTTTTTCTTGTTCCTGAACTGCTCTGGCATCCAGAGGTAAGATTGGCCCTACCAAAATGCACCCTCAGGAAAGCTCCTACTCCCCCAGGCTTCAGAACAGCACACACATGTGTGCCAAGGTTGTGGGTCCCATTAAGTGAGGGGGAAACTGACCTTGTTGACCCTGTTCCTCTGGACCCTGTTCCAGATCTGCAGAGTCAGCAGTGGCCATGCCTGGACTAGCCTTCACTAGGAGAAGCAGCTGAACAAATGAATGGGGAAGGAAGGAAAGAGGGGAGGAAGGAAGAAATGAGAGAGAGAAATAATGAGAGAGAAAGAAAGAAAAATGAAAAGATAAGAAAGAAACTGATGATCTTTCAAGAAAGAATGAAAGGATGAAGGAAAGGAAGAAAGGAGAGAGAGAGAAAAAGAAAGAGAGAGAGAAAAAAAAACAAAAAGAAAAGAAATAAACTGATGAGCTGTGCTGGCGGCTATGCTAGCTGCAGTGTGGTCATCTTAAATTTTCATAGGTGACTCTGAAAGCAAGAGGGCAGTAGGTGGTAGGTGGTGCAGAAGCATACCACTTATTGGTGGAGAGAAAATGATATATTTTTTTTTTCTTATAACCCATGTTACCACATGCCCAGAGGTATGGCCAGCCCACATCTGGGTAAAATCCCAGGGAAGCTCCTACTCTCCACACTCTCCAAGTATGTGGGAAGCTATCAGTACCAACCCCAGCACCTGGAATCAGGTATGGCCTATTCCTGTGAAACTGGAAGTCTGTTTTCAGAAAAATGAAAAAAGACCCATATCTCACACCGTATATGAAAACAAACTTAACATGGATTAAACACTTACATGTAAAATCTAGAACTATAAAGATCAATGAGAAAATGAGGACAAAAGTAGAGACTCTAATACATGGCATAAGAACACTACCAAACATTACAAAAATCACTAATAATAGAAGACAAAATAGATGACTGGAACCTCCTAAAAAATAGTTATTTATGTGTATCAACAGATTTTTCCAAAAGTTAAAAGGAAGCTCACAGACAGGTGAAAATATTTTTTGGGGAAACAAGATATCAGACAAGGGATAAAAACTTATCTAAAATTACCTCTAAAAGAAAACTAATAAGAAATCAATTTAAAAATGGGCACAGGACAGACACTTCACCAAAGAAAACATTCAGGTAATCAATAAACATATGAAGAAATTTTCAGGATCATTAGCCATTACTGTTGTTAAGTGCCATCAAGTCAGATCCAACTCACGAATAAGGTTTCTGAGGAGCAGCTGGTGATTTTGAACTGGTGACCTTGTGCCATATCTTGGGTGCTATAACCAGGACTCCATCATTAGTCATTAGAGAAATGCAAATCAAAACATCAGTGAGATATTATCTCACAACAGCACTGACAGTGAACAACAAAAAAAATAAATGCAGAAAACAAAATCTAGTGAGGGTGTATGTAGAGAGACTGGGACCCTCCTACAATACTGGTGGCACTGTAAAATGGTCCAACCAATGTGGAAAATGATATGGTGCTTCCTCAGAAAGTTGAAAATAGAAATACCATATGTACCAGTAACTCCTCTACTTGGTATATATCCACAAGAAATATGAACCAAAAAAAAGAAAGAAAGAAATATGAACCAAGAACTATGAACAGTGAAGTTCATCACAGCAATATTCACAATAGCAAAAAAGATAGAGGCAGTCTAAATGTCCATCAATGGGTCCTTTTCTATTCCAACAGCACGGTTGTGATATCTGCATATTATAGGTTTTTTATGATTCTTCCTCCAACCCTGATGCCATATTCTTTCATATACAACAGCTTCTCGAATTATTTTGTCAGCAGGAAGATTTAATAAGTATGGTGAAAGGATACAACCCTGATGCACATATTTCCTGATTTTAAAATATTTATTCCATTGTTCTATTTGAATAACTACCCCTTGGCCTGTGCACAGGTACCTCACGAACACAATTAATTGTTATGGAATACTGATTTTTCATAAAGTTATCCAGTTACTTAGGACCCCATAGTTGAAAGCCTTTGCATAGTCAATACAGCACAAGTTAACATATTTCTAATATTCACTGCTTTTAAGATAAATCCGTTTGACATTGGCAAAGATATTTATTCCTTATTCCATGTCCTCTTCTGAATCTTGAATTTCTCGCATCTCCCTGTCTATATGGTGCTGCATCCGATTTTGAATTATTTCAGCAAAATTTTACTTACATGTGGTATTAGTAATATTGTCTGATGATTCCTGCATTCTTTTGGGTCTCCATTCCTCAGAATGGGAACAAATCTGGGTCTCTTCCAATTGGTTGTCCAGGTAAATATATCCCAAATTTCTTGGCATTTAAGAGTGAATTCTATAGCTTCCAAAATTATAGCAACAAAGAGACCACCACAGTTCAACAAACTTAGAAATGAGTGGTGGTTTATAATAGTTTGTACTTGGTATATATTCAATCCACTTTGAAATCTTTGGAAACTCTTAAACAACAGTATCTGAAAGTTCTTTGCAAATTATAAAGAGTAGCTAAACATAAGAGCATAATTATTGAGAGGCATAAATACTGGAAGTCTACAACTACTGCCAAACAAAAGTAACTTTCATCACTTACAGGTAATTAACATACAATATTGAAGTTGGATCTTGGAGCTATTCCCATTTATAGCATCTAGCTTCTCTATTCTGGTACTAAACTCCGGGAAAAAAAAAAAATGTAGGTAAGGTAAAAATTCTGAAGTTGTAGTTTCAATCCACATTTATTAAAATACAATTGAAGCCTGATAATCTTTGGTGTTTACACTTTCTAATACTGAAACCTATACTGTACACTTAACGACTATTGTTATTAAGTGCCACTAAGTCATTTTTGACTCATACCAAACCTGTATAGGGTTTCTGAGGAGCAGATAGTTTGCAGACCAGTACTGATCCTACAGCACCACACCAGGAGATCTTGACTTGGAAAACTCAATCAGAATGTCATGTAGAGTAGGCTAACCAAAAAATGAACTGCACTGTGAATGTATTTTCACGTAGCTACCAAGGGCTGTGTTTTGTTCTACTGTGCATAGGATCACTATGAGTTGGTACCTACTCAACGGCACCTAACAACAACAACAACAACCAAGGACAAATGTACAGATTGGCAAAATGTCTACCTCCAGGCACGCCATTCAGGAAGTCAAGTTTTCAGAAGTAGTACAATCCTCAACATCTACCTTTCACATTTCCCTGGTCATCATCATCATGCCTACCAAAATGTGTCTGTGGTGTGGAAAGGGGGCCGAGAAAGTTACCCATTTATTTATTTTTTTTATTTTATTTGAGTTTATATTTTTTCTTTTTCATTCTGGAAAATTTCATGTCAGTTGGACTCACCTTACATTACCAAGCACGTATTCACAGTATCACTCTTAAATCAAGAACAATGGGACTTTTCAGCAGTTATGTGAGAACACAGGAGTAGAGTAGACTACAGATATTGGTGAATAGCTAGAAGTCTATAGCACGCATACAGGGACAGAGTCCTTAGAGCTAAAAATACTCTCTGTAGAGAGATTAATTCCAAAAAGTAAAGGAGAAAAGAAGGATCTGCCTGTGAATTCCACTTTTTACTTTCAACTCATTGCTCCGAAAATGTGGGAAGAGGCTATGTTTACTTCAATTAATGGTATTTCTGTCAGGTGAAAGTAAACATCAGCAGTATTTGAAAAACACCTCTCCTACTTAGAGAAAAAGTACATATTTTTTGTATTAAAAGGTAATATTTTGTAAAATATTGAAAAGTCATGAAGGGAAATGAAATAGGTTTGCTTTGTTTTGTTTTTAAATTAAATACATTAAAAATAACATTATTTTGTGTATTTATTTGGTAAAAATAATATGTAGAGATTCTGATGCACATGAAAAATATCTTCAAATGTAGAGGTTGCTTCACTGGTAATAGAAAGAGAATGCAATTTTTTTACTGTTAATACATATTCATGAAACCTTAAATTCATAGTTCTTGCTAATGATTTTTCAGTCACATACAAATTCAGTGGGAAGTTAGAAATTACTTGATTTTCAGGATTAGAAAACTCACAAAAAATGTGTATCAAAAATATAAGAGGTTAATTTTTCTCATATAAAAAAATCACAAAAAACTAACAGACATTCCGAAATATAAGCCATTGTAAGATATTGTATGGTCCAGTGCTTACATCAGGATTCTGACATTTTCCATCCTTCCATCCTGACATCTTGAGAATTTTGTCTTTCACCCCATGTTTGTCTTCTCATAATTGCAACATGAGTCATGTATCCATGTTCCAGGAATGAAGCAGGTGGGGGTAGAGGAGTTGCAGTGAAGCAGGGAATGAACAAAGACAAAAGGCACTCTGCAAAAAAACCTTTGCTTTTCTACAGTGGAGGCAACATCCTTTCAGGAAAATTCTGTACAAACTCATTTCCCATAATTGTATAAAATAGCTGTAAGAGGAACAAGAAGGTATTTCTTAGCTGTAAACACTGTGTTGTTGCTGCTGCTGATGTTAAATGCTATAGAGTTGTTTCTGATTCATAGCAACACTGTATAGGGTTTCCAAGGAACAGCTGGTGAGTTTGAACTTCCAACCTGTTGAACTTGTGGTCAACAGTCCAGTGTTTACCCTACAGTTCCACATAATGTAGAAGTAAACAAATCATTGGCTTTGTTTGTCCAAAATAAGAGGTAATGGCTCTGTGGCAGGCAAATGGCTGGGCTAGACACACTGATATTGAATTTGTGGTAAGTTTCCAGTCATTTCTATGACTGATTCTATTAAATAAAAGTAAATCAAGTTGAGACTCATCCTATAGAATAAAGAAGGAGTTTAATAATATCAGGCTCTATAAGGAGTACTGGTGTCATAGTGGATCATACGTTTGGCTAATAACTGCAAAGTCAACTGTTCGAATCCACCAGCAGTTCTTCAGGAAAAAAAAGATGAGGCTGCTTCCATAAAGACTGGCAGCTTAAGAAACCCTACAGAGGGTCATTATAACTTGAAGGCACATAACTACCACCACCATGTTCTATAATTTCTTAATTCTGCCATTATCTACACGATAGCCTATAAAGAACACTAGCCTACTTTTGGAGTCCTGGTGTGTCACTGTACAAGAAGTACTGGACTATTGTTAACCAAAAGGTCAGCAGTTCAAACACATCACCTGCTCTTTGAAAATCCTATACAGTGTTACTACGAGTCAAAACTGACTAAACAGCATTTAACAATAAAAACAACAATTTTAGGAGTCCTGGTATGGCTCTGTAGGATAAGCACTAGGCAACTAAATGAAATGTCCTGCAGCGCAAATCCACCAGCTGCTTCTTGGAAGTAAACTGAAAGACATTACAAAATTAATTGGTTGATATATTACCATATTTTAATTATCCTAGAAGAGTTCAGAAGGATGCATGTTATAAACTGTAATTGACCATCAGAATCAATACCAAAGTACTCATATATGAGCATGTGTGTTTGACATACACACATAGAAATAAAATTAATCTTTTATAACTATTAAATTATGGCAGAAAAGGGAAAAATCAAAATATTGAGTTTAGGCTCCTTGTGGAATGGGGTGCCTCCAGGCACTTAACTGGGGAGCTAAATTTTCTGATCCATGGAGTTAGAGCTTAGTGTTTTAGGGCTGAGGCTTATGGCGAGTGGAGTGTCTTTGAGGCATTTATTGGTAACCCTGTAAGAGCTTTGTAACATTGCCTGAGGAGGGCAGAAACAAGTCTGAGGGTTCAAAGGCCAGAGAAAGGGCTGCCTGCAGGAAAGGCTTAATGGAGGCTGTTCATATTGAAACAATATGCTCTGACCATTTTCTGGTCCTGACTTATAACCTGTTATTATTTGAATTTTGTGTAGTACTGCAATAAATTACTGAACCCTGTTGAGTAGAGAGTGATGTGGGAGGGATGGCTGATATCATTATTTACAAGTAACATCACTGCTAACAAATCTCCTGGCAGATGCTAAAACTCAGTATTTCTTAAATTGAAAGAAATGTAGAAGAAGAAAAAAGAAAGCCTCAACTTTCAACACTGAAGAATTCTATGGACAAATATTAAAGGACGCAGGAAGTATTAAAAGAAGATGAAACAAATACAACATGTCATTGATCAAAACAGATTTGTTTGATGCTCACTTATTTCAAGAAGTGGCATATGATCAAGAACCAATGGTATTGAAGGAAGAAGTCCAAGTTGTGCTGAAGGAATTGGTGAAACACATGGCTCTAGGAATTGATGGAATACAAATTTAAATGATTCAATAAAGTGATGGAGCATTAAAGACACATACTTACCTATGCCAAGAAATTTGGAAGACAGGTACCTGTCAATACATTGGAAGTGATCCACATTTGTGCCAATTCCAAAGAAAGGTAACTCAAAGAAATATGAAAGTCATTGAACAACTTCATTGATATCACATGCAAATGAAATGTTGCTGAAGATAATTTAAAAACAGTTTCAACAGTACAACAAACTATCAAATTCAAGCCAGATTCAGAAGAGGACATGGAATAAATGCTAGCATTTTAGACATCAGATTGATCATGACAGAATGCATAATACAAGATGTTTTCTTGTACAAAGGTGTTCAATTGTTGATATAGCAAATTTAGGGATCATTGTGAAAAATGGATAATTGTGCTCAAAAGAAACCTGGACAGAGACCAAAAGGCAGTTGTTTGAATAGAACAAACAGATAATGAACGGATTAAAATCAGGAAAGGTGTGCACCTTGGGTGTATTCTTTCACCATACAAATTTAGTCTGATTGCTGAGCAAATAATCTAAGAAGGTGGAATATATGAAGGTAAATGTGGCATTAAGTATTAGAGAAACACCATTAACAAGTTGTGATATGCAGAGGATAGAACCTTGCTTGTTGAAAGTGAAGAGGACTCAAATAATCATTGATGAAGATTAGAGACTACAGTTTTCAGTACAAATTGACCTCACAGTAAAGAAAACAAAAATTCTCACAATGGACTAGTAAATAACATCATGATAAAGGGAGAAGAGATCAAAGTTGTTAAGATTTCATCTTACTTGGATACACAACGTACACATACTGCAAAGTCAGTTTGAACCTCAAGGTCAGTGGTTCAAGCACACCAGCTGCTCCTTTGAAACCCTATGCAGGGTTGCTAGGAGTCAGAATAGATTCAACGGCACTTAACTATATATATTACTGATTTATAGTGTTTCCAAGTTGGCATAGAAACAATTGAAAACTATCAATGTGAATACCTACCAATCATCTGTTTCAGGCAATGCAAGCCTAGTTCAGTCCACTACTAGACAGTTTACAAATTAATGCTGAATTTAAAAGAGCACATTTTGTCAATTTTGTTAAATAGATGTAAAATAATACATTATTGGTAAGTAACATCAAGTTAGTTCTGATTCATAGTGACCCTGTATAGAGTTTCTAAAGCTTAAAATCTTCACAGGAGAAGAAACCTTCATTTTTTTCCAATGGAGCAGTAGATGGGCTTGAACAGGGCTTTTTGTTTCGCAGTCTAGTGCTTATCATATGGAACCACCATGGTCCCATAATAATACATGGTATACTTACAAAAAAAAAAAGTGAAGGGTGGGATATACACTAAAATGATTTTTTTTTTTCCTGAGGAGATAATAAAGGACAATAATTGGAAATAATGGCCAATGTTGTTATTGTTATGTGCCATGGAGTCGGTTCTGACTTATAGCGACCCTGTGCAGGGTTTCCTAGCCTGCAAATCTTTACGGGAGCAGAATTTTGTCTGCAGTTACCCCAGTTTGAGAAATTCTGAGTGTGTTCTTTCTTTTTCAATACAGATTAATTGCTGTCTTTTTGTTTGTTTTTGTGGTACTGTTGGTTTCTTTGTTCTGCATATCTTCCTGTGCTGCGTTCATGTTTTTTGTGTTCTTTCTTGTCAGGCTCTTCAAAGTTTTAATGTTTCCATGTTCTTGGATGATAATTTTCTTGTTATATTGTGAAGTATTAATTTTTTTTTGCAGTTACCTTATATTCTATTAACTTGTCCCTCCATTTAAGACAGTCTATTTCATCCTGTAATCTACCAGACCTTCTCACCACCTTGATTTCTGTTCCTATGTGTTTATCTTCTTTTACACTGTAATAGTTTTGATCATACATTGATCTCCCAGATCCTCTGAATTTGTTCTTATAGTTTGATCTGTTCTCGACTCTCATTTTTCTATTGAGTTCTGGTGGTGCTGCCACGTATGTCAATTTCTGGTTGTTGTCTGTTTTGTTGGTTCTCTGTCCAAAAAACTCCCTTTAGGGTATTTTACAGCACAGGGTTGGCTTTGGCAAAATCCCTTAGCTTTTTATTCTATAATGTTTTGGTTATATCATCATATTTGATTGAAAGCTTTGTTGTGTAAAGGATTCTTGGTTGGCAGTGTTTTTTTGTTTGTTTTGTTTTATTTTTTTCAGGGATTTATATATGTTTCCCCATTGCTTTATCTCCTGCATGGTTTCTGCTGAGAGATCAGAGCTTAATCTGATATGCTTGCATTTGTATATAACACTTCTCTTTTCTCTCGCTGCTTTCAGGATTGTGTCCTTATCTTTGATTAGGGAGAGCTTGATTATGATATGTCTAAGTGATTTTTCTTTTGGAGGTCTATCCTTCCCGGTTTCATTGAGCTTCTTGAATGCTTATCTTTTCACTTTTCAGGATGTTAGGGAAATTTTCTTCAAGAAGATCTTCAACTATCTCCTCTATGGACTTGTGTGTGTCTTCTTGTTCTAGAATGCCCATCATTCTTAAGTTATTCCTCTTCATGTTGTCCAACGTGAATCTTAGACTGTCTTCAGATTTTTTAATCCTTTTCTGTACTTGTTCTTCTATCTTAGTACTGTCTTAGAGATTTGTCTTCCAGATCACTAGTTCTGGCTTCCATCTCTTCAATTCTACTTCTTTGCCATTTCCATGTATTGTATAATTCTAATATTCTATTATTAATCATTTGGACCTCTTTTTGTAGCTTTTGAATTGCTTCCAATTATGTATCTCTCTTATTTGATTATTCCTGTAATGCTTTCCTGACTTCTTATTTTTCTCAACTCCTCTGTAAAGTGTTTTGAAATGTTTTATTATCATTTTTCTGAATTTCTTCTCGGACATTTCCAAAGCCTGCCCTTCTTTCAATTTGAAGTCTAGGTCTACCTCCAGCTCATTTGTCTCAGTCACTTTATCTTGTTTCTGGACATGTCCAGAGATGGTCATCTGTTTCTTGGGCATATTCAGTAGTTAGCTGTGACCTTAATACTTAGATGAATGTATATTGATATTTTATTTTGCTTTCTGATGGGTTCCAGGTAATTGCAATCAGAAGATGGGTTTTCCTATTCACTCTTCTCATTACTCAACTCAAAGTAAGTATTGCAGGTGTTGGCTGCCTACCTGGTGTACAGAGGCTGGTATTGGTTCTTGCCTGGATGGTGAGATTTAATAGGATGTGATTGTAGCTTGACTATATGCCTGCAATTGGTGTCTCTTCTTGTGTAATATAGGGAGAGAAAGAGCCCCTTATAGGAAAAGTTGTTGTTGTGAAGTGTTGTTGAGTCAGTTTTGACCCACAGCAACCCTGTATAGGGTTTTTGAGGAGCAGCTGGTAAGCTTGAACTACTGACCTTGCAGTTCAAACGGCTTTGCAGTCTGGTGTATTAACCCACCGTGCCACACCAGGACTCAAAGATTGGCTGACTGACTGGCTGTGTGCCGTGGAGTTGGTTCCAACTCACAGCAACCCTGTACAGAGTTTCCAAGGCTGTAAATCCTTATGGGAGCAGAATGCCTCATCTTTCTCCCGTGGAACAGCTGGTAGTTTTGAACTGCTGACCTTGCGGTTCGCAGCCCGCTTCATAACCACTATGCTACCAGAACTAGGGGACCAAAAACAACAACAGCAAGAAAACCCAAAAAAAAAAACAAATTGGATATTATAGTCTGTAATTGCAGAAAAGACAGAAGCAGAAAAAAACAATTCTGTTGTCAAATATGAGTATGACTTTAATGTTCCTGTCTCAGCTTTTTGCCTTCAAGGCTACCTGAGGAATTTCAAGATGCCACTTGATCATTATGATGAAACTCAGGATTTAATTTTCTGCCAGTTTCTTTTTTAATCTTTCTCTTTCCCACTCCACAATGTTTGTTCAGGACTTTTTCCTATTGATAAGCAGTTCAGGGACAGCTGCGGCTGTTTTACACTGCCGTTTTGTTTTAAGTGGAAATTTTGAGCAGATCTGTGTGAATGCATAGAAACCTCCAAGGTGGTGGTGGTGGGGTGTCTGTCCACTCATTCATGCACCCCCTCTAGTCACCAGAATGGAGGTGCACAGATAGCTTGAGGTCAATGGACAGATACAAAAATTAAAAAAAAAAAAAAAGACTGTCCACATCTTTATCTCCTGGAGTGATCAGTCATCAGGCATCCACGGTGGCTCTGATCCTTTCCCTGCTGTGTTTCGCCCAAGATGGCTGCTCCAGGAGCTGCTGAAGCTGGTGGATCTGAAAGCACTAGATTTCTTGCTTCAGCTACAAATTCCACTGGCTGTAAGCCTTCAAACTTTCTAAATATTCCTTTATATGTAGTTCATAGTTCTAGGATCATCCTCAAACCTGCTTCATCCAGTATTTTGTGTTAGTGCTGACAATGATCTTCTTTGTACTTCCCCCGATCTGTAATCCTCCTAATTGAATTTTAAGAGATAATAAATGCCTGATCTAAAAAAGGGTTTCAAGAAATTGGACCAATGAGAAAAATGTATCTTAGAAGCATTGGTACGCACAAAATCACCAGTCTGATGGAAAGTGCTTGCCTATCATACCTTTGAATATCTACTCTAGGAAATCAATAACTACTGAAGAGGAAAGTTATAATGAGTATTTAATGAAATGATTGGTTGGTTATGGGCTGTGGATTTGGTTCTGACTCATGGCAACCCTGTACAGGGTTTCTGAGGTTGTAAATCTTTATGGTACCAGAAAGCCTCATCTTTCTACCATGGAACAGCTGGTAGTTTCAAACTGCTGACCTTGTGGTTCATAGCCCGATTCGTAACCACTACACTGTCAAAGCTCCTTATTTAATGAATAAATAAAGTTTAGACACAAAAACTTTTTTTTAATTCAGCTAAATGGTAGTGGGGGGTGAGAGTAAAATCAGAGTGATCCAAGTATTTTTAATTATGTGAAATATCCAGCTATTGGATATATTTGTAAGTTCCTGAATTAAGCATGACTTGTACTACCTTATAATTAGAAATCTTTTGGTAGAATATTAGATATTTCGTTTGAGAGTGAGATGTTGACATTAAGTGCCATGGAGTTGGTTCTCACTCATTTCAACACTGTATGGGCTTCCAAGGATCTGCATGTGGGTTTGAAGCTTGTGGTTAGTAGTACAGAATTTATCTTACAGGATCATTGCTTGCAAATTACGGTGACTGTATAATTTATAAACAAAATTGGAAAAAAAATTGAGAATGAAGAATGGATACTATTATATATGTATTGACAGTAAATTGGGATTTATGTTACAATGAAATGATCCATATTTCTGGCACGAAGAGTGACTGCATCAAAGTTACATCAAAGAGAATTAGGAAGAGAGATAGATGAAATGTAAATGTTAAATATGTTTTTTCAATTCTTTGAAAAATTCCAGGCAGCTCATTTGTCTCAGTCACTTTATCTTGTTTCTGGACATGTCCAGAGATGGTCATCTGTTTCTTGGACATATTCAGTAGTTAGCTGTGACCTTAATACTTAAATGAATGTATATTGATATTTCATTTTGCTTTCTGATGGGTTCCAGTTAATTGTGATCAGGAGATGGGCTTTCCTTTTCACTCTTCTCATTACTCAACTCAAAGTATTTGACTGCATCAAAGATTTCAGGCAGAAAATGATCAAAAGGACAAAAATACCATAAAATGAAGTCTTAAATATATTTTCATAGTATGACTATAAATAATTCAACAAAAGTTTAACCTTCTATATTACTTATACATTTTTTAACCCGTTTTTCAAAAGGACTCACAAGAAGTGAATCAGTATTAGTAGTACAAACTTCTTTTGACTTATTTAATTCCAGTGGTGCTTTACAGAGAGATGATCATACAAGTGTTTTCTAAAAGTCGACAGAGACTGCTTTGTTTGATATTTTAAATTTTCTGAAGGGAGGAAAATCACTTTCTATGACTTTGAGTTAAAAAGTCTGCAAGTATTCTTTTGTCAAGGTGTTTATTGATGAATGAGTCAATTAAATTGTAAAACCACCCAAATTTCTTGTTCCTGTGGTTGTATGCTTCAGAGCCAATATGAGAAAAATCAGCACTGTAGGAAGTAATTTTTCTTTCCTTTATAATTCTTTAAGGCAAAGGATATTTCTTTCTGTTCTTCAAAGTTATACTCTTTCATCAACCACTCTTAATAGTTTTAAGACATGGAAAACTATTTAACTTACTTCCCACTCATTGGGGAAGTTATATTCACATGAAAGATAATTCAAATTGATTCTCAGTGATACAAATATTCCAGTGAATTTTTGTGCATTTTGTTGAATCATCTTTATAAACCCATATTGAAAGTATATGAAATTAAAATCAAAATAAATCTTTCAATTGTAGTCGTTACATATACAAAAAGCAGAATAAGAAATTTCCATTAAATGTATACAATCGACACAGACTTCTTTACATTATTGTTTTTTTAAATAGAGAAAGTAATGCACATTTGACCATCATCCTCAGATTATTTATATTGCTGTTGTTGTTAAGTGTCGTCAAGTCGGTTCCGACCCATAGTGACCCTGTACAGGGTTTCCGAGGCTGTAAATCTTTATGGGAGCAGAATGCCTCGTATTTCTCCCGTGGAGCAGCTGGTAGTTTTGAACTGCTGGCCTTAAGGTTCACAACCCGATTCGTAACCACTATGCTACCAGAGCTCCTTATTTATATATGTGCTATTATTATATGTGTATATATAAAATTTACTGATAAGAAAAGGGAAATCCTAAGAAATGTGAAAAGTTATATAGTAAAAGAAAGCAAAAACAATTGCAATTAAATAATTTCAATTTTTATCAAGGTAGATATTATTGCTTTAAAAGTGATAGACATTAACATTTCAGTTACAACATTTCAGTTATAACTCAGAAATGCTGACTCTTTAGATGACTACAATAAAACCATTCCTTAAATCTGAAATAATAGAAGACTTACAGAAAATCGCAACTTTTTTTTTCAGTCATTTTTTAACAAGTTTAGTTTTCACTAAAGAGGCATTAACTTTATCTACTATCAGATTAGGTAAAAGAACTTTTAGTTTCACCTGTGGTTTTCCATTGGCTTAATGAGCTTTCCAGTGATCAATGTTTAGCTATTTCATTTCTATTCTCCAAGATTTCCCATCTTTTCTCACAGATTTCCCACACTGACACCATTAACATGGAGCCCCTGTTGCTCTTGGTGTTTTGTCAACTAAAGCTGCTTGTCTTTATTAATGTTGGAATCTCAAGATTCTAAAACTGCTACTACCACTGCTGTATTTTTCTAGAAATATCTATTTTAATATTTTAAGCACTCATATAGCCTTACAATTCAGATGTGCGTTCCCAAAATAACAACTGTAACAGCAAAAAGTAGTTTTCAAAAAGCTGGCCCTTTTATCAATTCATACTATCTAATTAGATCAAAAACTTAATGTTGATTTGTGATCCATTTATTAACACCCATGCCATTCCATACTGATTTATAAACTCAGTCTTTACTATTATGTGCAGTTAATTCTATCTTTAAGGAATCCTGCTGAAGCAGTGGTAACATTCTTGGGTGCTAATCTATAGATTTGCCATTCATACTCATTTAGCTGATCTATAGGAGAGACACCAGACAATTTATTCTATACAGTTTGTAGCCAAGAGAACTCTATTGGGGTGGTTCTGCTCTGCTACTTGGGAATGCTATGGGTTGTAATTGACTCAAGGACACCTAACAACAACAAGAGATCTGTTTAGAGAGGAAGACTTGGCAGTTGGGGGAACTTGTTGTTGTTGTTGTTAAGTGCCGTCGAGTCGGTTCCGACCCATAGCGACCCTGTACAGGGTTTCCGAGGGTGTAAATCTTTACGGGAGTAGAAAGCCTTATCTTTCTCCCGCGGAGCGGCTGGTAGTTTCGAACCGCTGACTTTAAGGTTCACAGCCCGATTCGTAACCACTATGCTACCAGAGTTGGGGGAACTAGATAAGAATACATTGAGTCTAGTGGAAGCAAAAATATATGTTGTTTTTAATTTTTATTTTCAATTTAGTTCTAGCAAATAGAGTAAGTTTTCATATGTGTGTCCTATAACTTTTATTGTACAACTAAATGTCTATTCTTTTGCTGGGTGAATAATACTAGTTTTCCAGTGAAATTTTTTTGTTTGTTTTTTCAGATGCCTGTGCTATAAAACACATGTCTAATATCTAATCAAGTTTGGAGTCCTGGTACGATGCCATAGGATAAGCACTCGACTTCAAGGTCAGTTTGAACTGCAAGGTCATCTGTTCAAACTTAACAGCTGCTCCTCAGAAACCCTATATAGGGTAGCTGTGAGTCAGAACCAACTCCACAGCACTTAAAAACAACAAAGCCAAGTTGCTTACGTCCTGTTACATATTAAATAGACTTCCTAATGTTATTCTTATATTCTGAACAGAAACTACATTCGTATTCCCCCATTAACATGTTTCAGTGATGAGTTCTAACTGTGGGATTTCTTCTATACATCTTTTCTTTATATTTTATCTTTCTCTACTATTCTGGTTTGAGGATCATATACTCAGTGCTCTCTTTACATTCACTCACTTTCCCCAGTTCTCCAGGCTACCTCTATTTAAAACACTATCATTCTATATAGTCTGTCTTATTGTTATACCAATTATACATATTTGCTGTATCTACATTGTATATACAACCATCACATTATTAGAAAAACAAAAATTCCAGGTGCAACTTGTTAAATATTCTGTATATTTATATTCAACTTAACTTTTTTTGAAATATTGGACACTTAATTTTTTTGAAGTATTGGACACTTAATTCAGTGTTCTTTGAGTCTTTCTCCTTAGGTTTCATTTATATAAGGAAACATATTCATAATCTATGATGACTAATCTTTATCTGTTTTATTGGCTCCAGCTATTTCTAAACTTGGTATTTTCCTGAGCATCCGGTCTACATTTCCAACATATGCATTGTCTGGTATTCCTTAGCCAGTAAGCAATTCATTGTCATTTCATAATTAGCATTAACCCATTTAAATTTCAATAACTAATCACTCTCTTATTTATTACTGAAATATTGTCTTTACTCTTTGTCCCTCTTTTTTCTCTAAGTGAACTCACAAGTGCTCAAAAGCTCATTGTTATAGTTGCAGTCGTTGTCAATCAGCTAGGGTGACAAGATTTCACCAATCATTTTTCATCAGGATTTAATAGCTTAAACCGTTTTCATAATTTATAGCTAGTTGATGGTGATAGGGACAGTAAAGCAGTAACAAACATTGAAAGAATATGGCCCCAAACCATCCCTCTTGCATGACTCTCTACTCAGCTAGGTTAAATAATTCATTGACGTGGCCACCTAGAATTCAGTCACCATACTCAGATAAAGGATTTATTAGGGAAATTAATAGTCTACAAAGCAGGATCTGAAAATGCTCAGACCACAGTTCTTACAGTTAGGAAGAAGTTTCCATAGGTAAGCCTTTTCTGCATGGAAAATGTTACAAACTCTTTTAACACTGCTAACAAATGGTCACATGTCACACTACTATACTATAAGCCTCAGCCTGAAGGCACTAGACTAGCTTCAGGGATAAGCAAACTGAGCCCCCCCCAATTAAGTGCTTGGAGGCACCCTTCTTTGCAAAGAAGTCTCCTGCTTAAGGTTACTCAGCCTTACCTGCTCCATGGTCTGGGAAGCCCTCCACGCTGTTTAATGCTTTGGCTATTTTTTTTCTCCTGCCACTCCTCTGGTCTTATAGCTTTCTGTCAAGGCTTGAGGAGGTTCAGTGCACAGGGATTTCCCGGACCAAAGGACATGCCTTAGTCCTGGCTCCTCTTTGATGCCATTGGGATCCTTTCTTCCGGATTCTAAGATGGCTCACTTTACACATGTTAAGAGTTACACGTTTTTACAATCACAATGAAAGCTCATAAGCACTCACAGCTGAATTATATAATTTTATCAGCATCTTCTCCCACCTCCTGCAGTGCTATCATGCACTTTAGGGAATATTGATCTCAGATCCGGCGATGTGGTGTTGGGTCTGAAAGGAATTAAAACCTAATGATCGTATCCATTTAAAAAAAAAAAAAAAAAATGAGTGAGTCAGAATGGGCACAAAATCATGGCAATGTCACTTTGGCCATGTTATTTATTTTCGGTCAGAATAACTAATTCAGAGGCCATTCTGTCATAGGGAAACACGAGCTGTTGTTTTTCCTGTTTTTAGTCATGGTTACTCTCTCTTTAAGGAGCTCTGGTAGCGTAGTGGTTATGAATCGGGCTGCTAACCTGAAGGTTGGCAGTTGGAAACTACCGGTGGTTCTGCGGGAGAAAAAATAAGGCGTTCTGCTTCCATAAAGGTTTGTTGTTGTTATTGTTAAGTGCCGTCGAGTCGGTTCCGACCCATAGCGACTCTGCACAGGGTTTCCGAGCCTGTAAATCTTTAGGGGAGCAGAAAGCCTCATCTTTCTCCCGCGGAGCAGCTGGTAGTTTCGAACAGCAGACCTTAAGGTTCACAGCCCGATTTGTAACCACTACGCTACCAGAGCTCCTTCCATAAAGATTTACAGCCTCGAAAACCCTGCACAAGGTCGCTATGAGTCGGAACAGACTCCACGGCACATAACAACAACTCTGGTAGTGTAGTGGTTACGAATCAGGCTGCTAACGTCAAGGTCGACAGTTCGAAACTACCAGCTGTTCCGTGGGAGAAAGATGAGACTTTCTGCTCCCGTAAAAATTTACAACCTCGGAAACCTTGTGCAGGGTCGCTATGAGTCAGAACCAACTCCACGGTACTTAACAACAACTCTCTCTTTGCCAAAAAGAGACATGAAATTTTCGAGCCTGTTCGCAACTGTTAAGCCTGCTTTTTAATTCAATCTGTGAATGAAGCAGACACATAAATAAGGGCAGAAAAATTATCCACTGCCATCTAATCGATTCCAACTCATAGTGATCGTATGTAGGGTTTCTGAGACTATGAGTTTTTATGAGAACAGAAAGCCTCCTCTTTTTCCCATAGAGTAGCTGGTGGATTTGAACTGGTGATCTTGTGGTTAGCAACTGTAACCCATTACACCACAATTGTTGTTGCTGTTAAGTGCTGTCAAGTCAGTTCTGACTCATAGCAACCCTTTATAGGGTTCCCGAGGAGCACCTGATGAGTTTGAACCACTGACCTTGTAGTTTGAATTAACTATGTGGTCCACTGCATTATTCTGCAGCACCACACCAGGACTCCACTAATCCACTGGGTATCCTTAAGTAAGGATAAAACTAACATAATCTTGGCTAAATAGAACTAGAATCCTAATCAAAACATATCTAAAGCCTAGTTTAATTCTAAGAATTTAAGTTACATGAGCCAAAATAAATTTCCTGTATTTTAAGGTAGATGGAACTGGTCTGTAAGTCATTTCAACAGAGCATTATAATGAGTATTGATTCCTATTGACTTAATGTGTCCTATGACTGTCATTGTGGCACTGTAGAATAAAGCATTGGACTGCTCACTGCAAGGTCAGCAGTTCATGCCCATCAGCTGATCCTCAGGAATCCTATAGAGTCACTATGAGTTAGAATTGACTGGATCACACTAAATAGCAACATAGCTGACATTTTACATGCTAATTTCAAGAGCTATGTAAGTAAGGAAGCTAAGCAGATATAAGCCTGAGTGATAAATAGAAAGACAGAGGGTAATAAAAAACAAATACAATAGACTTAACCTTTGTTCCCTGGTAACCTAATTTTGAGGGTTTACTTGAATTATTGTATGACAACAGTTCTTACATACATAGAGCTGATGTCGATGTTTTTTGTATTAACTTAAAGTAGGAGTCAAAAATGTACTAAAACATGTGATATGTAAGGTTTTATCTTAGAAAATCAAAGGAAAGATATTTATGTTTGTCATGAATGAATATGTTTAATTTATTATAAGGTAACACAAGTGTTCAAGAGCAAAGATATTAATTAGAGGACTAAGGTGTGCCTGACCCAAGCCATGTATTTACAATAGCCTCATAGGCATGTGAAAGTTGTAGAATGAATAAGGAAGACTATAGAAGAATTTATGCACTGAGTTATTGTCTTGGTGAAGAATATTGAAAATACCATGGACTATTAGGAAAACAAACAAATCTGTGAGAAGAAGTACAGCAAGAATGATCCTTAAAAAATACTATGGCAAGACTCGTCTCTCATACTTCAGACATATTATAAGGAGGACCAAGACCCTGGAGAAGGACATCATGCTTGGTAAAATGAAAGGTCAGTGAAAACCAGGAAGACCTCTGACAAGATAGATTGGTGCAGTGGCAGCAGAAATAGACGCAAGCACAACAATTGTGAAAATGGTACAGGATTGGGCAGTGTTTTGTTCTGTTGTGCATAGGCTCTGTATGAGTCCAAACTGGTTCGATGGCATCTAAAAATAAGAATAGTCACATTAAGGCATGCAAGTAAAACCTCACATCATTAATTTAGAACCAGAGGATCAAAATAAACAATAATGATTGCAATGTTAATTCTATGCTTACAGTCCTCATTTTTAAACTTTAGACTTTTATCTGTAAAGAGAAGCCTTGAAAGGAAGGCTGAACCACAGCTCAAATTTGATGGCGTTCCCTCAAAGCTAGGGTCTTAGGTAGGCAGAGTCTCAGCTGACTCTTGGTCTTAAGGGACAGTAAGAGATGAGAGAAAGATCCCGTTTCCTTGAACTTTTCTCAGTGAATAACCAGTAATTTAGGTTTCTATGTGAAATTCTCACTTTGAACTCACACACTAAGGGGGCAGGATTAACATACAATGTTGTTTCTCCAAGATTAGAGATTGCCTGAATGTCACTTTTGTGTGTGTGTGTTGCATGGTTAGATTTTAAATCTAAACAACCTCTTTATGTGTCAAGGATATATTACAAAAATTAACTATGCTATGACTTATCACAGAATGTCAAGTCAAAGTCAACTTAAATATTGCTTACTACATACTTCACATCCTTATGTTTCTAACTCCAGAATTGATATTAGAGAGCTTCACAAAAGTAGCCATATTTCTATTTCTAGACTGTTAACCACAAGTTCAGCAATTCAAACCCACCATCCACTCCTTGTTGTTGTTGTTGTTGAGTGCCGTTGAGTTGGTTCTGACCCATAGCAATCCTGTATAGGTTTTAATAGGAGAGGCTGGTGAGCTTGAACCACCAACCTTGCAGATGAAAATTATTTTGCAGTCCAGCAAAGTAGCCCACAGATATGCGAAATTTTTAAATATTCAAGATTTGTATTCCTGCTAAATTGCTGCTGATAAACATGTTATTATTTATTTCATACATAAAATCCTGTTTCTGCTTTCTAATTCAGTTTCAGGAGTTCTGGCTTGGCAATGTGGGTTAAAGCGCTGCACTGCAAAATTGGTTTGAACCACAAGGTAGGCAGTTCAAAATCACCAGTCCTCCTTGGACAAATCTATACAGGGTTGCTATAGGTGGGAACTGACTCGATGGCACTTACCAACAACAACAACAACAACAATATAGTCCTAGCAGTCCTGGTGTGGCACTGTGGGGTAATCACTTGACCTCAGGGTGTGCTGGAACAGCAAAGTTGGCAGACCAATCTTACCAGCTGCTCCTCAGAAACCCTATACAGTGTCGCTATGAGTCCTAACTGACTCGATAACACTTAACAACAACAAAAATACCTTTCTTATACATTGGAGTAATAATATATTGTAGGATGATTTTACAATTTTAGAAGAAAGTCATGAGGTTCAAGTGAACTTTTTAAGTTAAATCTATATGTAGGTCTTGATGCATAATTGAAAATAAGATATAAACAAAAGATTTAGTTGCTTCTGTTTACTGACTCTGTCATCGTTTTCAGGTAGTACCATAGGTACTGTTCCTAAAAAAAAATGCACCTAGAGAATTTCCCAGGTGCATCCAGTTTGGCTTCTCTGACTTGACTTCGCTAATGTAGGCAATTCATAGTCAACAACTGAAAGTGGCAGAAGCAGTAATTGTTCTTCCTGCTTTGTCTCTTTTCCTACTCTGAGATTGTTGAAACTGAGATGTTTATTTACACATTTTCAGAGAAGAAAAAGTATGCTTTCTTTGTGCAACACAAGTCTACAGGGGACAAGAATTTGTCTGTAAATATAATGTTCAGTATTCATTTAGAGTGATACGATCTTTCATTTTAATTAGAATTAGTTGTAAATAAGTGCAACAAGTCAAATTTTAAAACATTTGTACAGTCATCATAGGCAATGCCTCAATAATGGTCACTTGTTTTTTTGCAGCTATACTGTTGTTGTTGTTAAGTGCCGTCGAGTCGGTTCCGACCCATAGCGACCCTGAACAGGGTTTCCGAGGCTGTAAATCTTTACGAAAGCCTCATCTTTCTCCCACGGAACAGCTGGCAGTCTTGAACTGCTGACCTTGCAGTTTGCAGCCGATTTGTAACCACTATGCTATCAGAGCTCCTTACCAATGTTATAGAGCCAGCAAAATAAATCTCTTCATCTGTTTTAAGTCAATTTCCTTGCCTTCTGAGGCTATGAAGAAGAAAGAGAGAAGCTGTGCTATTATCATCATAAAATACATGGATGAGGTAGATACTAAATTATTTTTAATTCCACACATAGACCAAAATCTGTAGGAGTCGGTGGCTTATCACAGGCTCCATAAGAACGAAGCAGTTAGTAACATATTTAGATGTTATTTAATATATACAAGCAGAAACTGTATAGGTCCATTGTTGTTAAGTGCCGTCAAGTCTTTTCCAGTACATAGATGACCCTGTAAAGGGTTTCCAAGGAGCTTCCGGTGAACTTGAATTATCTTGCAGTCCAAAGTGACCTTGCAGTCCAGTGCATTATTTCATAGTGCTACACCAGGACTCCCACAAAATATTTCATACTTTCTTATTCTATTCTCAAAACCAGTTTAGAAATCTGAATCTCAATGATTAAAGGGATTAGTGGATCTCTCTTAAGAATTTTATAATACAGCAATAGTGAAAGCTTCTTGAAGTTTTCCATATGATAGTCACAGGAATGCAAACCACAAGGTGAGTAGTTCAAGGCTGCCAGCCACTTTCACTGTACAAAAATGAGGCTTTCTGTTCCTACAAAGATTTAAAAGCCTTGGAAACCTTGAGCAGGGTCACTATGAGTCTAATCAGACTCTATGATACTTAACAATAACAAGTTAAAAATTCTACAATAGAGACTTACTGAAAGGTTCTTCAACTCTTCCAAAAGATTACAAATCCAAATATTCCCAAAAACAAATCCAAAAAATCCCAAAAGAATCTTCAGTCA
The DNA here is from genome assembly GCF_000296735.1 of Chrysochloris asiatica. Lineage (NCBI taxonomy): Eukaryota > Metazoa > Chordata > Mammalia > Afrosoricida > Chrysochloridae > Chrysochloris > Chrysochloris asiatica. The sequence goes on along the minus strand of NW_006408527.1, from coordinate 32,166,000 downwards.
TTTACCAAAGTGACTACCTATGAATAAGGGACTTATTTTTAATTACCATGGACTTATAAATAACTCAAAAGTGTTGCAAATCCTTGAAAATTAATATACTACACACAAGTGAAGGATTATTAACATTCCATGGTTTATGGAATATTGTTCTGAGACTAATTCTTAGTAGATTCAGTGGGGTCTTGAATCCATTCTAAGTATACTTTTTTAGTTCTACATGTATAGTGGGAACATAAGAAGGAATAAGTGTAAAGAGTCCACAATAATTCTTGACCCTTTGAAGTAATATAGAAAGAAGAGCCAAATAAAAACCCTTGAAATTACCCTTAACCCATACTTTCTGGATTAAAAACTAACAAACAGCCCAAAATTGACATCTCTGAAGAAATTCTGACGGAACTACAGATGAGTGAAAAAACAAGAAATTTACAGGTATGTTGTTGTTGTTGTTAAGTGCCATCACATTGATTTCGACCATGGTGACCCTGTATAACATTTCCAAGGAGCAGTTGGTGGGCTTGAACTTCCGACCTTGTGATTCAAACCAACTTTGTCATCCAGCACATTAACCCACAGCACCATACCAGGACTTCTATTTATAGGAATATTGTTGATGATATTTACAACATTGCACTTTATCTCACCCAAAGTCAAATGGGTGGTAGAGAATGGCAATGTGTTATGATAACATTATTCTGGCATTGCACTAATTTCTGCTATGATTCTGTATATGTTATATTTAAGAGAGAAAGTCACAATACAGATTTGTATCTCTTAGTTTAGCAAATGTGTTCTTTTGAATTTTTATCTTCAAAGTTATTAAAAGCAGTGTATATTCACATGGCAAAGAAGGTTTGTTTATATATCATTTTTTTTTCTTATATTCTGTTACTTTGGTTGTGTTGGCTTACCATATAATACTTTTGTTAAACTTCATTTCTTGGCAATGATGTGCAATTGCAAAGGTACTCACATGTATTTTAAACTATGTCCAATCTATAACTGATTTAATAGGTGAATGAATCACCCACCTGATATATATAACACCATATGAAGTTAGAGCAATTTCCTAAAGGCTATGTTTTTTCCCCCTGCTATTAACTATAACCCAATATATTGTACTGTATTCTCCATAACCTCCTATGAGACCAAGAGGAAGGGATCACAATTTTCCCTTTCACAGTTATGCCTAATAATTATAAATTTGCATTTATTAGGCATAAGTAATTATAAACAAAAATACAATTCATTTAATGATATTTGTGTTTCTCATTTGAGCTCAATAAGTTTTAATAATCTAGTTTCAAGGAAGAAATGCTTGTGTCAGAGAAACAGCCATGATTCCATGGATTCAGAAGCTAAGACCTCCAAAAGTAATTTTAATTCCTCATGTAACTTCAGTAGTTAGAACAGAAGGGTCATTGCACTAGCTGGATATTTGATTCCTATTACAAAGATTTATTTGAACCATCTCTTTATAATGAGGGTAAGAAAGGGAATGTTAGAAGTTTACAGAATTTACATTAGTTCTTCTTAGTAAAACAATGTCCTAAAATACTAGTCGATGAGCATCTATAACTCATTAAATATAGGACAACTCTGATCTTGAGTCCAGTAATTATGGTTTAGAGTACTTTAATAGAGGTGTGTTGTAGTAACATTAATAACTATGACCAATTACATGTTAATCATTTTTAAAACAAATAAAAATAGCTGTTTTCTTGAATCATTGTTAGCCATGATGGAAGCTTTGACAGATAGAATATGGAGAATGTAAAATTATGCCAGTTTTGTGGCCCAGACTTCAAAATACTGGCAGTCTGCATATTTTGTGTCTTGGAACATCATTCTGGAGAACTCTAGCTACAGTGTAAAATGGCTGGCTATGCTAATTGTGCTACAGCTGCACCTGCTAGTTGTCCAAACTGTGCCCAGTCTTCTGTTAATCTAAGGGCATCACATGCATAGAAATAGCAATCCAAACAAACTAAAAAAGCTTAAGTCCTCCAGTTTAACCCTTCCATGAATTGAACACTACAAGTCGATGTCACAGGAAGCAGGTCTAGGGATGCTGTGGCTGACTGGTCTGTGTTAATCCATCTCCTCGGGTGATTTCTTATGTGTGTGTGTATACATATATATATATACATATAT
>NW_006408527.1:32158172-32163069 GCF_000296735.1 Chrysochloris asiatica | reverse complement strand
TGTATAGCTTCAAGAAAACCCCCTTTAAATTCTCTTTGTCTAACTGTCACCAGTGTTTGGTATGATTCTGATTCAGGCACCAACTCTCCTGAAATTCCATCTAATTTAAATGGACAAGGAGACATTATCTCACCCCAGTATTAGTTGTTGTTATGTGCCGTGGAGTCAGTTCCAACTCATAGCAACCCTGTACAGGGTTTCCAAGGCTGTAAATCTTTACGGGAGTAGAAAGTCTCATCTTTCTCCCATGGAGCAGCTGGTAGTTTTGAACTGCTGACCTGTGGTTCACAGCCCTATTTGTAACTACTATGCTACCAGAGCTTTACTATTAGTAGTAAAGTTAAAAAAAAAAAAAAATCAAAAACTAAAACAACAAAACACTGGTAATAATAAATGTTGCTGAGTTGGTGGGATTGTAAAATACTGCAACCACTGAGGAAAATAGTAAAATAGTATGGGGTTTCCTCAAACAACTGGAAATAGGACTACCATACAGCCCAGAAATCACTCTAGTTGGTATATGTCCTAGAGAAATAAGAGCAATGATAGATATGTACATACTCGTGATCATTACAGCATTATTCATAGCAGCAAAAAGATGGAGTCAACCAACATTCTCATCAAAGGAAGAATGGATAAACAAAGTTTGGTATATATACAAAATGGAATACTATGCAACATTAAAGAATAATGATGAATCTGGGAATACATCATAACATGTATGTACCTGGAGGACATTATGCTTAGTGGCTGTTTATAACATCAGTCTTTGGGTCCCAACCCTAAAGTTATCTTGTGCAGGACCCTTTACTGCAGCTGGTCCAGCAAGAAAAAACCTTGTCTGGCCTAACAGACAAACCATATGAACAATCTTTAAAACCCTAACATAAAAGGATGCAACTATCTTGAGAATTATGCTGTGCACACAGATACCTAACTGACCTTCAGAGACAAAAATAGTAGATGATCTTTCTCCCATTAACTTCTTAATATCTGTCTGCACATCTCTATGGTGGTGACTAGAAGAGGGACTTGAGTGAGCAGTCACACCCACCCACTGCTGGAGGCTTCTACGGTGCATACACACTGCCTGTGTAGCAAAGCAACTGGACAGTCGGCCACATTTTATTTTTGTTTCAAAGTGGTGGGTTTTGTCTCTTCTTTTCTATTGCTTCTGCTTTTGGCCCTTTTGATCACACATTTTTCCTGGAGGTGGGAGCTTTTTCTCCCCATGTTACCCAAGAAGAGACAGCAATCATGGCCATATACCCAAGCTACAAGCATACCCTATAATATTCCACCATTGAGGCAAGAGCCAATAGGAGTGGCTAAGCATTACATATGAAAAAGAAAGCCTATCTGCTGATCATATCTACCAGGAGACACCCAGTAAGCTTAATAACTCAACAACAAAATTCCAGTGAGGCATTAAACATCCAACAAAACTACTGAAAATGAAAAACACAACACAACAAATGATCTCAAAACATGTCTAAAAACAGAAAAGAGTAACTGAGACAAATGAACTGGAAACAGATAAAGGCTCCCTAGAAGAAGCAGAGCAGGTTTTATATTTGCCTGAGAAGGAATTCAGAAGAATGATATGGAAACAAATTCAAATGCTCTGAAAAGGGGTGTAGGAAAACAAGGAAGAAGTCAGGAAAGTTCTACCAGAGCAATCAAACAAGATTGATAAAGCATTGGAAACAATTCAAAACCTGCAAAAAGAGGTCCAGATGATTAATAAAATATCAGAAATGGACAATACACTGAAAGGGGAAAGGAGCAGAATAGAAGAGATGGAAGCCAGAACTAGTGATATGGAAGACAAATATCTCAATACTGCTAAGACAAAAGAACAAGCAGAAAAAAGGATAAAAAAATCTGAAGAGAGTTTATTATTCATTCTGGATAACATGAAGTGAAGCAACTTACGAATTATTGGCATTCTGGAATAGGAAGAATTAGAGATGTCGCTATGGGTCGGAACCAACTCGACAGCACTTAACAACAACAACAACAAAGATGTCCACAGAAAAGATAATTGAAGAGCTTCTTGAAGAAAATTTCCCTAATATCTTGAAAGATGAGAAAATAAACATTCAAGAATCCGAACATACCCCAGGAAGGATAGACCCCAAAAGAAAATCACCAAGACGTATAATAATCAAGCTCTCCATAATCAAAGACAAGGAGAAAATCCTAAAAGTAGTCAGAGAGAAGTGTCACTTACAAAGGCAAGCAAATTGGATTAAGCTCTGACTTCTCAGCAGAAACCATGCAAGCAAAAGACAATTTAAGACATATACAAAACCAAAAAAAAAAACCGCTGCCAACCAATAATCATCTATCCAGCAAAACTGTTAATCAAATACAATGATGCAATCAAAACATTCCAGGATAAACAGAACCTAAGAGATTTTGTCAAAACCAATCCAGCACTTCAAAACATCCTAAAGGAAGTTCTTTGCGCTGAAAAACAACAGAACAGACAACAACCAGAGATTGACAGGCATGGCAACAACACCTGGAACTCAGTCAACAGATAGCAAGTTCAGAACAGAACAAAATTACAACAACGAATTCAAAGGCTGAAAGGTCAACCAAAGATCAAAATAATATCAATGTCAAAGAAGGGATAAATGAAGGAACAGAGATCCAGGTGGTGAGGATGTCAGGTAGAATACAGAATATAATAGAGTCTCCTAAATGGAGAGAAAAGGTAATAGACTAAAAGGTAACCCCAAAGAAAGTGAATACATCACAGCTTACCATGAAAATGAATTTCCAAGCAGAACAAGCAAACACAAAAACTAACAATAAACCGATAAGAAATAGCACAAAAAATACAAACTCAGTACAAGAAGGCATGCAGAACAAAATAACAAACAGCACTACCAAAAAATTAATATAATGGCAGCAATTAATTCATCCTTATCAAAAATTATTTTGAATGTCAATGGACTGAATGCACCAGTGAAGAGACAGAGAGTGGCAGACTGGATAAGAAAACAAGACCCTTCAATATGCTTCCTGCAAGAGACACACCTTGCACACAAAGACAGAAACAGACTAAAAGTTAAAGAATGGGAAAAAAATATACCACGCAACAATAAACAAGTAGGAGTGGAAATTCTAATCTCTGATAAAATAAACTTTAAGACAAAAACCAGCATAAGAGATAAAGAAGGACACTATCTGATGATAAAAGGGTCAATTGAGCAAGACAACATAACCATAATAAATATCTAGGCTCCCAATGAAAAAACAACAAGATATATAAGGCAAACCTTACTAGAATTGAAGAAACAAATAGATAAATCTACAATTATAGTGAATGATTTTAACATGCCACTTTCGAAAAGGGACAGAGCAACCAGAAAGAAACTCGACAAAGTTACAAAGGAACTAAACAGCACAATCAAACAACTTGACCTCATAGATGTATACAGAGCATTCAACCCAACAACAGCACAATATACTTTCTTCTCCAGTGCACATGGAACATTCTTCAGAATTGACCATGTTTTAGGACACAAAGCAAGCTTCCATAAATATACAAACATCAAAATACTACAGAGCATCTTTTCAGACTACAATGCTATAAAACTAGAAATCAACAACGAGAAGACTAAGGAAATGAAGTCAAATACATGGAACATGAACAACACCCTGCTGAAAAGCGACTGGGTAAAAGAAGAAATAAAATGTGAATTTATAAAGTTCCTAGAAACAAAAGAGAATGAAAACACAACATACCAAAATCTTTGGGACATGGCAAAAGCAGTCCTGAGAGGACAATTTATTGTGATAAATGCACACATCCAAAAAGAAGAAAGACCCAAAATTAAAACATTAACACAGCATCTCGAACAATTAAGCACAGACCAACAGAGGGAACCTACAGTCACCAAAAGAAAAGAAATCATAAAGATAAGAGCAGAAATAAATGAGATGGAAACCAGAAAAACTATAGAAAGAATCAATAGGATAAGAAGCTGGTTCTTTGAAAGAATTAAAAAAATTGACAAACCACTGGCAAACCTAACAAAAGAAAAAAGGGACAAGACACTAATAATTCACATTAGAAACCACTTTATATAGAAAGGAAGGCGACCAAGGATAAGCAAAGCACTGCTCAGGAAGAACAAGGTTGGAAGCCTCTCACTCCCTGACTTCAAAATTTACTATGTGGCTATAGTGGTCAAAACAGCCTGGTATTGGTGCAATGAAATATACATTGATCAATGGAACAGCATTGAGAATCCAGAATTTAACCCATCAACATAGAGCAAAATTGATTTCGACAAAGTGCCTAGGTATACTTCATGGGAAGGAGACAGTCTCTTCAACAGAGGGTGCTGGCAGAACTGGAAAGCGATATGCAAAAGATTGAAACAAGACCTTTACCTCATGCCCTATACAAAAACCTACTCAGTATGGATTAAAGACCTAAATGTGAATCCCACAATTATGAAACATCAATGAAGAAATAGGGATAAATGTGAGGGCTCTAATACAGGGAATACATAGACTACCAAACGTTGTGAATACTACACAAACAAAAGTAGACAAAATAGATGATAGGGACATACTAAAAATAAAACTTAGGTGTATCAAAAGACTTCACCAAAAGCGAAAAAAGAGAACCCACAGATAGGGAAAAATTATTTTGCAACGACCCATTAGACAAAGGACTCATCTGAAACATACATAGGAAACTACAACACCTCTACAAGAAAAAGACAGAAAAACCCAATTAAAAAATGGGCACGGGACATGAACAGACACTTCACCAAGGAAGAGATCTGGGCAGCCAAAAAGCATATGAAGAAATGTTCATGATCACTAGCTATTAGAGAGATGCAAATCAAAACAACAATGAGATATCATCTCA
>NW_006408527.1:32154574-32157201 GCF_000296735.1 Chrysochloris asiatica | reverse complement strand
CCTAAAGGGGGGGAAAAAACCAACTATATATATTTTCACTGATCACCAGGATGTATGGGACAAGAGGAAGGGAAGGAGGGAGGGGCAGATAAAGCACAGGGTAAGGAATAGACACAGGATAGCTTAGGTGGGGGGTGGGGGGAAATTACACAAGGGGGAAGGGAATGGAAGAACAAGGTGGATGGGAGAACAGTTAGGCAGGTTTGCATGGGCTAAGTGGGACACAGGGCAATGATGAGGTATGTACAACCTTGGAACAACAAGGCTCCAGGATACAGGGATCGAGGCATGGGCTGAAGGTATTTCCCTTGCCTACCATTGTAAAATAGACACTTGAGGCGGGAAGAAAGGAATAGCCAGAATCATCACTACAGAAAGCTTGTAAATCCATCTTCAGCCTGTAACTGATTGGAATACCTTAAAGGGGGCTAGAAGTTGCACAGTGAAAGATGCTTCCTGTGGAGCCTTTAAATTGTGCAAAACCATAGGTGTAATCCAGAACCCCATCAAGAACTGACTGAGGTAAGAAATTTCCACTGGAAAGGACAAATAGACCAGCCTGGAACAGCTACAAGAACAGAAGATACTTTGTGAAAGAAAGACCGGCAGGAAAAATCCGAAACAATAAAGGCAGTCTGATTGATTACTACAAGAACAAGTAAGCTGTTTGCCCAGGAGCCATCAAGCCAAGTGGTCGAGACCCCTCAGAGCAAACTCCTTCCAAGACTGAGACTCAAGGGGAGCAAGCATATGGTCTGGCAGGTGACCACGTTGGTCACCGATAAGGGGAAGAGAGGGAAAAAACAGCAATGAGTTTGTGAGCTAAGTTAGACCACATTCAATAAACCCCTGTGAATCTGGGTGGAGACCTGGATGGCCAGCAGTAGAGCAAGACCTGGGGTCTTCTGGGCCCAGAGGCAGTGACATGGTCACAGAGGACTAGAGCAGAGAGTGAAGCATCCAGCTGATATGTACTGAGGAAACATACACAAGAACACCCATACTTGCACATAGTACCCACTTGACCTGGCTTTGATGGCTGGATGATCAGAACACAACTAAAAGAAGAAAGAAGTGTGTGGGGGGGAGAGTAACCTGCTACAAGTTGATGAACTTTACCTATACTTATGGATGTAGTATCTCAAAAAAGGGAACACATCTTTACATCAAGGCTCACTCCCACCCCCTTGGTACACAGGGTTGAAAGGGATGGGTAACTTAGACACTGGCTACACAAAATAGGGTGTGAAGACTATAAAGGCAAGCAGTGACTGGCTTGTAAGCTCTCAAGAGGAAGCCTAGTTCCAGACAGGGTTGGGAAAGGTAGATTCACCACTGAATGATTTCCAATCCATTGGGACAGGGCTGGCAAAAGGAAATGGGGATAAGACTCTTGTGGTACAATAGTGAATAATTGCCTTCAAGACTGATTGTGAGGGTAGGAAATATAGAAGTATATGTTTTTTTGACAAAAGAAGGGGAGTGACTGATCTTGTAGCCCAGGAGTGGAGGTTCTATCAAGTGAGAAGAATGGAGAGCAGGATTCTACCCAGAGAGGTAGTGATGCCAGAGATGGAGACAGAGATGATGATGTGGGCAGATGGAACAGCTGGTGACAATGGACTCAGGGAGGGAGAAAGGCTGTGTGCTGGTGACCGGGGGGTATGGGTGGAGGGCCTGTGTGGTATACCCTTTGGTTATATGTTAATGCATGGAGGGGATGGTAGTCATTGCAATGAAATGAAATATGATAGGATGAGTGTAAAGCTGATGCTCTCCCATGTAAACCTCACAATAAAAATTTTAAAAAAGATAAAAAAGAAAAATTAAATTGCTGTTGTTATTAGGTGCCATCGAGTCAGTGCCGACTCATAGTGACTCTATGCACAGCAGAATGAAACACTGCCCGATCCTAGGCCAACTCGTCTGCTAGTTTGTCGTACTGTGGTGGCTTGTGAGTTGCTGTGATTCTGAAAGCTATGCCAACAGTATTTTAAATACCCATGGTCAACAGGTTTCAGATGAGCTTCCAGATTAAGACAGACTAGGAAGAAGCAGTGACAAAATACTTCTGAATATTTAGTCACTGAAAACCTTATGAATAGCAGAGAAAAAATGAAATGGAACACTTAAATTTTGCACAGACTCTCCACATTATTGAGTATAATGTCTTTCTCCAGTAAATGACCGCTTTTGATAATAGTCTGAAATATGAGAGATGAAGTCTCAGCATACTGACTTCTAAAGAGCATTCTGGCTGTACTTCTTCTAACACAGATTTGTTTGTTCCTTTGTCAGTTCATGGTACTATAACATAGTATGAAAATAGATCAGTAGTGGCCATTTTGAATCTGACAATCGTATGGTTTACTATGCTGGGAATGATAAATTCAAGAGGAATGGCATCATATTCCTCATCAAGAAGAACATTTCAAAATCTATCTTGAAGCACAATGCTGTTTGTGATAGGTTAATATCCACATACCTACAAGGAAAACTAGTTAATACCACTATTCAAATTTACACAATTACCACTAAAGCCAGTGATCATGAAATTGAAGAACACTACCAAATTTTTCCACAGATGTAGTCTATTTGATTTCTATGTGTTCCATCTGGCGAGGTCC
>NW_006408527.1:32147637-32152204 GCF_000296735.1 Chrysochloris asiatica | reverse complement strand
ATTGTTTCGTTCTGCTGTGCATGGGGTCGCTATGAGTCGGTTCCGACTCGATGGCACCTGACAACAACAACAACAACCAAATTTTTATTCTGGGTTGCACCTCACTGTTAAGAAAAACAAAAATCTTCACCACTGGATCATTCAATGATATCATGATAAATGGAGAAAAGATCAAAGTTGTCAAAGACTTTGTTTTAATTGGATCCACTAACAACATGGATGGAAGCAGCAGACAAACAATCAAATGATGTATTTCATTAGGCAAGAACTCTTTAAAATGTTCTACAGCAAAGATGTCAGTTTGTGGACTAATGTGTGACTGATTGAAACCATGGTATTTTCATTAGCCTCATATGTTTGTGAAAGGTGTATAATGAATAAGGAATACCTTAGAAGAATCATTGAATTTGAGTTACAGTATTAGAGAAGAATGTTAAAAGTACCATAAACTGACAAAGGAACACACAAATCTGTGTTAGAAGAAGTACAGCCAGAATGCTCTTTAGAAGTCAGGATGGTGAGACTTCATTTCTCATATTTCAGACATATTATCAAAAGGGATCAGTCAGTGCAGAAGGACATTATGCTCATTAATGTGGAAAGTCTGTGCAAAAGAGGAAGATCTTCAACTAGATGGACTGGCACAGTGATAGCAGCAAAATGCTAATTATAACAAGAATGGGACAATGGTACAGAGCCGGGCAGGGTTTTGTTCTGCTGTGCACAAAGTCACTAGGAGTCAGAATTGAGTTAATGGCACCTAACTACAAAAACAACGATGGTTTTTGATAGGGTCCTAGTAACACAGTGGTTAATGCACTGTCTGCGAACCAAAAGTTGGGCAATTCAAACCTACAAGCTGCTCTGCAGTAGAAAGATGGCAGTCAGGTTCTAAAATATTATGAAATACAAAGCAGAATCATCTTTGTCAAAGTCGCTAACATAATTTAGAAAGCCATGTCCTTTATCAACACATAATTTTCATTTTAAAATTTTAGATTAAAGTTATGTTGCTGCTGTTGTTAACTACCGTCGAGTCAGTTCCAACTCATAGCGACATTGCATAGAGTTTTTGAGGAGTGACTGGTGAGATCAAACCATCAACCTTGCAGCTCAAATAGACCTTGAGGTCAAGTGCTTATCCTATGGTGCCACAGTGAGTGTTAAAAAAAAAAACAACTGATGTTGCAAAGTTTAACCCCTGTTTTTATTTCTTCTAATTATATTGATTGAAGGGATTTATTTTTTATCTAAAACTGTTACTTCTTAGTGACAGTGATATACTGATTAAAGAACATTTAATTTGTATTGTTCCAATCAGCATGGATTTATTTTAGATATGCTGGAAATAGCTCTATTTTAGTGTTTATAGAATACCTCAAAATACATAGTTAAAAATAGAGAAGAGAAAAGTTATATTTATTTGAATAATGTGTGTTTCCACATATCTAGTTAGAGTGATAACATATGGAATGAAATAATTTAAAATATCATAAGCTATAATAAAACTTGTATTTTAAGTTTAGAGTTTGTTTGAAATTTAATTATGCACCCCCAAAATATTATTTGAACAAAATAATACCTGTGATTGTGAATCTGTTTGTCAAAAGTTGTTTACTTAATTTATTTTAATGAGGTCATACTACAGTTAGGTAAGTCCTAAATCTAATCCATTCTTAGTGGTGCCTGATAAAAGGAAATAAAGAAACAGAGAGACACCCCAAAAAGATTGCCACGTGATAATCAAAGCAATTGAATCTATAAACCAGCAGATACTAGAAGCCAAGTGCGAGAAGAAGTTTGCTTCTCAAAGCATTAGAAGAATTTAGCAATGGAAATGATTTGGACTTTTAGACTGCAAAATTGTGAGATAATAGAATTCTGTTCATTAAAATCATTTATTTGTGGTATTTTGTTATGGCACTAATGAGAAACTATGACAGATTTCTAACTGAGAAAAAATGTTTAGGGTGGAATACACATTCCTTTCTTGGTGGAATTTAATTAAAAACTTGAGAGTACCTAAATAGAATCTGGGCATGTAAGAAAAGCATGGCTCTTTAATTCTGTCCATACTAAAAGTCCCTCACTTAGAAAAGGTCCATTCAAAGGACTCCTAAATCAGTCCTTATGTAAGTTGAATACATAACTTTTTTTAAAAAATGCATTATTATCTACTACATGGCAATGTTTTAACTGTAAATTATAATGTTGAATGTCTAGGAGTGAACATCTGAGAATAACATCAGTAAATTGTACACAGCAAAATTTCAGTTAGTATGGATTACTAACAATAAGATCACAGAAAAAGTAAAAATCCGGTCATAAGTATAGTTTGTTGTAACTCAGATATATCCTAATCTGGGGAGTACTTGCATTGTATTTTACAAAAAACAAAACAAAACAAAAAAAAACTGAATGCTTAAATCAGGATCTTCATTATCTCACAGATTGAAAATACAGACTAAAAAGGCTCCCAATTCAACATGTTGTTAGTACATATGTTTTCTGAAATATTGTCTAAAGGATATACTTTAGAATTAAATGTTGTAAAAGTTCAGCTTGTGATGGTTATGTGCGGTGGACTCATGGTGACCCTGAATAGGGTTTCCGAGGCTGTAAATCTTTACAGAAACAGAAAGTCTTATCTTTCTCCCACGGAATGGTTGGTAATTTTGAACTGTTGATCTTGAAGTTAGCAGCCTGACTTGTAACCACTATGCTACCGGAGCTCCTCAAAAATACAGGGAGAGAGAACAAACAAGATGGCGGATCGGGTGGACATGTAGTAAAGGAGCTCCACCAACAACAACACAGAATACCCAACCAAGCAGGCTCAGGGGATGGTCCCAGAACTCTGAACCACATATAAAGGACTATTTAGAAGGTTGGAAGGCTTACAGCTGGGGGAATTTGTGACAGAAGCAAGAAATCTATTGCTTTCTAGTCCAGGATGCTCAGCTGCCCCAGGAGCCACCATCTTGGGTGAGACCAAGCAGGGGAAGTATCGGAGCCGCCACATATGGCTGGCAGAACCGCTGAAATAAAGGTGTGGACATTATTTTCTTTTGGTAGCTGTTCATTGGTCCCTTGCTGTCTGTGCACCTCCATTCTGGGGACTATAGCCTAAGCTAGTGGGCACCCCAGTCCCACCCTCGGAGGGTTCTACTACACATGTGCATAGAACTCCCCAAAATTTAAAGAGACAGTTTCCAATTAAAACCAAACAGCCACAGCCGGCCCTGAACTGTTTCCAACTAGAAAAAAAGGCCTGAACGGGGATTGTGGAGTGGGACAAGCATACAAAAGAGGAAATAGGCTGAAAATTCAATCTTGAGTTACGTCAAAGTGACCAACAGAGGTATCTTGAAATTTGTCAGGAAGAAGAGTGAAAAGGAAAGCCCATTTCCTGATCACATCTACCTGGAGGCATTCAGAAAGCATAAAAATACCAAAATACATACCTATCTAAGTATTAAGTCCATAGATAACCCCTGAAGATGCCCCAAAACCAGAAGCAGATGACCATATCTACACATGTCCAGAAACGAGATAAAGTGACTGAGGCAAATGAGCTGGAAGTAGACCTATACTCCATACAGGACAATTCCTAAAAATGATTATAAAATGTATCAAAACACTATACAATGCAGTTGAGAAAAATAAGGAAGAAGTCAGGAAAGTGCTACAGGAACAATCAAATAAGATAGATAGAGCATTGGAAACAATTCAAAACCTACAGAAAGAGGTACAAATGATTAATAATAGAATATCAGAAATGGACAATACATTGAAAGGCCAAAGGAATAGAATTGAAGAGATAGAAGCTAGAACTAGTGAGCTAGGAGATAAATCTCTCAACACTACTAAGATAGAAGAACAAATACAAAAAAGGATAAAAAAAATCAGAAGAAGGCCTAAGATTCATGTTGGATAACATGAAGAGGAATAACTTAAGAATTACTGACATTCCAGAACAGGAACAATCATACAAGCCCACAGAGGAGATAGTTGAAGAGCTTCTGGAAGAAAATTTTCCTAACATCATGAAAAGTGAAAAGATTGGCATTCAAGAAGCTCAACGAACCCCAGGATGGATAGACCCTAAAAGACAATCACCAAGACATATAATAATCAAGCTCTCCAAAATCAAAGATAAAGACAGCATCTTGAAGGTAGCTAGGGAAAAGAGAAATATAACATACAAAGGCAAGCAAATCAGATTAAGCTTGGATTTCTCAACAGAAACCACGCGGGGGAAAAAGGCGATGGGGAGAAATATATAAAACCATGAAAGAAAAAAACTGCCACCCAAGAATCTTTTACCCAGCAAAGCTGTCAATCAAATATGATGATGTAATCAAAACATTCCAGGAATAAGCAGAAACTAAAGGATTTTGCCAAAGCCAACCCTACTATGAAAAACATTCTAAAGGAAGTTCTGTGGACAGAGAACCAACAAGAACATGTAACAACTACAGAATGACGTACATGGTAGCATCAACCTGAAATCAGTCGACAAATGAAAGAGTCAAGAACAGAATAAAATTAAAAGAACAGAGGATCT